>NC_053027.1:70327074-70667100 GCF_003073215.2 Triticum urartu | reverse complement strand
GTGCCTACTACTACGTGCTGCCCGCTGACGACGACCAGGAGTAGTTAGGAGGATCCCAGGCAGGAGGCCTGCGCCTCTTTCGATCTGTATCCCAGTTTGTACTAGCCATCTTATGGCAACTTGTTTAACTTATGTCTGTACTCAGATATTGTTGCTTCTGCTGACTCGTCTATGATCGAGCTCTTGTATTCGAGCCTTCGAGGCCCCTGGCTTGTAATATGATGCTTGTATGACTTATTTTATTTGTAGAGTTGTGTTGTGATATCTTCCCGTGAGTCCCTGATCTTGATCGTACACGTTTGCGTGTATGATTAGTGTACGATTAAATCGGGGGCGTCACAAGTTGGTATCAGAGCCGACTGCCTGTAGGAATCCCCCTTCCACACTCCTTGGCCGAAGTCGAGTCTAGATATTACAAAACTTTTACTAACATGGCTGTGCGGCTTACGGGCCCACGTCGCCATTTGGGTGGTACAAGGATCTCTTATTCCTCGCCTTTACTCTAGGACCCTGATCTCTCTTCTATTCGGGTTAAATGTTTCTGCTAACTCTAACTCTAGGTTCTCGTAAATGCTTTCTCCCGGACAGCCCCTTCATTCCAGATGATGGCCTGCTTCACCAGAAGATTCCGAAGATACTATTTGCTATTCCTCTCGAGACTTTGTGCCCATCACTTTTGCTAATCCCGACCACCGATAAATCCTTATGGATAACTACTTACACTTGCCATTTATACAATCATCCCCCATTGATCTTGTTATTACAAGATACCCCGAATTCTTCTCTATTGTTTCGATAATCCTTTGAGCTTACTGCCTTGCTGTTCTTTGTCACCCGAATACCCCTACGGATAATTCTCGCACTTATCGAGTATCCGCTCATCCCCCAGTTGTTCATGTGTTTCTCAATGGTCTTCGAAATACTATTCGATCCTCCAAAAATCCTTAGTAGCTTATTGCTCTGCAATACTTGCCTGCTTGCATTATGGATGCTTTCCATATGTCTAGCAATATTCGTTAGTATCCTTAGGCATCGTCTTTTTGATCCCATTGATTCAACATGAGTGCGAATGCACGCAATCATCAGTTGATCCTTTTAAATTATCTTTCCGGCTCAGACGTTATTTTAAAACATGGGCTGGATCTCGACCAATCAAATTGCTGTCCATTGTACCCCTAAGGCTATTCAACTTATCCATCCCTAATCAGAGCATTGCTTCTGATCCCTTGTCTTGGAAGTGATAATTCCTTTGCATTTGAACTTTGAGTTAGTCAGTTGTTTCCATAAACTGATCTCCTTGTATTCCTTCTTCCTCGGGTTGAGTACCGATGCTCACATCAGACACCTTGTGGAGCACCAGATCCTTTGTTTGATTTTCTCCGATAGATTCCTTCATATTCTATAAGCTTGTGAGCCTTTCCTCGGATACATAATGCCTTTGGTAAATTGTATCATCTGCTTTCTCCAGCATGCTCTACTTACGAGCTTGTGATATTTACTCATGAAACTTGTGGTATATGTTTCTAAGAATCCCCTATGGGTTGAACATATGCCTTCTCTAAAACTGTGTGAACTCGAAAGTTTTCACGAGTCATACTCTTCTGGTGATTTACCAGATAAAATTTCAACACTACAACTCCATCGAAAATGAGGAGTGAATGATAGGTTATGCATTGGAGAAGTGGGAGTCGACTTTGAACTTTGTGTTCATGCCCATGGACACGATGTAGATCCTATCATGGAAGCTTCTTGTAATAATAACATTTTCCTTGATATAATATCCTTTGGTATCTGTGAATTGATCCTTTGCAAACGTGGTTCCGACCATATTTTCTCCTTGATCACATTTCTTGGACAAGTTAAATCGCTTGTCTTCTATAGATCGATACACCCCACTTCAACCTTTAATTTGATATTTCTTCGAGTATTATTCACCTGGTCGAGGATATCAGGCCATTACACTACATCCTATGAATTTGTAAAGGAGTAATACCTTTCCCTGTCATAGTCACCCCACGAGTTCTGAGTTGTCGTCAACCGAGAACACCGAATAGTGGTCCGAGTCCGCACTGCGGGTCGATCACTTTTAGTAATCTTCATTGCTAACGAGTTTGCACTTGATCATGTCATTCCCAACGGATTGACTACATCATCATCGTCAGGCTGACTGCTTGACCATTCTACCTATGTCCTTCACCCCCGGGACACAATCCCGACAGTGTTCTAAGCTTACATTGAACTTTCCGCATCATATTGTTTGTCTTGAGCGACAACTTCGAAGTCTGAGATGGCATCTTATCTATGGTTATAGTAACCTTTTACTTCACCATTCCCTTTATGTGATGTCTTCGCCGATCGATTACATCTTCTTGAAACCTCTCGATAAATGTGTCATGATCATCGTCAACATTTTCTAACATTGATCATGCTACCTAAGCCCATCTTTCGGGTGCACCTTTCAACCAATGTTTAATTCTGTATGTTTTCCTCGAGCATACATCATTATATCATTTGATCTGACAAATGTTATCTCCTTGTTCACATAATTGTGGAATCCCATCTTTTTGGAAATCTCGATGAGTTGTCGCCGAGTCCATCAGCCACATCCTCATCCTCTCCTTGATTTAATGATGAACTCTTGTTGTGGAACTCTCTTCCATAGTTCAATCCCCGAGATTCTTACAATGTCATTTCGACAATTTGTGTTGCACCTTTCTTCTCAGGCATCCTAAGTCTGAGTTATCCTGACACCAATCAGATCTGAATCTCGGTCAGATATGATGGTTGGAACATATTTCCAGGAGTTATAACATCTTTATATGACTCAGTAAGGTGATATCATGCCTAGCACACCTGGCCGGAGGACCTATTGTTATAGTTTCCTTCTTGTCAAGGTTAGTCATTCTTCCGTGAGCAAATTGTAATACTTATTCTATAAGTTGTTCCTGATGGATCCTTTTTGTTTCCAAAGTCTGATCTTCACCTGTTGACCATGTCAATGCTATCTCGAAGCATGTCTATGGTACTCCGATTTTCAACAGGAACATTTGAAGCCCAATGCTACATGTTTCCTGCTCAATTATCCAAACACCGTTGCATGGGTAATGTCATGAAATTTCTCTCCCCTTTCCTAAAGGGTTTTCTACTTTCTATCCTGTCATGGATATCATGCTCTGCTTGTCCTTGGGAAGGGTATACCCCTGTTATATGTGTCAAACACATTTTCCTTTCCATTGTTCTGTCTGATCTGATGATCACATTTTATTTTCCATTGATTTGTTTAACCTTCCTTGTGATCCATAGGATCTAAGTAGTAATATTCTTCTGTTATGTAAACACCTTGGTGTACAACCGTGTCAGTAAGACCCTGTTGAAATTGTCGATAGCATTCCGGTCACCACCGATGAACGAGAACTTTACCTATTGGTCCGCCTCGTTGCAACGAGCAGGAAAATGGTTCTCTTCGTCCCTCGCCCTTGGTACCAACGTTGTTGCCGACATAACTGACATGGTACTCACTGACATGCCTTGCTATCATGACCGTGCAAGATGACACTGCTCCTATTAAAAAAAACCACATGGTGGGCCCATAACCCACAGTTCCACAGGATCGAAACCCGACTCTCCTGTACAACCCTGTTCCTAATGGTTATTCTCCATGCTTGGCTTTGTATTTAATTCATGAGCCACCTTTCTAGTGCTCTATTCTGGTATCAGAGGCAATGCATATTCCCATTGCTCTAAAGCCCTTTCACACTTCGTTTCAGGCAACAAACGATTGCCCATGCGATTGAAAGTTCTACTTTGCATCTTCATACTTTGCTCTCGATAATTTCTTAAGTTTCAATTCGAGGGTTACTTTTCGCCACCTTCCCTAATGTTATCTACCGGCTAAGCAACCGTGTAGAGTTCCCTTCCTTCAAGTTACCCCTTATCATTTTACGTAAGTAAGATGGAGTTCCCAAAGAAAGGATGCCTACTTCATCATGATGACCGAAGCAGAGAAATGAAGACATCAATGTAGTGGATCGACCGCTTCGAGAAGAGCAACCAAGATCAAGAAAACTCGATAGAATTTCGTAACCAAATTCCTTCCCCTTCACTTCCCCTCTTAAATCTCGGGACGAGATTTCTTGTAGTGGAGGAGAATTGTGACGCCCGGGTAATCAAGCTACAGTAAACCTCTGCTAATGGTGCCATGTCAACTCGGTTACTATTGATAAACTCGAGTTAGTTCAAAACTGATTCAAATTCAAATTTGAAATAAAGTCAAACACTAAAAATTTTCAAAAGCTAAAACTATAATGTTCTCAATGTGGCAAATAAATCATAAGTAATTATGGTGGAGGATCCACATTATTATAAAATAATTAAAGGCACTAAAATAAATAAAACAATGACCGAAATAATAACTTAATTGTCTTTTTAATTAACAGAGAATACAAGACACTTTACTTTTGTCCCAAACTTTTTGTGAGAACAACTGATTTTACAAATCTAATTGAGGGGTGGGTTTCACTTTTTCTAAAAACTATAAACTATTAAATAAGTAAAAGAAAACAGAAACAAGGAAATAAATAAAAGGAACGGTAAAACAAAAACAAAACATAGCAAAAAAACGAAGCAAGACCCCCCTCCCCTGGGCCGTTCGGCCCAGCAGGGCACCAGGCCATTGGGCTGGCCCAGCCACGCCCCTGCATAAACCCCCACACCGAACCCTAAACCGCTACCACCCACACCCCCACTCCTCTCATCCCCCCCGCTGGATCTGGATCGGGGCGACGCCCCCGACGACCATGCCCGTGTCCGCTGCCGCCCGAAGGCCTCCCCGTTGCCGGACCAGCACGCCGTCGCTGCTCGTCATCGTCGCCCGGAGCTCCTCCGCCTCGTCCTCCACGTCTCCCTCGCCGCCTCGCCTTCCCCGACTCCTCCCCATCGGTCTCCTGCGCACCTCACCATCCGACGCCGCGCCGCTGTGTCCCGAGGTCGTCGCCGTCACGTCCTCGCCGGACCGCCCCGTCCCCGCCTCTCCTTCGTCGGTCCTCCTCGCGCCTCACCGCCCTTTTCTCACCAACGAGGGGTGAGCTCCCCGTTGACCCCCGTCCTTCTCCCCCTCCGAACGCTACGCCTCATGCCGTCCTGTCGCCGCGCCCGCCTCTGCGTGGTCGCGCCCCGTCGCGGCTCCCGCACGCCCGCGCGTGCCCTGGGCGTGCCTCGCCCGCTGCGCCCACGCTCACACACTCACCTGCCGCTGCCAAACCTCGTCGCCGGCCGTGTTTCTGGCCACCCCAGCACCGGCGACTCGTGCCTCTGGATGCAGCACCCTCCCAGCTGCCTGTAGCACCTCTCTACGCGGCAACCGGTCGCCGGAGACAAGTGACCGGTCATCGTCGGCGTGCTCTGCCATCGCCGTCGTTTAGTGCCAACATGGACGTCATTAGCCTAGTGCTAATTGGCCTCTATGCCACTAACATGTGGGGGCCACGTCGCTAAAATAACCTGTGCAAACAAAATGAACTCTGTTAACTAATGACCCACTGATAGGTTGGCCCCACCTACTAATTAACTTAACTAAAAATAGTTAATTAGTGGATTAGTTAATCTAATTAATCAAATCACACTGGCTGGTGGACCCCCCCCCCCAAATCTATATTACCTTAACTAGCTAATTAAAACTCATGTTAATAAAACACCCTATGACACCTGGGTCCCACTCCCTTGTTGACTGGTCAACATTGACCTTTGACTTGTTGATTGCTGATGTCATGTTGACGTCATACTGACGTCAGCAAGCACTATTCTGGATAATGTTAGTTTAAATTAATTAAATAAATTTAAAAAATGATTTAAAACTTTAGAAAATCATATAAAATAAACAGTAGCTCGGATGAAAATGTTTTGTACATGAAAGTTGATCAGAACGACGAGACGAATCCAGATACGTAGTCCGTTCGCCCGCTACACATCCCTAGCATAGCAAACACGCAACTTTCCCCCTCCGGTTCATCTGTCCGAAAACGCGAAACACCGGGAATACTTTCCCGGATGTTTTCCCCCTTCGCCGGTATCACCTATCCCTGCGTTAGATCACCTCTAGCACCACGTTTGTCATGTTATGATTTAATTGCTCTGTTATTTATTGTGTTCCCCCTCCGTTACTTCTTTCCGGTAGACTACGAGACCGACGCCGTTGATGACCCGGTCGACTACGGTGTTGACGACCCCTCATTCTTGTCTGAGCAACCAGGCAAGCCCCCCTTTGATCACCAGATATCGCCTACTCTTCTCTATACTGCTTGCATTAGAGTAGTGTAGCATGTTACTGCTTTCCGTTATTCCTATCCTGATGCATAGCCCGTCCTTTCTACTACTGTTGTTACCATTACCTGCTATCCTACTGCTTAGTATAGGATGCTAGTGTTCCATCAGTGGCCCTACACTCTTGTCCTTCTGCCATGCTATACTACTGGGCCGTGATCACTTCGGGAGGTGATCACGGGCATATACTAAATACTTTACACTTTTACATTACTTATGATACTGTTCGGAGATGGGGGCTGAAGGGGCAGGTGGCTCCATCCCGGTAGAGGTGGGCCTGGGTTCCCGACGGCCCCCTACTGTTACTTTGAGGCGGAGCGACAGGGCAGGTTGAGACCACCTAGGAGAGAGGTGACCTGGCCCTGGTCGGCATTCGCGGACACTTAACACGCTTAACGAGATCTGGGTATTTGATCTGAGTCTAGCCATTTGGTCTATACACACTAACCATCTACGCGGGAGTAGTTATGGGTATCCCGGCGTCGTGGTATCAGCCGAAGCCTTCGTGACGTCAGCGACTGAGTGGCGCCACTAGTAGAAAACAGGGCTATGGTCCAGGCCGGCTCAGCCCATTAGTCCCGGTTCAGTGTAGAACCGGGACTAATGTGGGCATTGGTCCCGGTTCGTGAGCCCAGGGGGCCGGCCGGGCCACGTGGGCCATTGGTCCCGGTTCGTCTGGACCTTTTGGTCCCGGTTGGTGGGACGAACCGGGACCAATGGGCCTCGCTCCTGGCCCACCACCATTGGTCCCGGTTGGTGGCATGAACCGGGACCAAAGGCCCCCCTTTAGTCCCGGTTCTTGCCATGAACCGGGACCAATGAGGTGCCTATATATACCCTCGCCCGCGAGCAGAGCACTCCAGTGCTCTGTTTTTCTCTGGCCGGCGAGGGGAGGGGTTTGTGGTGCTCTAGCTCACCTCCTATGCACATGAGGTGTTCGATGGAATGCCCGAGCCACACTACTTAAACTTTCTCCTCTCGAAGCTCGACCTCCAAGCTCCATTTTCCTCGAGATTTGTCTAGATTTAGCGGTCCGTCACGCCCCGTCCCCGTCTTCACCACCGTCGATCACCCGCGCTGATCTCATCACCGACACCACCGTGGTGAGCCTCTTGTTCTTATCTTCTTTCTGAAAGGAAAAATATTCTTACTTGTCTGTTTAGATAGATACTTGTATCATTTTCTTACATTTATTATTGCATCTTATATAGTGCGATGGTTTTGGTATCCGCCCCCGTCGGCCCTCGTCCTGTCTATGATTCGGATTTGGTATGTATATTATCTTCATAACTATTGGTTCATTTATTGTTTATGAAAATTATGCCGACCAACGTGACATAGATTTTATTTATCTAGGATGTATGTGGATCGGAAATGCCAACCGACCCTATTGTCCAGAGGTTAAATTTAGTTGAAGAAGAAAACAATTTGTTGAAGGAAAAAATAAAAAAAATTGAGGAGGAGAAGATGATATTGGAGTTGCATGTTGCGGATGTCGTCGATGATCACAAGATCAAGATGGATGCAATGCGCTTGAAGATTACAAAGATTAGAAAATATGCCATTCATACCGAGGCTTGGTATCATTATGCCGTTGGATCAATTGTTACCTTGGTTGCGATTATGATCGCATTTGTTTTCGCATTGAAATGTTTTACATAGTTTCAATGTATGGTTTAATTAATTAGATGCTCTGGAGAGCTATATGTTGTTAGATGAGAACTATGTATGCACTTTGGTTTTAATGTGATGATGAACTTCTATTAATTTGGACACTTAATTATATATAATGCACGCAGATGAACTGGCAATGGATGTACGGTGACAGACACACCCGCGAGTACATTAAGGGCGTGCATGAGTTTCTCGATGCGGCTGAGGTAAACAAGCAGAATGGTTTTATGTGTTGTCCATGCACTGAATGTGGGAATACGAGGTCTTACTCTAACCGGAAAATCCTTCACTCCCACCTGCTTTACAAGGGTTTCATGCCACACTATAATGTTTGGACGAGGCACGGAGAAATAGGGGTTATGATGGAAGACGGCGAAGAAGAAGAGTACGATGACAACTATGTGCCCCCTGAATACGGTGATGCTGCAACGGGGGGAGCTGGTGAAGATCAAGAGGAACCAGACGATGTGCCCAATGATGCTGCCACGGGTGAAGCTGCTGAAGATCAAGAGGAACCAGACGATGTGCCCGATGATGATGATCTCCGCCGGGTCATTGTCGATGCAAGGACGCAATGCATTAGTCAAAAGGAGAAGCTGAAGTTCGATCGCATGTTAGAGGATCACAAAAAAGGGTTATACCCCAATTGCGAAGATGGCAACAGAAAGCTCGGTACCGTACTGGAATTGCTGCAGTGGAAGGCAGAGAATGCTATGGCTGACAAAGGATTTGAGAAGCTACTGAAAATATTGAAGAAGAAGCTTCCAAACGATAACGAATTGCCCGACAGTACATACGCAGCAAAGAAGGTCGTATGCCCTCTAGGATTGGAGGTGGAGAAGATACATGCATGCCCTAATGACTGCATCCTCTACCGCGGTGCATACAAGGATCTGAACGCATGCCCGGCATGCGGTGCGTTGTGGTATAAGATCAGACGAGATGACCCTGGTGATGTTGACGGCGAGCCCCTCAGGAAGAGGGTTCCTGCGAAGGTGATGTGGTATGCTCCTATAATACCACGGTTGAAACGTCTGTTCAGAAACGAAGAGCATGCCAAGTTGATGCGATGGCACAGTGAGAACCGAAAGAAAGATGGGAAGTTGAGAGCACCCGCTGACGGGTCGCAGTGGAGAAAAATCGAGAGAAAGTACCGGGATGAGTTTCCAAAGGACCCAAGGAATGTATGATTTGCTTTAAGCGCGGATGGCATTAATCCTTTCGGGGAGTAGAGCAGCAATCACAGCACCTGGCCCGTGACTCTATGTATGTATAACCTTCCTCCTTGGATGTGCAAGAAGCGGAAGTTCATTATGATGCTAGTTCTCATCCAAGGCCCTAAGCAACCCAGCAACGAAATTGATGTGTACCTAAGGCCATTAGTTGAAGAACTTTTACAGCTGTGGAATGGAAACGGTGTACGTACGTGGGATGAGCACAGACAGGAGGAATTTAACCTTAAGGCGTTGCTGTTCGTGACCATCAACGATTGGCCCACTCTCAGTAACCTTTCAGGACAGACAAACAAAGGATACCACGCATGCACGCACTGTTTAGATGACACTGAAAGTATATACCTGGACAAATGCAGGAAGAATGTGTACCTGGGCCATCGTCGATTTCTTCCGACCAACCATCAATGTCGAAAGAAAGGCAAGCATTTCAAAGGCGAGGCAGATCACCGGAAGAAGCCCGCCATGCGCACCGATGTTCACGTGCTTGCTATGGTCAATGATTTACACTACGTAATCTTTGGAAAGGGTCCCGGTGGACTAGCTGTTCCGAATGACGCTGAGGGACACGCACCCATGTGGAAGAAGAAATCTATATTTTCGGACCTACCCTACTGGAAAGACCTAGAGGTCCGCTCCTCAATCGACGTGATGCACGTGACGAAGAACCTTTGCGTGAACCTGCTAGGCTTCTTGGGCGTGTATGGGAAGACAAAAGATACACCCGAGGCACGAGAGGACCTGCAACATTTGCACTAAAAAGACGGCATGCCTCCGAAGCAGTATAAAGGTCCTGCCAGCTACGCTCTTACGAAAGAAGAGAAAGAAATTTTCTTTGAATGCCTGCTCAGTATGAAGGTCACGACTGGCTTCTCGTCGAATATAAAGGGAATAATAAATATGCCAGAGAAAAAGTTTCAGAACCTAAAGTCTCATGACTGCCACGTGATTATGACACAACTGCTTCCGGTTGCATTGAGGGGGCTTCTACCGGAAAACGTTCGATTAGCCATTGTGAAGCTATGTGCATTCCTCAATGCAATCTCTCAGAAGGTGATCGATCCAGAAATCGTACCAAGGCTAAGGAGTGATGTGGCGCAATGTCTTGTCAGTTTCGAGCTGGTGTTCCCACCATCCTTCTTCAATATCATGACGCACGTCCTAGTTCATCTAGTCGACGAGATTGTCATCTTGGGGCCCGTATTTCTACACAATATGTTCCCTTTTGAGAGGTTCATGGGAGTCCTAAAGAAATATATCCGTAACCGCGCTAGGCCAGAAGGAAGCATCTCCATGGGCCATCAAACAGAGGATGTTATCGGGTTTTGTGTTGACTTCATTCCTGGCCTTAACAAGATAGGTCTCCCTAAATCGCGGTATGAGGGGAGACTGACTGGAAAAGGCACTCTGGGAAGAGACTCAATAATATGCAGGGACGGATATTCTTGGTCTCAAGCACACTACATAGTTCTACAGAACTCTACCTTGGTGACCACGTATGTCGATGAACACAAGAACAGTCTGCGCTCCAAACACCGGAGCAGTGCGACGACTGGATTACATGTGAACACATCAGGACTTTCAGCAGTTGTTTGGAAACACGTCTCAGAGGTGACAACACTGTTTGTGATGAGTTGTACTTGTTGTCCAGGGGACCATCTTTGACTGTATTGACTTACAAAGGATACGAGATAAATGAGAATACATTTTACACGATCGCCCAAGATCAAAAGAGCACCAACCAAAACAGCGGTGTCCGCTTTGATGCAGCAACCGAGAGCGGAAAGGACACATATTATGGTTACATAGTGGACATATGGGAACTTGACTACGGACCTGATTTTAAGGTCCCTTTGTTTAAGTGCAAATGGGTCAATCTGTTAGGCGGCGGGGTACAGGTAGACCCACAGTACGGAATGACAACAGTGGATCTGAAAAATCTTGGGTACACTGACGAACCGTTCGTCCTAGCCAATGATGTGGCACAGGTTATCTATGTGAAGGACATGTCTACCAAACCGAGAAAAAGAAAAGATAAGGAAGCGAATACATCATACGATGAGCCAAAGCGCCACATAGTTCTTTCAGGAAAAAGGGACATCCTGGGAGTGGACGGCAAGACAGACATGTCTAAAGATTATGAAAAGTTTCATGAAATTCCTCCCTTCAATGTCAAGGCTGACCCAAGCATCCTGATAAACAATGAAGATTATCCATGGTTACGGCGCAATAAGGAAATGACACAAGCGAAGAAAAAGTGAAGACTTTCTCCCGCAATAAGCAAATGCTATGTGGGTGAAATTATGATACCATGCCAACTTTCAACTTTTTCAGAGTTCATTTGAAATGCTTTCATGTCTTATGGTTTGAAACTTTGATACTTCGAAAGTGATTGTCCATTTTGTACACGAAGTGCATCAAGTTTTTGTCGTAACCCTCTCTACTTTTTGGAACATGCTATGTGGGTGAAATGATGATACCATGCCAACTTTCAACCTTTTCAGAGTTCATTTTGAAATGCTTTCCAATTTCAGAGTCATTTAGCTCAAAGAATGAATTAATAGCAAACAGAATGAACTACACAACTTTTATGAAAATAAAAACAATCAATTAAAATATTATGTTATGATCAACTAAAATAAAACTATAATATTCTTCAATAGCAAAAAGAATATAATTTGTGTGACCTAAAATCAAACTATAAGTATTTAATTGTAAGTATAAATAAAAAATAAATAGCAAAGAAGAAAAAAATTCTAATTTTATAGTAAAGTTATTCATAAACTAGTGATTCACACAAATTTTTAAAAATTCAAATTTAAACTATTTAAAATTTAAAACTAATGGCACTAACAGAAAGTTTATAATTTTTGTGACCTAAAAGCAAAAAGAAATCACTAAAAAACTATAAGTATTTAGTTTTAAGTAGAAATAAAAAAAATAAAAAACCAAAAAAATGTAGAAATAAAAAAGAAAAAACCAAAAAAAATGCCACCTACTGGGCCTCCACGGCCTGAATACGACTAGAAACCCTACATGGGCCAGGATTCAGGCCCGCAGAGGCCCAATAGGCCAATAGGCAGTAGCAGGTTTAGGCCCGAAAGCCTGCATTAGAGAGGAGCTCGAATGGGGAGGCAGAGCAGCGCTTATAAACCAGTGCCGGTGCCCTTCAGCTAGCGATGTGGGACTAAACTTTTGGGCGCGGGGCGCACAAGGGCATTGGTCCCGGTTGGAGGCACCAACCGGGACTAAAGGGGGCATTGGTCACGGTTCGTGGCACCAACCGTGACCAATGCCCCCCTTTAGTCCCGGTTGGTGCCACCAACCGGGACCAAAGGCCGCCGCTTCCCGCCCTTTGGGCTGCCGAAAATTGGCCTTTGGTCCTGGTTCGTGGCACCAACCGGGACCAAAGGGGGGCATTGGTCACGGTTCGTGCCACGAACCGGGACCATTGCTCTGGCTATATATACAACCCTTGCGAAATTTTCGCCAACTGCTCCATTCCCCATCGCCGACGCCACCAGGCTGCTCGTCCTCCTCGTCGCCGTCGCCACCGCCGAGCCCTGCCCCTCATCGTCGCCTCCGCCATCGCCGAGCCCTGCCCCGACGCCGTCAGGCTGCTCCACTTCGCCGTCCTCGCCGCCGCCGTCGAGCCCTACCCCGACGCCTTCCGGCCCGCTCCCACTGTGAGGCGCCGTGCCGTTCGCCTCCTCTCCTCCTCTCCCCCCGCCGCGCCCTGCCACCACCGCCAGCCGCGTCCCGACGCCGTTGCCCGCAGTGCTCTTGCCGCGCCCCGACGCCGCTGCCCGCCGTGCTCGGCCCGTACGTGCTCCGCTTGCCGCGCCGCCGCTGGTTCGCCGCCGCCGCCCGTCATGTTCTGCCTCGACGCCGCCGCCTGGCCGCGCTCCGCTTGCCACGCCGCCTGGCCGCGCTCCGCTTGCGGCGCCGCCGCCCGCCTCTGTTAATTTTTTTTGAGATATATGTATGCATGTGTGTAGTGTATATATATGTGTATGTATGTGTATGTGTGTGCAGTGTATATGTGTGTGCATGCAGATATGTGTATGTATGTGTATGTATGCATGTGTGTAGTGTATATGTGTATGTATGTATATGTGTGTACCAGATAACTTCGACATGAGGGGGGTCGATATACCCCCTCCCCGATAACTTCGACATCATGGGGGGAGGGGGTCGCCGAGGGTCGAGGGTCGAGGGTTGCCGAGTGTTCGAGGGATCGAGGGGGCGAGGGTCGGGAACTAGCTAGTGTCGAGGGTCGCCAAGTGTTCGAGGGGGCGAGGGTCGGGAAGAAGAGGAGAAAAAAAGAAGAGGAAAAAGGAGAAGAAGAGGAGAGGAAGAAAAGGAAGAGGAGAAGAAGAAAGGAATAGAGGAGAAGAAGAAAAAATAGAAAAAAGTTCTATTTTTTCTTCTTCTACTCTATTCCTTTCTTCTTCTCCTCTTTTTTTTCTTCTTTTTTTTCTTCGATCTTCTCCCCTTCCCGATAGGAAAGTTTTATATAGAAAGTTACAATTTTAGAAAAGTTTTATATATGCAAAAGTTACAATTTTAGAAAAAGAAGGATAGGAAAGAAGAAAATAAGAAGAGGAAAGAAAGAAGAAGAGGAGAGGAAAAGAAGAGGAGAAATAAATAAGAAGAAAAAAGAAGAAAAAGAAGAGGAGAAGAAGAAAGGAATAGTGGAGAAGAAGAGAAAATAGAAAAAAGAAGAAGAGGAGAGGAAGAAGAGGAGAAATAAATAAGAAGAAGAAAAAAAAGGGGAAGAAGAGGGAGAAGAAGAGGAGAGGAAGAAGAGGAAGTCTTCTCCTCTATTCTTTCTTTTCTTCTTTTTTCTTCTTCTTCTTCTTCTTTATTTTATCAGGAACGAGGGTCGTCGAGAGGTCGAGGAGCGGTAGAGGAGAAACCCTAAATAGAAAGTATCGTCGGTGTGAGATACATGTACCGTCGGTGTCAAACACTACACCCACATCCCACAAGTGGCGCGGGCTTCGACGCCCACGTCACTTGTGGGACGTGGATGTAGTGTCCGACACCGAAGGCCACATGTATCTCACACCCACGAAACTTGCTAGCTATTTAGGGTTTCCTCTACCGAAAAGAAGAGGAGAAACAAATAAGAAGAAGAAAAAAGAAGAAAAAGAAGAGGAGAAGAAGAAAGGAATAGTGGAGAAGAAGAGAAAATAGAATATATTCTATTTTCTCTTTTCTCCACTATTCCTTTCTTCTTCTCCTCTTTTTTTTCTTCTTTTCTTCTTCTTATTCTTCTTCTTCTTCTTCTTCTTCTTAGCCGGAAGTAGAGAGAGGTTTCCTAGTGTCAAAGTATTGAAGAAATCCATGCCTTCATCATTAGCCGGAAGTAACCAGGGCATGTTGGTACGAAGTTCTGCAAAGTTGTTTTGGAATGGAGTCCCGGATAGAATAATCCGCCTTTTGGTACCAATTCAGCAAAGGCCTTCCAAATAGAGATATTCGAAAGGCTCTTGCTGAACTTTGTACCAAAAGGCGGATTATCCTATCTGGGAGTCCGTTCCAGAACAACTTTGAAGAGCTTCGTACCATCATGGACATGTTACTTTCGCCTAATGATGAAGACATGGTTTTGTTGAATCCTGAGACACTACGCAACCTCCCGACCCCTCGGCGATCCTATCGAACATGAGAGGAAGAAGAGGATAAAAAAAGAAGAGGAAGGAGAAAAAAAGAGGAGAAGAAAGAATAGAGGAGATCTTCTCCTCTATTCTTTCTTCTCCTCTTATTTTTCTTCTTCTTCCTCTTTTTTCTATCGGGAACGAGGGTCGTCGAGGGACATAGATGTAGTGTCGTCGTTGTCGATATA
Source organism: Triticum urartu (assembly GCF_003073215.2). Taxonomy (NCBI): domain Eukaryota; kingdom Viridiplantae; phylum Streptophyta; class Magnoliopsida; order Poales; family Poaceae; genus Triticum; species Triticum urartu. The sequence continues at coordinate 70,652,025 of NC_053027.1, read as the reverse complement.
TACCCCCTCCCGATAGCTTACTATGATTAGGTAGGTAGTTCTACGTTTGGCACTAATATATCCATCTATCATGTTTGAATAATAATTGCCATGTTGTAAATATTTGTAGAAACTATGGACACCGCCCTAGACGAAGCAACAAAAGAAGCGTTGTTGAGGGACATAATCACAGAAGGAAGTGATGCCATCTCGTTGTTTCTCAACAAAACCGATGGTCTGGAAGGAGAGGGTGAACAAGCTGGCTACGGTGACCTAATGCCGGTGCAAGAAGAAGAACATGAGGACGGCTCCGGTGACCGAACCGAGTCCGGCCAAGTATATATATTAGTTAAGCCTATGCTGACTAGCTGATTGATGCATTCATTGTTTTGGTATGTACACATATTAATTAAGTCTTTGTTCTTTTTTCTAGCCCTCCGGATCGAGCACAACTTCGGTAAAGAGACGAGGCCCGAAGAAAAAGTTGAGCTCGGATGAAAAGTTTGAGATCATAGCAATCGCGCCCGACGGCCAACCTATTGAACCCCTCCGGACAAAGAGAGCATTTGTTGCTCAGTGCGGGGTTCTGGTTAGGGAAAAGATCCCGATAAGCATCCAGCAATGGTTTAAGCCGGCTACAGAAGACCCTGAGGTCTCTTATGTCAATGATATGCAGAAAAATGATCTTTGGACTGAGCTGAAGTCAAATTTCACCCTACCGCCTGAGGATAATCCAGAGAACCCAGTTAAAGAGAAATTAATCAAGTCTTTTGCTCTGAAGAGGATGGCAGAACTATTCAGGAGGTGGAAGAAAGAGCTGAATAAGTTTGTCGAAAATAATGAGACACCAGAATTTAAGGGCAGATATGAGAATATCAGAGATCACTGGCCCGCATTTGTGGCCCACAAGATATCGGAAAAGAGTAAGAAGATGTCAGCGACAAACAAGCAAAATGCTGCGAAGAAGAAGCTTCACCATCGCACGGGGTCAGGTGGCTACCTCGTAGCCCGGCCTAAGTGGTCCAAGACTGAGAATGATCTGGTTCATAAAGGGATCGAACCAGAGACAATTAACTGGCCAGACCGTTGCCGGACTTGGTTCTTCGGGGCTGGCGGAACACTGGACCCTGTAACAGGGAAGTGCATTTGGACGAACGATCAAATGGACATACCAGTCAGTAAGCTTAAGCAGTATATCGAAGCAGCGCAGGAAGGGACGTTCTTTCCAGACAGAGAGAACGACGAGCTCACAATGGCCCTCGGGAATCCTGAGCACCCTGGACGGACACGAGGCACGCCAGGCTCCATTCCGTGGAAGGTTGGGTTTCCGGACGCAGGCGGTTACAAATCCCATGACAGGAGGAAAAAAGTGCAGCAGACCCAAATGCAGGCGCTGCAAGCAAGGGTAGACGCGATAGAGGAACGAGAAGCAAATCGCAGAAAACGTACTGCCGAAGCCTCCCCCGAAGCTACCCCGCCATCTCAGCGCAGAAGCAGTGTGGCTTCCACCGAGCTGCTTCAGCCGGATCATGCCTTGACGGCTCCTGCCAGCTATCCCGTGGATGCTATAACAGAGTCTCAAAATTGCCACCTTATGATGCAATGGATGAATTTGAAGGTCAAGGCGGCTGTTGGCTCTGTTTTTCCTACTGAACCCGGCGCAACTTTTCACTGCCGGCCGATTCCAGAAGGATATGCTAGGGTGATGGTGGATGATATAACGGAGGGATTTGAGGACCTCCAGCTTGACCACCCTACCGGTGAAGGGGAGACTCGGCTGGGGTCTGCTCTGAAGACTCCATGCCTATGGCGGAAGGAGCTCATCAACCTTCCGAACTGGACGCCACCGCCTCCTCCTCCTCCTCCGGCGAGTCAGGGCACTCCGCCTCCACTGCCTCCTCCTCTGGCAAGTGACGATCAGGGCCCTTGGCCGGCTCCTTCTCCGGCGCGCGGCGGCACTCCGCCTCCTTCTCCGCCTGCGCCGACGCGCCCGAGCAGCCAGCCTCCTCCTTCTCCGCCTCGTCAGCAAGGGCGGAAGAGACCTGCCGCCGCTCCAGCTGCTCCGGCACGTCGTATTCCTTCTCCTCCGCCTCTTAAGCAAGTAAAGAAGACAACCGCTACGTCTGCTCGGTCGGCGTCTAGCAGTACAACCAGAGGCAGGAGGACATACAGATTCGGTCCTTCTCTGAAGACTCCAGAGAAGTTACCATACGAGAGGACCCAGGAGGAGAACGCCGAGATCGCGCGAGAAGAAGTGAAGAAATTCTTTGAAGGGGTGAAAGCAAAGAAACATCCACCTCCGAAGGAGAAGGTAGATCGGGTGAAAGTGAAGCATACTCTGGCTGCCCTGACAAAACCACCGAAGTCTGATTCGCCGAAAGGAAACTATGACCGCATTATTGGAAAGGAATTTGCCGAAGCGGAGCGGTCGGGAAGTACTGTCAGTGATCAAAGGCTGAAAGAACGACGAGCTGGGAAACAAATTGCCCAGCTCGGCGAACAAGCGAAGCAATTGTGCCCCCCGCTCAAGGTTCCTAGCCACAACATCGATAATGATCCGAGGATGGTGCCCGGTTATAGCAATCTTGCAGATTACCTGCCCGACGAAGTACATTATGAACCCATGGAGATGCAGATACAAAGATACGAGTACGGGAAGCCTCTCGTCGAAGATGAAAGATCTCTATCAACGATGATGCGAAGATTGCATGATTGGTACTTGAAAATCTGCAGAGACTCTGGGGGGAGGAGTACCTTGTATGTGAAAGTTAAAAAGGAGCATGACCTCGTTGGAATTGATCTGTTGCCTGTTCCATTTGAGGAGTTCTATCAGTTTTTCAATCAATTGGCCCTCGATAAAACAACGGTCGCCTGCTACTGTCTGTAAGTAGTACTACTTCTGTCATTAAGTTTCTCTATATAGCTTAGCTCTTTCATTTCATGTATTTATAATCATCCTCGCTATATTATGCAGATTGAAGATCGCTGTATTGAAGAAAAGACAAGTCGGTGATATTGGGTTCATTAACACACATCTCATAGATGCAACTCAGGTTAAACTTCATGCCGCAGCTACCGAGGCCAGCTTGCTACGATCGTTCGCAATAAATCAAAACAAAGATATAATACTCTTTCCTTACAACTTCAGGTGAGTGTTACTGTCTTGTGCGTATTCGGTTTCCCTTATATATTAGTCAAGGTTATAGTAATGTAATTCATGAGTTATGCATGTGTGTGCAGTTACCACTATATTCTCCTAGAGATTAAGCTTGAGCAGGGAGTAGTAACCGTCTTGGACTCTAAACGAAAAGATCCCAAGGAGTATGCGGACATGACTGAAATCCTCAAGAAGTAAGTTAAATCGATCATTATCCACCATATCAGCAACTTTGTTCATTTCCTGATATCAAGTAATTGTTTTCTTTGTCCGGCAGGGTTTGGAGAAAATTCACCAAAACAGTTCCGGGACTGCCGAAGGAGCTGGAATTTAGACACCCGAAAGTAAGTACTATAGTAGCATATTCCGCGCATCTCCTAGTGATTCAAGCGCTAGTTTCATCAATACCATTTAGCATTCTTGCTTATTAGTTTGATTGATCTCTATTTCTTGTAAAGTGGTTGTGGCAGGAACAAGGGAATGATTTCTGTGGATACTACATCTGCGAGTCCATCCGCCACACGACCTGTGAGCGGGGCGGGTACTCTAACGAACAATATGAAGTACGTAAATAACAACATTCACAATTTTATTTTATTACCATCATTTGTGTTGAGTTTCATTCATTTATATATATATGTATTGACCCCCTTCTTCAAATTAGATGTTTCGGAAGCGGGATGAACTCCTAGCACCAGCTCGCATGCGAGCAATTCAAGAGGAATTGGCGGCATTCTTTCTTGACCACGTGATCCCTGAAGATGGAGAATTCTATGTGGACCCTGAGTCCGTATGATTATATTTGTAAGAGATAATTATTGTATATATGTAGCCGGTAGTGTCAGATAGATATACGAGAACTTGTTGTTCGACCAATCTCTCGGAGAAGGAGAGGTGGTCGATATCACTTCTCTCTGTATATATGCATATATGTTCATGACGATCTTCTGTTTCCTTCGTTTGCTTACTAGCTAGCTAGCGTGTCTAGTCCTCTCTATATACGTATGTATAGTACGTAGCGTCGACCAGGCACGGACATAACAGAGGACACTTCTCTCTATTAATTATAACTAGCTAACACAATATATGAAACACCTAAATTAACCCCCCAAAACCCCCAACCCCCCCCCCTTTCAAAAAAAAAACAAAAACCCCAGCCACAGAAGTGCTGACGCGTGGACGCCTATTGGTCCCGGTTGGTGCCACCAACCGGGACCAAAGGGTCTCCTGACTGGGCTCTGTGCACTGCCCACGTGGAGGGCCTTTAGTCCCGGTTCTGGATTGAACCGGGACTAAAGGGGGGAGGTATTAGTACCGACACTTTACTCCCGGTTCCTGAACCGGGACTAAAGGCCCTTACGAACCGGGACTATAGGCCCTTTTTCTACCAGTGCGCGCGCCGGATTGGACCGTAAGCCTGCTCTTGTATTAAGGGGGCTAGTTCTGCTTCCGGCCGCATTCGCAACGTGCAGGTGTGCTAAGGGCGATGGGCCGAGACCCCTGTGCGCTTAGGTTTAGACCGGCGTGCTGACCTCTCTGTTGTGCCTAGGTGGGGCTGCGACGTGTTGATCTTTCGCGGCCAGGCATGACCCCGAAAAGTGTGTCCGGCCAAATGGGATCAAGCGTGTTGGGGAATGTGGTGCACCCCTGCAGGGAAGTTAATCTATTCGAATAGCCGTGATCTTCGGTAACAGGACGACTTGGAGTTGTACCTTGACCTTATGACAACTAGAACCAGATACTTAATAAAACACACCCTTCCAAGTGCCAGATACAACCGGTGATCGCTCTCTCACAGGGCGACGAGGGGAGGATCATCGGTTAGGATTATGCTATGCGATGCTACTTGGAGGACTTCAGTCTACTCTCTTCTACATGATGCAAGACGGAGGCTGCCAGAAGAGTAGACTTCGAAAGGACTAGCTATCCCCCTCTTATTCCGGCTTTCTGCAGTCCAGTCCACATATAATAGCCTTATTCCAGTTGATACCAATGCATACATATGTAGTGTAGCTCCTTCCTTGCGAGTACTTTGGATGAGTACTCACGGTTGCTTTCTCCCTCTTTTCCCCCTATCCCTTCTACCTGGTTGTCGAAACCAGATGTTGGAACCCAGGAGCCAGACGCCACCGTCGACGACGACTCCTACTACACCGGAGGTGCCTACTACTACGTGATGCCCGCTGACGACGACCAGGAGTAGCTAGGAGGATCCCAGGCAGGAGGCCTGCGCCTCTTTCGATATGTATCCCAGTTTGTGCTAGCCTTCTTAAGGCAAAATTGTTTAACTTATGTTTGTACTCAGATATTGTTGCTTCCGTTGACTCGTCTATGATCGAGCTCTTGTATTCGAGCCCTCGAGGCCCCTGGCTTGTAATATGATGCTTGTATGACTTATTATATTTGTAGAGTTGTGTTGTGATATCTTCCCGTGAGTCCCTGATCTTGATCGTACACGTTTGCGTGTATGATTAGTGTACGATTAAATCGGGGGCGTCACAAGTTGGTATCAGAGCCGACTGCCTGTAGGAATCCCCCTTCCACACTCCTTGGTCGAAGTCGAGTCTAGACATTACGAAACTTTTTACTAACATGGTTGTGTGCCTTACGGGCCCACGTCGCCATCTGGGTGGTATTAGGATCTTTTATTCCTCGTCTATACTCTGGAACTCTGATCTCTCTTCTATTCGGGTTAAATGAATTTTGCTAAATCTAACATTAGGAGCTCGTTATCACTTTCACCCGGAGAGCCCCTTATTACTGATGATCGTCTGCTGCACGGGAAGACCCTGAAGATACTCTCCGCTGTTAACCCGAGAACTTGTGTTCGTCGCGTTTGCAATTCCCCTTCCATCGTCAACCCTTATGGGTAACTACTTACAGTTGGTATTCTTACATTCATCCCCAGTTTATTACAAGATACCCCGAAATACTCGTCGTTGTTTCGATAATCCTTTGAGCTTACTGCCTTGCTTTTCTTTGTCCCGTGAATACCCCTACGGATAATTCTCATACTTATCGAGTATCCGCTCATCCCCCAGTTGTTCATGTGTTTCACAATGGTCATCGAAATACTATTCGATCCTCCAAAAATCCTTAGTAGCTTATTGCTCTACAATACTTGTCTGCTTGCATGATGGATGCTTTCCATATGTCTGGCAATATTCGTGAGTATCCTTAGGCACCAGCATTTTGATCCCTTTATTTCAACATGAGTGCGAATGCATGCAATCATCAGTTGATCCTTTTAATTATCTTTCCGGCTCAGACGTCTTTCGAACATGAGCTGGTTCTTGGCCAATCAGATTGCCATCGATCTTACCCCTAAGTCTAGTTGACTTATCCATCCTTGATCAAAGCTTTTGCTCCTGACCCCTTGAATTGAAAATCATAATTACTATGCTATTTAGATGTTGAATTATTCAAATGTTCTATAAATCGATGCATTTGCATTCTTTCTTCCTCTGATTGGGTATTGATACTCACATCAGCTCCATTGTGGATCGCCATATCCACTGTTGGATTATTATCCGACAGTGTCCTTCATAATTAATCACCTTGTGAGTTCTTTCTCCGATACATAATGCCTTTGGTAAATTGTATCCTCTCCTTTTGCCAACCATGCTCTGCTTTCGAGCTGGTGATATCTACTCTTGACGATTGTGTTATATTTTTCCACGATACCCTAACGGGTTGATCCGATGCCTTCCTTTATATGTGTGAACTCGGAAGTTTTCACGAGTCATACTCATCTGGTATTTCACCAGGTAAAACTTTCAACACTAAGGCCTTTATCAAAGCGAAAAGTGAATGGAAGGTTATACATTGAAGAAGTGGGAGTCGACCTTGAACTTTGTGTTCATGCCCATGGACATGATGTAGATCCTATCATGGAAACTTCTTGTAATAATAACTATTTCCTTGGTATAATATCATCTGGTATCTGTGAATTGATCCTTTGCTATCATGGCTCCGACCATGATTGATCCCCTTTGATTCCATTTCTCAGACAAGATGAAGTACTTGTCTTCTGCAGATCACTTCACGTGTCCACCCTCTACTCTGCTCTACCGTCGAGTATTACAATCTGGTATCTCAAGAATATCATGGAACATCATAACTTCTTATGGGTTCTTCATCAATTGTTATTACTCACCAGGTCCAATTGTTCTTAGGTTCTGGGTTGTTGTCAACCGAGGCCACCGACTAGTGAAATTATTCCGCACTACAAATCAAATACCCCTAGTATTTTTACTGGGAAATTCTAAATTCAATCTGGTCATTCCTAGACTATCGGCTGCATCCTGGTCTTGCTATCTTTGACTGTGCTACCTCGTCCTTCTCTGGTGCACGAGTTCTTCAGTGTGTGAGCATGACTTACGTCGAGCTTTCAACATCATGTTGCTTGTCTTGAAAGGCAACTTTGGTTCTGAGCTTGCATCTTATATATTGATCCTATAACTTGTCGCTTCGTTATTCCCTTTCTTGTTGCCGTTGATGTTTGATTGCATCTTCATGAAACCTTTCGACAAATGGTCTGTGATGTGTAAATTTTAAACTTCTAGCAACCCTATTGCTTTGAAGTTAATGGTGTACAGTTTCATTCTAAATCTATTGCTTATTGAATCATCATTCGAACATTGATCGTGCTACCTAGTCCAGATTCCTGGGTGCACCCTTCTATCATTGCTCAGTGGTGTATGTTTCCCTCGAGCATACATCATTATATCTTTTGATCCGACAAATGATATTTCCTTGTTCACATAATTGTGGAAATCAATCCATCTTTTGAAAATCTCAATGAATTTTCTCTGAGTTCATCAGCCACCTCTTCATCCTCCCCTTGGTTTAATGATGAACTCTTGTGTTGGAACTCGCTTCCATAGTACATTTCCCGAGAATCTTACATTGTCGTCTCGTCAATTTTGTTGCACCTTTTCTTCTCAGGCATCCTGAGTCTGAGGCATCCTGGCACCAATCAGATCTGAATCTCGGTCGGATATGATGGTTGAACATATTTCCAAGAGTTATTACATTGGTCCTTATATGGCCCGGTAAGGTGATGTCATGCCTAGCACACCTGGCCGGAGAACCAATTGTTATAGTTTCCTATTTAGCAAGGTTAACCATTCTTCCATGAGGAAATCGTAAGACTTATTCTATATGTTGTCCCTGATGAATCCTTTGAGTATCCAAGCTCGACCTTTGCTTGAAGACCATGTCAATGCTATCTCGAAGCATGTCTGTGGTACTCCGATTTTCAATAAGAGCATTGAAAGCTCAATGCTAAGTTTTCTTTAACCATTATCCAAACACCGTTGTATGGGTAATGTTATGAAATTCCTCTCCCCTGACTTAAAGGGTTTTTCTACATGATATCCTGCCACGGATATCATGCTCTGCTGGTCCTTGGGAGGGATATATCCCTGAATTATGTGTTTAAAACACATTTTCCTTTCCATTCTTCTGTTAAACCTGCTAATCACATTTTCCTTCCCGTTGTATTGTTAAGCTTTCTTGTGATCTATATGATCTAAGCGGTAATATTCTCCTGCTTATGTAAACACCTCGGTGTACAATTCAGTCAGCAAGACCCTGTTACTATTGTTGATGACATTTCGGTAGCCACCAATGGACGAGAACCTTGCCTATTGGCCCGCCTCGTTCAACGAGCAGGAAAATGGTTCTCTTCGCCCCTCGCCCTTGGTACCGATGTTGTTGCCGACATAACTGATAGGCTGATCCTCTGACATGCCTTGCTATCATGACCATGCAAGATGTCAACGCCCATCCTTATTTTAACCCACATGGTGGGCCCATAACCCACAGGTCCCAGGATCGAAACCTGACTCTCCTGTACACCCTGTTGTCAAAGTTATTCCTCGTGCTTGACTTTGTATGTAATTCACGGGCCTCCTGCCTGTTGATCTATTCTGGTATAAGACGCAATACTTATTCCCGATTGCTTTGAACCGCTTTCACGCCCTGTAACGGGCATCGAACGATTGTCTATCCGCTTGGAACTTCTTATGGTACCTTCTTACCTTGCTCTCGATGTGTTTCATTTGTTCAACTCGAGAGATAGTCATGTGTTCATTCATGGGATAACCCCAGATGATTACCCCTTATAGCATCCTATCGTTATCAACCTGCCCCTTACCTGTTCGTAAGTACGATGGAGTTCCCGAAGAAAGGATGCCGACTTCCTCATGATTACCCGCAGCAAAGGAATGAAGCATCAATGTAATGGATCAACCTCTTCGAGAAGAACAACCGAGACCAAGAACACTCCCTAGAATTTCGTAACCCGAACCTTCCCCCTTTACTTCCCTCTTAAATCTCGGGACGAGATTTCTTGTAGTGGAGGAGAATTGTGACGCCCGGATAATTAAGCTACAGTAAACCTCTGCTAATGGTGCCACGTCACCTCGGTTACTGTTGATAAACTCGAGTTGGTTCAAGCCGATTCAAATTCAAATTCAAAATCAGGCAAACAATAAAGGTTTTCAAACGTTAGAATTTAAAATGATCATCATGTGGCAAATAATCCGTAACTTATTTTGGGTGTTGGAACCAACCTTTTTCAAAATGTTTAAGTGCCTAAACTAAATAAAAACAGGGGCTAAAACAATTATTAAATACTTTTCAATAATAAACAAATGTAAAACTAATTTATTTAGTGCCAAATTAATTATGACAGTAGCCTAACTAAATAATGCTAATTTAGGGGCTGAGTTGATATATTATAAAAAAAACTGTATATAAAGTAAAACTAAAAGAAATAGGAAAATAGAAAAAAAAGGAAAAGGTCAAACAAAAAAAAACATAAAAATAGAAACACCCCCACGCTGGGCCGAGCGGCCCAGCTGGCCTCCGCACCGGCCGGCCCACCAGGCCCAGCCGGCCCTCCTCTCTGGCCTACAAGGCCACCCCCCCGAACCCTAACCCCCACCCGATCCCCACTCTCCCCCACTCGTCCCACCCCCGCGCGTCTCCCTCGCCCCTCCCCGACCTGGATCGGGGGAGACGGCGCCTCGACCCCGCCGCCTCATCCCTGCGCCCCGTCACCGGCCGGCGCTGCCCGTCTCCGCCGGCGCCTCCTCATCGCCTCCCCACACCGCCTCCTCAACCCCCCCCGACCGGCCTCCTGGCGCCTCTGCTACCTCCCGGCGCCGCCCCGCCATCGCCGCCTCGACCCCGACCTCGTCGCCCGAAGCCGTCCCGGACGCCGCCGGACTTCGCCGTCGCGCAGCACGTCGTCCCCGTCCTCCTCCTCATCACCCGCTGCCTAGCCCCTACACCGTACGGTGAGGCCCTCGGCCTCCTCTTCTCCTCTCCGCTGCTCGCTGATGCCTGCGACCACCGCATCGAACGGATCCGGCCGCGCTCACCCTCGCCCGTGGCCGCATCTCGCACCTCGTTCCCGACCGGCCAGTGCGTGTCCATGGTCCCGCGATCGCCTGCTCGCTGCAGCTCGTCGCCCGCCCCTGCTCCTCTGTCCGCCGCGGCCCGCTGCTGCTTCGTCGCGTCCGCCATTCCCCGCACGGGCCACAGCCCCCTGCTGCCCGGCCCCGCTGCTCGCCGGAGCTGGCCGCCCCTTTCCCCCCTACCTCGCCAGATTCTGGCGCCCCGCCTCGCCCCTGGTGGCCTCGCGTGCGGGTGTCCCTGCGCCCGCACCGCCCGATCGGGCACACCCGATCCGATAAGGCCCAGTGGCCCTATGACAACGGGGCCCCACCCCCAGAACGTTTTAATAAAAAAAAAATAATAATAATAATTAATTAATTAGTTAATTAATTAAGGAATTAATTAAGTTAATTAATTATAATTAGATTAACCTAATCACTAATTAACCTAATTAACTGTTAGTTAATTAAAACAGAGTATGGCGAACGGGACCCACACGTCAGTTGACCAGTCAACGCCTCTGTTGACTGCTGACGTCATGCTGACGTCAGCATGCACTGTTCTGGATAATGTTTAATTAAAATAATTAACTAAATACTAAAAATGATTTTAATCTTTTAAAATTAATATAAAATAAACCGTATCTCGGATGAAAAAGTTTTATACATGAAAGTTGCTCAGAACGACGAGACGAATTTGAATACGCAGCCCGTTTAACCGCCACGCATCCCTAGCATAGCGAACACGCAACTTTCCCCCTCTGTTTCATCTGTCCGAAAACGCGAAACACCGGGGATACTTTCCCGGATGTTTCCCCCCTTCACCGGTATCACCTCATACCGCGATAGGGCACCCCTAGCACCGATACTTGTCATGTCATGCATCGTCATGCATTTGCTTGCATTATATTTATTGTTTCATCACCCTCTTCTCTCGCTAGACACCGAGACCGACGCCGCTGCTACCTAGTACGACTACGGAGTTGACGACCACTCTCTCTTGCCAGAGCAACCAGGCAAGCCCCCCCTTTGGTCACCAGATATCGCCTACTCTTCTCTATACTGCTTGCATTAGAGTAGTGTAGCATGTTACTGCTTTCCGTTATTCCTATCCTGATGCATAGCCTGTCCTTACTACTACTGTTGTTACCTTTACCTGCAATCCTAATGCTTAGTATAGGATGCTAGTATTTCCATCTGTGGCCCTACATCCTTGTCCGTCTGCCATGCTATACTATCGGGTCGTGATCACTCGGGAGTTGATCACGGGTATATACTATATACTTTATACATGATACATGTGGTGACTAAAGACGGGTCGGCTTGAGGAGCACCCGCGAGTGGAGTTTTGAGGCGAAGCGGCAGGGCAGGTTCCGACCACCTAGGAGAGAGGTGGGCCTGGCCCTGGTCGGCGTTCGCGGATACTTAACACGCTTAACGAGATCTGGGTATTTGATCTAAGTCTGGCCATTTGGTCTATACGCACTAACCATCTATGCGGGAGTAGTTATGGGTATCCCGGCGTCGTGGTATCAGCCGAAGCCTTCGTGACGTTAGCGATTGAGTGGCGCGCGCCGGATTGGACTGGAAGGCCACTAGGCTAGGTCTGCTTTCGGCCGCGTTCGCAACGTGCAGGTGTGCTAAGGGCGATGGGCCAAGACCCCTGGGCGCTTAGGTTTAGACCGGCGTGCTGACCTCTCTGTTGGTCTAGGTGGGGCTGCGACGTGTTGATCTTCCAAGGCCGGGCATGACCCAGGAAAGTGTGTCCGGCCAAATGGGATCGAGCGTGTTGGGGAATGTGGTGCACCCCTGCAGGGAAGTTAATCTATTCGAATAGCCGTGATCTTCGGTAACAGGACGACTTGGAGTTGTACCTTGACCTTATGACAACTAGAACCGGATACTAAATAAAACACACCCTGCCAAGTGCCAGATACAACCGGTGATCGCTCTCTCACAGGGCGACGAGGGGAGGATCATCGGTTAGGATTATGCTATGCGATGCTACTTGGAGGACTTCAGTCTACTCTCTTCTACATGCTGCAAGACGGAGGCTGCCAGAAGCGTAGTCTTCGAAAGGACTAGCTATCCCCCTCTTATTCCGGCATTCTGCAGTTCAGTCCACATATGATAGCCTTATTCCCGTTGATACCAATGCATACATATGTAGTGTAGCTCCTTGCTTGCGAGTACTTTGGATGAGTACTCACGGTTGCTTTCTCCCTCTTTTCCCCCTATCCCTTCTACCTGGTTGTCGCAACCAGATGTTGGAACCCAGGAGCCAGACGCCACCGTCGACGACGACTCCTACTACACCAGAGGTGCCTACTACTACGTGATGCCCGCTGACGACGACCAGGAGTAGCTAGGAGGATCCCAGGCAGGAGGCCTGCGCCTCTTTCGATCTCTATCCCAGTTTGTGCTAGCCTTCTTAAGGCAAACTTGTTTAACTTATGTCTGTACTCAGATATTGTTGCTTCCGCTGACTCGTCTATGATCGAGCTCTTGTATTCGAGCCCTCGAGGCCCCTGGCTTGTAATATGATGCTTGTATGACTTATTATATTTGTAGAGTTGTGTTGTGATATCTTCCCGTGAGTCCCTGATCTTGATCGTACACGTTTGCGTGTATGATTAGTGTACGATTAAATCGGGGGCGTCACAGGTACTGACCCACTGCAGCAAGAGCTGACATTGCAGTTATAGTTGCCTCGCCACCTTCAGAAGGTGGCGGTTCCACCATTTTTTCCATAGCTCGCTGAAAAGTTGAGGTTTTACATTAGTAGTACCAGAACAGAAGATATTAAGGAGGCAGCAAAACCAAACAAAATAGCTTTGGTCTATATACAGAACTTATTCTGGTGAACCCATGTAAAATATTAGTTGTATTTTATTGCAAAGTACATAATAAAACCAGGTTCCAAACATATGACCATGTACCATCGCTAATGTATTGTCTATTTCTTCACATTGTATTGAGGGCTAAGGATGAAGAGACAAAGTTTATAATACGGTAAGCATAGTATGACGTCATTCATATCACAAAACAACTGAGAACAGACAAACAGGCAATTGTAACATTGTGTGGGCAAGTCCAGCACGGAACTAGATTATGGGTCAAGATCAAAGGAACATCACTCCTCTCTTTTAAACCCTGTAAGGTGCAATGATACGCTAAGACAATTGTGTATAAAATTGAAAAGAGTAATAGACATTGGATGCAAACCATGCAGTTCAAGGAACAAGTCAGAGTAAGTAGTAGTTAAAAGGCATGAGGATTAAGGACATACAACAGCGGCTTTGACTGGTGTAGTCATGCCCTTCTTGCTGGTGTGACAGTCCTTGAAGATTTCCACAGCATTTGGTTCAGGTACTTTTTGGTCCTTGCGGGCTTTCCTCTGCATTTGGAACAAGTCAATATAGATCTGATAATATGGTACAGCGAAAAGAGTGAAACAGCAGCTAATTACAAGAGCCTCACAGTGTGCAATATAGCTACGAGATCCTGTCGTCTGTTAGAATTTCACTTTCGTACGGTTGGCCTTGTTCTTTGAACAGTTCACCTACAAGAAGATAGATTTGTATGGCACATGCATAAACAGGACTTCAACATGTGATCTGATGACATATATATAATGTACCTGATACTTCGGATCGGACCAGTGTTTAACGAGGCCTCTCCAGTCTTCATCAGATATATTTTCCACTGGAGATGTTCGGGCAAGTTCACTGTTAGCCTTGCCTTCAAAGTGAGTTTTCCTCAAGTTATACCGATATTGTCGCAGAGCAGACTTGAAAACATGGGTGCAAGCTTGTCTGGTTGCATCATCTTGGCTATCCAACTTGAACCTCAGCTATTGAAAATTATGGGAGTCTCATTATGAGCAACCTAGAAAGTATTGGATAGAGCAAGACGATATTACTAGTTCCCATACATAACCATACTTACAGATAAATGGTCGAGGAAGGTGTTGAACTGGGTTTCGTCTTTGTCATTCCTATGCTGAATCCATGTTGGGAGGATACGTACATGACACCTAACAGCAACCGCTGCCTCTGATACTAACTTGGCTGACTCTGTAGCATCACGTGGCCTTTTTAAACCTGCCTCAAAATGGATCTCCATTTTTCCTCCTCTAGATTTAGTTAACCTATCGAGCATTATCCCTGATGTTTGTTTCCTCTTGCGCCTAGGTGCTAGTCCAACAACAAACATAGGAATTTTTAGTGTACATCAAACTATGAGACTACATATAAAGAAGCATGCAACTGTAACTTGACTCCAGCAACTACCTTGTTGCTGTTGAAGCTCACAAGGTTCATCTGATATTGCCAACTCGTCTTGTGTCAAGAGTGCTTGGGAAGTAGTGTCAGGTGGCAAGGGAGCTTGGGAACGTGCTGCTAGCTCAGTTGACGCACGAGTACGTCGTGCAGCTGGTAGTACTGTGGTAGGTGTTGCAAGAACTAGGGCTGTCTCTGCTTGTTTGGTGGTAGCTATTTGTTTCTGTTTGTCTTTTTTTGCAACTCGTGTAGCATGGGATGCCGTGTTTGTAGAACTTTCTGCTGGACTTTGACCTTCTATTGCACCATCAGTACCAGTAGAATCTACAGGATTCATCCGCTTCTCATTCCCTGCCATTCTGTGTTTCTTCCTCTTTCTCTGTGCCATGTTAAGTCAAGCCGACAAGAAAAACGAATAACAATTTAGTTCTTCAGAACAAATTGATGCGTGATGCAGACGAACTGAACTTTGATGTTAGACAACCACATGATAGGAGGATGTAATATGTATGAAAAAAAGGACGGACGAGATAACCAGAACTATGATGTGTAAACTAAGAAGAAGACATTTCACCAAATTAGAAGCAATGCAATGGAAGGTAGACACCATATGAAAGATGCTACAAATGTCGCTCTGCCAAGTTAACAGTGTCTCATCATAAATGGCGTTTAAACAAATGTGAAGCAGTACAAGAAATAAATCATATGCAAGATGCAAACAACATCACACTACCATGTTAGAGGTCTCTCGTCATTAGTGCCATTGCATATTCACAGCATTGGATATTCACAGCTTATGATGTGTAAACTAAGGAGAAGGCATTTCAACAATTAGAAGCAATGAAAGCTCAACACCATATGAAAGATGCAACGAATATCACTCTACCAAGTTAAAACTGTCTCGTCATAAGTGCCATTTCAACAAATTAGTAGTACAAGCTAGAAAAGAATGTGAGATGTAACCTATATCACACTCCGAAGTCAAACGTGTCTTATGATAAGTGATTTTTGCAGGTTACACAACAGTAGTAATATGATGTAAGAACATGGTGTGATAGACAGATATTGTATGTTCTAGAAACAGGAACACGTGTCTTACTCAAGTATAATGTGTAAAGTAAGCAGATGGAATTCAACAAAATTAGAAGCAATACAAGCTAGACATCACACATAACATGCAACCACATATAACAGTGCCAAGTTAGAGGGAGCACCGGTGATGCTGCACTAGGGGAGACATGCTCATCATAAACACAACTTTGTTGAGTGTCTATGCATGTGTTGTCTTGGAAATCATCTTGGGGGTGTGGAGGAGTAGAAACTGTAGAGGCCCTCCGTTCGGAAGGAGCACCTTTATCCGCTGCCTTGCTAACTTCCTTCCGCTTTATTGATTTTGAATTGTCAAGTAAAACCGACAAGAAAAAGCAATAAAATTCTCTCTTCAGAACTCATTCATGCATGATACTGACAATCACTACTTTGATGTAAGGCAAACACATGATACCATGATGGAATATGTATGAAAAACAGGACGGCATGGCATGTTCACAACTGTTTGTGTAAACTAAGCAGAAACCATTCCAGCAAATAAGAAGCAATGCAAGCTAGACACCACATGAAAGATGCAACCAATATGACTCTGCCAAGTTAAAAGTGTCCCATCATAAATGGAATTTCAACAAATTAGAAGCAGCGCATGCTATAAATCATATGAAAGATGCAACTAATATCGCACTGCATATACTAAAGGTGTCTCATCATGTTGATTGATGCGGGATACAAAAAAACAATATTTTTATGTAAGGACATGCTTAATAGACAGATGTACTATGTACTAAATATAGGAAGGCATGTCACATTAACAGGTATAATGTATAAGCTAAGCAGACTAGCACATGCAGTTTAACCAGATTGGAAGAATTACAATCTAGACACCATATGCAACATGCAACCACATATCACGCTGCCAAGTTAGAGCAAGCACCTGCGATGCTAGTGTAGGGGAAATGTTGTAATCAACTACAGAGCTACGCTCACTATCTTCATGTAGCATTTCTGTTTCTTGAGAATCATGTCGAGAGGCTGACGCTGCATTCTTTAAATGAGGAGTAGTCCCCTTGCCTGCCTGACTCGTCATAAGTGATTGGTGAGGGATACACAAGAACATTAGTTTGATGTAAGAACATGGTTAATACACAGATGTACTAGTATGTACCAAAAACAGAAAGGCATGTCATATTCAAAGGTATAATGTGTAAGCTAAGCAGATGCAATTTAACCAAATTGGAAGCAATACAAGCTAGGCAGCCGGCTGGAGTGGTGAGCATGATCATCTAGGACCTGAGAGCCTGGTGGGAGGCGGGCTGCTTCGCCACCATCGCAGCTTTTTAGTTGGCTTCCAGGTGATGCCTATCTTTGCTGGGCTTGTCACTGGCTCGGCCAGTGCCCTGACTAGCTATTTGTCTTCTGGTGCTCACGGGGATGGTGGTTCATGTAAAAAAATATCTTTCCTTATCTTATCGACTTCGGCCTTTCGAATACAAGCTAGACACCATATGGAACATGCAACCACATATGACACCGCGAAGTTAAAGCAAGCACCTGGGATGGTGGTTCATTGCGAGCGAGGTCATCAACTCCAGAGCTACGTTCCCCGTCTCCATCTGCTGACACTGCACCCATTAAAGCGTTGAGACATGTCTTGCCTAGCCGCACAACAAGCTGGAGCGACTTATCTCTTTTCTTTTTGGCTTCTCTCATGGCAGCAGAGTCTGAAATACCCTTGCATAAAAACACAACAGTGAGAGTAAGGGTGAAGTGTGTGCAGAACTAGTGCACTGTAAAAGTAGCAGATAGCAGGTGGCTGAAAAATAAATGACAGGAGACATATGATAGCTCTACAACATTGCATGGCAAACAAAATTAGATTCTACTCCGTATGATTTTGTAATATATGAGCACAGGAAATGTAGGTACTCCTCCAGCACACCACCACATGTGGTCATATCTAAGATAACAGTCGACTGAAAATAAATAGGTCAGTCGATTTTTTAATGAACTGTCCGATCTATAAGGAATGGGCAGATGGCCTTCGTCTACCTCCAGCCAGTCACTGTTGACGATCTTTCTTGAACCGCCAGCGACCATCGGCCCAGACCCCTGCCTCCGCCGCCCCGCCCTCCCATCGACCTCACACCACCGCCATGCTTGGCAGCACCCCCAGGCCATCCCTTTAATCACGGCCGACCTCCAGATCGGGCACCAGTAGCTCTAGGCCGCACACGCCCCTAAGATAAACACCAAGGCGCTGCTTCCCCGGCGTAATAGGCATACTAGCGCCTGTTACGCCGGGGAATGCTTCCGTTAATTGGGAATAAACTGGCCAGAAATTGAAATTCAGGGGGGCGACGGACCTCTAGCTAAGGTGAAATAGTATATGAGGAGAAACCTTGTGCATCGCAAGTTACTAGGAACATCTAGTATCAAGAAGAAGTGGTCAACTAGTGCCTTCTGTGGGATGAATACCGTGCAAGCAGAGACGTAAGATTTGCACGAATAAGGGAAGAGGAGTACCTTTTTCAGTTGCCGATGTGGTCACCCCCACATGTCGCGCCGATCTTCTTGTTTTTACCGGGGAAACCGATGTTCTGGAGGGTGCATGCTTGGACGAACCCATGGCCAAATTGTTGACTGTGTTGCCGTGGCCGTATGTCGGTGGAGGGGAAGCAGATCCGAGGCGGCGAAGGATGGCGTAGTAGGAACAACTCCGGTGCGGTGGAGGGTGGCGAAGTTGGAGCGGCAGCGGTGAGGCGCAGGACGGCGTGGTTGAACTGGCTCGGGTACGGACGGCTCAGCCTCGGCTTCAACTACTAGCCGTGGAGGGTGTTGCGGTTGAGGTTGCGGTGGACGATGATGTCGGGGTATCGGCTCCGGCGTGATGGAGGAGGGCGGCGGTTGATGGGTGGGATGGGGTGGCGGACGGAGGACGCCGGGGTTTCGCGGCTGGTGGAGAGGTAGTTTTGGCGCCCACGGAGTACGAATGGGGAATCGGACGGGTGGGGGGAACCATGTTTCGGTTTGGGACGCGCTTGTTTTTGGCATTTTTGAACAGAAGATTGGACGTTGTTTGAAATTTGGGGAAAGTACAAACTTTGCCCCCTCTTAAATTTCGGACCTACTGCGGGTTGGGGGTAGGATGGTAATCCCAGGTGTCCCAAATAGTGGGCGGGAGCGATTTCGGCCGCGCGCATGTGTGCTTAGGCGCCATTGTGTATGAATGTTTTTCGGATGCGGTTGCGTGGCGTCTAGATGAAGCTACAAACCTACCCCGGTTTAGACCTTTGGATGTCGGGCCGGTAGGTTTCACGGGTCGGAGTTATTAGAAAAGTAATTTCCTTGTACTACCAAACATTGGTCTCACGCGGTTTCGGGCGAGTAGAGGCTCTTTTGGCGCTTCGTTCGAAATTTTGAAACACAAGCATTCACGTTTAGAGTACTCTTGATCTATGAGGATTGACCTAAATATACAACGTTATATTTGACCATGTATGTTTGAAAACCTCATCAAATTATCCGCTTCTTTTTGAAATTTTGACACTTGAAAATCCTATAACTATGATTATTTTGGAATGGA
The DNA here is from genome assembly GCF_003073215.2 of Triticum urartu. Taxonomy (NCBI): domain Eukaryota; kingdom Viridiplantae; phylum Streptophyta; class Magnoliopsida; order Poales; family Poaceae; genus Triticum; species Triticum urartu. The sequence goes on along the minus strand of NC_053027.1, from coordinate 70,632,570 downwards.
GGAGCTAAATTTGAATCTATTTTGTACACGACTACATATGCTATTATGTACAAAATCAGAGCAAAGATTGGTGCCCCCATAATTTAGGTATGGTTTACAAATGCCATGATATCAAATTCAAATAATTTAATGGACTTCATGTTGAATTCGATTTTTTTAAACCACCTTAAGTTGAATTCTAATGTATGCTAGTTCATAGGTAGTAGCTATTTATAATATCCATTGTGTAACTTTCGTATGTATAATGTGCTTTACACACACAACATGAACTATAATCACGTTTATATTCGATTGCTAAAGTGATGCATTGTCTGGAGTTCAAAATACTAACTATGTGGATCAATTGTGTCGAATAATAACATAGACATGCTCAAATTCGATAGAATCTAGATGTCTGATGGATCAATGACCGCTCGTTACGCGAATTGCAAATATCATGATCCCATCCTAATATTTGGATACAATTTATATCTTTAATCAATGTGTAGAGCAGTCTTTTACGTGTAGTTTCACTCTCCATCGGTGGTCTCTCACACATGCTCACACACTCTCTCCCGAGATGTCTTTCTCGCACACATGCTCTAGATATAACCCTCCCTCTCTCTCGTAACCATTTACAACTGTTTTCACTAACCTTTATCACAAGCACTCTTCCTCTCGCAAACATACACACGCACAATCCTCATCGACCCTTTCTATATACATGGACCTGCCTACGTGTCTCATGTACGCACATTATCTTTACGCCTGTCTCTCACGCATTGTCTCACACCTCTCTTCCTAATCGACGAGTATGATTCTAGCAGAGCATTCTGTAGGATGCCCCTTAAAGTTAGGTTGGATGAATAGTAATATCAGAGATAAAGGGGTTACCTTAGTCCGAGAACCTAGGGTTACAAATCCTAGCCGGCTTTGTCAGTGGACACAGAGTCCTTCACAATTCTGCTATCTTTGTCTTGTATGACTAGTCATCCATGGGTCTTCCTAAATGCGTCACGGGCCGACCAATGTGGCGCAGGACGGAACAGAACGAAGGGCCTCACCTCGACCCACCGGACCTCACGCGGTGACACACCCTCTGCCCCCACGTCTCATTATCTTCTCACACCCACACATACCAACACAAACATCACACACACAGAAAATTTCTCTTGGTGCCTCTATTCCCTCCCCCCTTGCATATACACACTCAAGGGAATGGAATCTCTTGTCGTGACGTCATATTCGTCTCTCTCTCTACACCACTCTCATTTCTCGTGATGTCTCCCCCCCCGTCGGCCCCTCTATCCATGCCTCTCTCGAATACGTAATACACACACATACCTCTCTAGGCCCCGCCAAATGCATCAACTACACATTCACACATGTTACATCACGTACCCCATTGATCTAAAAAGCCCTCTCGTCACGTTTATTTCGCATACAACATTCCTTTTGAATAAAGTGTGGCCAAAAAAATATGTTAGAGTTTCTACATATATACAACATTACAAAGTTATATGGAGGAGTACGAACGCTAATTTGCATTGCATGGTGCCCACAATGATATTTATTCCGCACTGTGAATTTGTATATTTTTATACTATATACAAAGTTAGTCATAATAAGGAGAAACGAAGAGCATCTCTCTCTCCATCGCATACCCCCCTGTACGCCCTTTCACGTATGCACACAAAACTATCTCCAGGTCCTCTAAAAGTAAGCCCCCCAGAAAATTCAGGCATGTTTCATCTTTCTCTCGCGATATATGCAATGACGATCATTGTATTTGAAGCGAAAGCACGATACGTGCATTGGACTTCAGAATCCACTCATTACGGTCACCATTTATCACTACTAGGAAAAGGCCTACTAATGGCGCACCTAATTTGGCCATTAATGGCGCATTAGTGGTGCGCCATTAGTGCCACGCCATTAGTATATTTTACTAATGGCGCACCACTGGTGCGCCATTAGTATCTGGTATACTAATGGCGCACCTCAGATGCGCCATTAGTATATACAACAGTGCGCCACTAGTATGCCTCCCAGGGGGGCATGTATACCCAGGTGCTTTGCCATACTAATGGCGCACGACAACAAGATGCGCCATTAGTAACTTCGGCATACTAATGGCGCACTGTTTAATGATGCGCCAATAGTATCCTTTGGCATACTAATGGCGCACTGTGATGTGATGCGCCATTAGTATGAATATTAGGGTTTTTTTATTTTTTTTATTTTCTGTTTTTTGCACAGGTTACAAAATGTATAATTGGACAAAATATAGACAGCACACATCAACAACAGATTCATCGAATACAATAGAAGATTAGTCTCTGAATACAATTCATCATATTAGTCTCCGAATACAATTCATCATATTAGTCTCCGAATTGAAAAGACTGAACAAAGATAGAACATTATATTACAAGTCTCGAGACCGCGAGTAGCGAGTTTGTCTTCACATTACAAGTCGATATCGATCATCTAAACTACCATCACATAGAAGAGAGCAGCGGTCATCACGATGAAACTCGTCTTCATCCGGTTCCTCCAACGCTCCATCCCCTCTCCCGCTAGATAGCGGGCGTATCTAGATTCGGCCTCGGCCCTAGTGGTGTACCCTTTGTAACTGTTACCGCTGAATCGGTGAACCTGTCTCCGACACTCCTCCCAGTCGTCATAGACTCCGGGAACCTTACCCTTGTACACGACATACGATGGCATCGCTATGCACTAGCCAAACGAAACATTAGTACCAATTCACAGACAATACATAAGCAATATATAAGTATGCAACAGAACGATTGGAAGAGAAAAGCAAGACATTAATAGCATCGATTACATCTAAGTTGAACGACTCTCGAAACCAAAGAGACATACTACAAGTTCATTAAACTTTAATTACAACATGAGCCAATCGATGTTTCAGAACTAGACACAGCATCACTGCTTTCGACTCGACTCAAGGGACCGGAGCGTGGATGAAGCCGCCGTCTATCGTGGGAGTCATGAAATAACGGGCGTTGTCAGCCTGCATTTGTAGCATTGTGTCGATGTCACTGTTGGACGGTTGATTTCTGAGGTAGAACTGCCCCGAGGTACGAAGGACATCTTGATGGATGATTTCCGCAAACTCCGACTGGATGTGAAAGAATTCTTGTCTGATGTCCGCGTCCTGGATTGCCGACACGCTCACGGCCCAATCTTTGAGTTTACTTGGTAGCAGAAGTTGATGATGGTCCCGTACGATCGCCCACATGTGATGGATGGTGTAGTAGGCACCCTTCTGACTGCCAGGCGGCTGCTTGACGCAGCAGAACGTCGTATTGTGGGAGAACACGTGCTTGCCGTACTTACGAATAGGCCTGTTGAAGGTGCCTCCAGATTTGGCGTAGCCGGGGCGAACATCATCAAGAACCTTCTTGACATTTGTGTAGTCTACGTTTGACTGACTGTCCGGGTCGAAATACGTGGCCATGGAATACTTGGGGCTTAGGAGGATGAGCGTGCAATGTGTGTCACTGCAGAAAACACGGAATGTTAAAAGAAAAACGATCGAATTCTAAGAATTCATATGTTACGGGGCGGTTGAGGGGAGGACTTACTCGGGAAAGTAAGGCACGAGGAAGTTATCCTTATCTTGGTTTGCCAGAATGATGCCTTCGAGGTAAGAACTCGCGACTTGCCGGTCCCCAGCGCTGCCCAAGATCTTGGCACGCATGTAGAAGGGGTCGACTATCACGATGTCCGGGGTCTTGTCGCGAATGATCCGCATCTCCATACTCAGCGAAAATAGCCGAACGAAGGTGTAGTGCAGCGGATGAAGGTTCAACATAGCGTGGATGTCATCAAACCGCAGGACGATCGTACCCCCGATGAAGTTATCCACAAAGCCCTTGCCCTCTGGAACCTTGGCCGCGAAAACCGGGTATGCCACATCCTTCTCTCTGAGACGCCGCTTCTCCAAAGAAACAACACTGTCATGCAGACTCCGCATAGCACCGGTTGCAGCATCGAGCATATTTCTCGGTAGCATTGGCCTACCCGCCACATGCACCCTCCTCATTAAATCCTCAGGTGAAGGTGGCCCGTCCTGAGCACGGATCGTAATCGGTGCCGGCTAGCCCGCACCCTTGTTAGTCTTTATTTTGCGTGCCTTCTTCTTCTCCATTAATGGGACCGAGTTCTGCTCATAGACCGCCTTCTTGAGTGTGTTGGGGCTGATAATATTTCGCACCTCGCCTATCTGAGGCTCGGTGAAGTCGGCAGCTGGAGGAGTCTCCTGAGAGCTGAACGGCAGACGACGCCTGTTGCAACTTGGCTTCTCCGCGGTACCAGCTAGATCGCACACGTCTTTTGTTGGGTTGGGTTCTTGAGAAGGAGGCCCCATGAAGTCGCCACCGTACCCATGATCGGCAAAGTACTAATTGACGTTGCCAAATGTATCGTCGTCGTCATCGTTCTGATCCTGTGCCATATGCATGTTTGGATCCAGTGGCATAGGGATGTCCGGTACCGTTGCGGCGGTCTTGCCATGGGGCCGACTTGGCGCTGGCACGACTGGCGGTGTTGTCTTTTGGGTGGTGTCCCCCGCCCCCAAACGAATCTGGCCCTTCAGCCAAAGCAGGGGCCAGCTCAGGCAGGCGCTGAGGGTCATCACGTCATCATCGTCGGCCCCGACGGGTCGAATCGGAGGTAACAACTCATCGCAGCCTGGCAGCACCCGAACCAGTTGAACCCTAAACAAGTTGGGTGGCATCTGGGTACCGTGGAACAAGGGGTTGCCCGGTTGAACGATTTTGCCCTTGGTGACATCGACCAACTCGTTGTTCACGAAGTGCAGGAGAGTGCACGGAACGTCGGCGGCGCCCTGCGAAAACATGTAGGGCGTCAGGGATGCCCAGTCAAAGGCAAGGAGATGAAGTCCTCGGCCGAGAGAGGCTTAATTAGTTACCGTGATGATGGCGTCGAGCTCGGCTAATGTCGAGGCACCGCCAACGGCGGGCGTGCAGTTGACGGAGGGGCTGCTTGCTGCAGAGGTGCCGGCCGGCGTACACCCGGGTGCATTAAGCTCCCGTGCCGGCGTCGGAGACACCAATGCCGCCTCCGCCGGAGACACCAATGGCCCCGCCATCTCGTTCTGCGAGTTGCTGGCCGTGAAGCTAGGAATCGGGGGCGGCCCCTGTTGGCCGCCCGCAATCCACGCACTCAACCCCTGGATCAAGGTAGGCACAATGGCGGTGATCGTCGCTCCGAGTTGTTGTTGCACTTGCTCTTGGACAATCTCCGGAATCCGCGCCACCTGTGCCTTGAGTTCTTGAACCTCGCGCGCCTGGCTTTCTGAGCTGGTCTTCTTCTCCTTTCACCCACCAGCGTTATAGTATGACCGACCATTTTGTCGACAAGCCTTTGCCGGCCACACGACCAGCTGACGTCGGCTTACTAAGCTTATCCTTATTCTTCATTACATTCAACGCCCTATTTAGAGTGGTGTCCCAAGGGTTGCTCTTAGTCGACCCCGCGCTACTGCTTTCAGTCGCCTGCGGAAGGAATGTGAACCATTTAGAAATTTGGCTTCATTAATTAGAATGCAACCATATGGAGCTAATTACGCGGGGGTGTATTCCTTACCAGAACAAGCTCAAGCGCCCTGGTCTTCGGATCCGTGGTAAGCTCCTTTGTTTTCGGGTCCTTCTTGTACCGGGCCCTGACAAAGTTCCTGGTCTGCTTGTCACCGTATTTATCGAAGAGGGGAGGTAGGCCTTGCTCGGCACGGTCCGCCTCCTCCTTGTCCCATATAGGCTCCGCCACTCTGTAACCGCCGGGACCGAGTGTGTGTTCCCCTAAGTTCAGCTCCCGCATTTCTTTCCCCCACTGACTTGATTTGGAGTTTGCGGTGCTCGAGCAATTGATCTTGAAGTCGTTGTAGTCATCTTCGATGATCGAAGGATTTTTCTCCTTGATCTTCTCATAACTCTCACCTTTCTCGATCATTCTCTTCACATTGCTTTTCCAAGTAGACAGGGCCTTGCTCATCTTCGTGAGGGAAGCATTGTTCACTTTATTCCCTTTGAGGCTTGTGTTTTCAAATTCAGCGGGGAACTTGTATCGTTCGTGCAACTTCGTGAAGAGGAGGTTGCGCAAATTCCCTCGGCCAGGATGCCTCAGGTTCTCGGTGTTGATCGAGACGGTGCTCCGGAGAATGCACCCGAGCTGAAGCGAGTACCCCTTGACTATTCGTTCGGGCGCCGTTGGATTCCCGTCGGAGTCCACTTCAGTAACTTCCTCCTTGAGGGTGCGGAGCATGGTCGGGCGCCGGTCCTTCCGTTGCCTCTTCGGTTGGCTGCCATCTGTGCGTGCGCCGCCATCGTCAGTCGTGGCATCCTCGGCGGCACCATCAGTGGTGGCATCAGTGGGGTCATCCTCGGCGGCACCATCAGTGGTCTCAGGATCGATGGGGAAGGCGGCGTCCTCATACAAGTGAGGTTGTTCCTCCATCTCCTGGGACAGCTCCTAGAATGGCTTGCCGCCCGAACCCCCGGCCTCATCGTTGTGGGCCATGTTTCGCTCTAAATAGGAAAAAAGTTTGGTCAAAAAGTTGGTTATTGTCAAGGAACAAGATCATGGTCTCATCATTTAGGGTTTGTCGACACCGAGGCATCCTAAAAGCTAAGCTTTTATCATTGAGGGTTTTTCGACGCCGAGGCACCCTAAAAGCCTAAGCTTTCATCATTTCGGTTTTTATCGACACCGAGGCACCCTAAAACCCAAGGTTGTATAATTAATGGTTTGTCGACACCGAGGCATCCTAAAAGCTAAGCTGGGAAGGAGAATTCTAAGTTGGGCCTAATCACTTGGCTCTATTGCCGCCTATGGTTTAATGCAGCTAGAATAAAGGGGCACTTGATCCTACTTAATTAACTACTAAGATACCCCGGCCCATGCATTAGTCACAAGTACCCCATATGTCCTATTTTTAGCAAAGTCATGCTAAAATTCACGGAAAATTTCAGCATGACCTTTGCTGAAAGTAGGACATATGGAGTACCCGAATTTGCCGGAACGAAAGTTAATCGACATTCCAGCAAACTCAAGGGCCTCTCGGGTGGAGAAGGCAAAAAAGGCCTCCATCACAACATGGAAAATACATTGGCATGTGAAGGCATATATATGACAGGCATATTTTCCGGCTACAAAGTGTTGTGGCAAATATGCCAGGCACCACAATGTGATCACACAAACAAAATAGCCTCAAACCAGTTATTCTCGCATGATAATATGAAAATGCATATGGCACTGCCAAATTATACTATCCATATTTCGGTATAATGTCATTATTCCATACAGCAGGCAGCATTGTCACCACAAATCAGTTATTCTAGCATAATATAAATACGCAGAACAGAAGCAACAATTTACATTTCTGCATACGGCGTTGCCAAATTTTTTCTATCCATGTTTCAATTTGATGCCATCACTCCATTCAGCAAGCAGCATTGTAACAAAAAGAAATTCTAGGCGCAAATTTCTTCAGAATGAAATTAAGTTAGTGAAACTGTCACACATTTCTTCACAATGAAAATGAAGCAGCAGGTGAACAAGTACAGGATTCGTAGACTTGCATACAACACAACATGCTGACTGTTTGGAAAACAGCAGTAATTGTGATAAACTTGCATACAACACAGATGGTCTGAAACAAACAGCATAGTGCGCTTAGTGTTGTTATTACACATAATGGCTACGGAGCCCTCAACGACACACAACAGAAAAACTGAACTCAAGTAGGTCACCCACATGTTTCATTTTCTTGTGAAGTATACCATTTTGAACAACATGCAGAACCACCTTAGGCTTGAATAATTAGGAGAAATATTTTTTCATGATACTGTAATTAAAGTTCAGTTCAAATTTTCATGCTATACTACAAAATTTTCAAGGGATAACTGAATGATCAGCGTGAAAGCAGCTACATTTTTTACACTACTTTACCTAAACTTCAGTTCATTTTTCAACGGAGAGGAACATATAATAATACAGTAAATCAATATACCTCTTCGTTCACCCGGCGCCCTGAGGATCCTCTTTTCCCGTTGATTCTGAGTTGGGCGCCGGCAAGCTGAGCCCCTCGCAATTGATGTTCAGTTCTAGTTGCACTGTCAGCGCCAAATCGCCCGCATCTCCAGCCTCGCTTGTTCACTGTCAGGACCGGCCTCCCCGCCTTGAAGAATCCGGCAATCTGAACCTGTTCAAATGGCGGGGAAGATTATTACGCGGTGTATCCACTAACAGCGTCTGCATCTAGGCATATAATGATGACGGCTTTGACGTTGTGGAAGGGGGTGGTGTGGAGCGCGTGGAAGACGAGGTGGGGCGGCGGGTAGACGGGCACCTTGGCGTGCAGGCGCTCGTGGGCGATGAAGCGGCAGAGGTCGAGCGCGTAGGGCTTGCGCAGCTCCCCGGACAGCGCCTCCAGCCACGTCTCCTCCACGAGCAGCTCCTCCAGCTTCACGGTGCCGCCGGCCGCTAGATGCGAAACCCCCAGCAGTTCAGTTAGAACCCTAGCCAGGGTCCGGGGAGCGGGGGGCGTGGAGAAAGAGGGTACCTTTGGACTCGGCGAGGCAGAGGTTGCGCCGCGCGCAGGCGAGGCGTCGAGGCGGTGTCGGGGCGGCGTCGAGGCGGCGGGGCAGTGGCGTCGGGAGAGGAGAGGGGAAGGGGATCAAGGGCGAGGGCGAGAGGGAGAGAGAGGGGATAGGTTTGGGCCGGGGAGGGAATATGGATGGGGGCGGCACAATACTAATGGCGCACCACCCCTCGGTGCGCCATAAGTACATCCATACTAATGGCGCACCTCACCCGGGTGCGCCATTAGTATTTTTTTTTTGATTTCTGCTCGAGCCAACAGGTTATCTTCCACCTGACCTGATCCACATCAAGTTCCCTCTACTAGCTCGACTGGTAAGCAGCCAGTTCTCACACCAGGAGGTCCTGGGTTCGATTCCTAGGCTCCACAATTTTTTTATGCATTTAAAATGCTGTTTGATACTTATTTGTGTTTAAATATGTTCAAACTTGTTTAAATCATAACAGCAATATTTTTTTATAAGACAGTAATAATTTTTTAAAAAATATCATCAAACAGTAATGCCGGTGGAGCGGGGGAGGGTGCGGGGGGTGCGGGGGGTCGGCGGCGGCGGTTGAGTAGGGGAGGGGTGCGGGGGTCGGCGACGACGATTGAGTAGGGGAATCGAGAGTGCGGGGGGTGCTCGGCGGTGAGGGGGGCCGGATCTGGCGAGGTGGGATAGCAATCGAGATGGAGGGGGATCGAGATCGAGTGTCCATGAAATTTAAAAATATTCATGATAGTTCAAAAAGTTCCCATGAAATACAATCGAGAAATGAAGGCTACGATTTAAATACAATCGATCTTAGCTAGCTATATGTTCACAATCTACTTGCCCTTCTTTTTCGCAAATGGAGTTCTTCTGTGGAACGGACGTCCTTTAGGTAGGGTGGTCCTGCTTCTTCTTGTGGTGTACGCTGCTACTTCATCATCGTCGTCATGTTCGATCCTCGGGTCGCCGTACTTGTCGAAGTCTTGCTCATTGGCTACTCCATCCATTCCGATGATCTTCCTTTTGCCTCTCCTCACGACAACACGACTGGGCTTTGACGTGTCGGTAATGAAGAAGCATTGGTCCACTTGGGAAGCCAGTATCCATGGCTCATTTTTCGCGGTGACGTTTGCGCCCGCGGTCTTGGATTTGGCTTCGGGTATAACCATGGTGGTGAAATACCGGTCTTCTTTTAGGACGCTCTTGGCCCATCTGACATGGAACATCGGGACCTTCTCTCCAGCGTAGCTCAGCTCCCAGATCTCCTCGATCCTTCCGTAGTATCTGTCCTTGTCGTTACCGGTGTAGGATTCCATCGTTACCCCGGAGTTCTGATAACCATCGCTCTTCATGTCCTTGGCCTCGGTGTAGAATGTGTAGCCGTTGATATCGTACGCCTCATAGGTCATCAGGTTGTGCTCGGCGCCCTGTGACAAGGCGAATATGAGTTGTTCTTCCGTGGAAGAATCCTCATGTAAAGGGTACGACAGAAGCTTCTGCTTGAACCAACGCGTGAAACATGAGTTGTGCTCTTTGAGTATATCTCCATCCGTCCTCTGTTGACCTCGGTCATTGTACGTCTTCTTAATACAGGTTTTGTGCTCTACCACCCAAGGATCGACCACGTCTATGTGTTGTAGCGCGACTAGGTTTTCTCTTTCAAAGTCGGCGAGTCGACCCTCGAAGTCGACATGCATTTCGCGGCGACCCTCACGGTGACCCCATCCAGCGAGCCTGCTGAGGTGCCTGTTGACGGGCAGACCAACGGGGTTCTCGATGCCTAGATAATTCATGCAGTAGGAGATGCACTCTTCGGTCAGAAAGCCCCTGGCTATGCTTCCCTCTGGACGTGACATGTTGTGAACGTATCCTTTGATGACACCATTCATCCTTTCGAACGGCATCATGCTATGCAGGAACGTCGGCCCGAGTTGGATGATATCCTCCACTATATGGACCAGCAGATGCACCATAACGTCGAAGAATGCGGGCGGGAAGTACATCTCAAGCTCGCATAGTATCACCACGATCTCTTCCTGTAGCCTTCTGAGTTGCCTCACGCCAATCGACTTCCGAGAGATGACGTCGAAAAAGTTGCATAGGCCAAATAGCGTTTCACGGACATGCGCGTCCATGATCCCACGGATTGCAACTGGAAGTATCTGCATCATCAGCACGTGACAGTCGTAAGACTTCATCCCGCTGAACTTCTGCTTCGCTGGGTCTAGGTATCTGCTTATCTCCCCCGCGTAACCGTAAGGAAGTTTTACTCCTAGGAGGCAGGTGAAAAACTGCTCGATCTCCTCCTGACTTAGAGTGAAGCACGCGGGAGGGTAGTCATTTCCGGTCTTCTTGGCATTTTTGCCTTTGCGACGACTTTCTGTGTCCTGCTTCGCCTCATCATCATCATCATCATCATATATAGCGTGAAGCTCCTGCCTGATGCCCATTGATTTCAAGTCTGCCCTTGCTTTCGGCCCATCTTTGGTCCTCTCTGGCATGTTGAGCAGGGTACCAAGCAGACTCTCACACACGTTCTTCGTGATATGCATGACATCAAGGCTGTGAGGCACACGGTGGATCTTCCAGTACGGCAAGTCCCAGAAAACAGACCTCGTTTTCCATACCTTCAGCAGCGGTTCTGGCGCCTTTCGCTTCTTTCCCGGCTCTGGCACCTTTTGCTTCTTTCCCGGCAGTGGGAAGTCTTTCCAATTTTTCAACAACTTGTCTATTTCCTCGCCGCTCCTCGTACACGGGCGTTTTCGGGGTTCGGTTTCACCATCGAACAAATCCTTGCGTTTCCTCCACGGGTCATCGTCGCGAAGCCACCTTTGATGTCCCATGAACACGGTTTTCGAAGACCTGGGATCTCTATCTAGCTGGCGATACGTTGTGTCATCCATGCACCTTGCGCATCCAGAAAATCCGTGGACTACCTGCCCCGCGAGATATCCGTAACCGAGATAGTCGTGCACCATCATGAGCAGTGCGGCTCTCATAGGGAAATATTCTTTCTCTGCGGCGTCCCACGTATTGGCTGGCGTTTTCCACAGTGTGTCTAGCACCTCCTTCAGCAGCCCCAGATACAGATTGATGTCGTTCCCTGGTTGTTTCGGCCCTTCAATTAGCATACTCATGTGAATGTACTTCCTCTTCATGCACAACCAGGGGGGAAGGTTGTACATCCACACAAACACAGGCCAGGTGCTATGTGTGCTTCTCTGGCTGCCAAACGGATTGACTCCATCGGTGCTCGCGCCCAGCACGATGTTCCTTGGATCCTTTTCAAATTCTGGGTATTCGAAGTTCAACGCTTGCCACTGGCTCGCATCCTTAGGGTGACTCGGCATCTTGTCTTTTTTATCTATCTCCGGATCATTTGTGTCATCTTCTCGCTTCTTCCCCTCCCTATCCGCGTGCCAACGCAGGAGCTTTGCTACCTTAGGGTCCGCGAAATACCGCTGCAGACGAGGAGTGATCGGAAAGTACCACACCACTTTTCGAGGAGCTTTCTTCCTCTTCTTGTATCGAGTGACGCCGCACACCAGACATATGGTAGACTCCGCGTGCTCGTACCGATAAATGATGCAATTGTTCATGCACACATGGAATTTCACGTGCGGTAAATCCAGAGGACACACGATTTTCTTCGCCTCCTCCAAACTGGTCGGGCACTTGTTCCCCTTGGGAAGACGTTCGTGCCAGAATGACATGTTCTCGTCGAAGCATGCGTCGCTCATTTTGTGTTTTACCTTCATCTCCAGAGCTATGAGCGTTACTTTCAGGCGGGTATCCTCAGGCCTGCATCCTTCATACAATGGAGTAACCGCGTCTAACTCAAGTTGATCCATCTTGGCTTTCTCTCGGGCGGCAGCTCTTGCGTTATCCGTCTACTTGAGAAGCAGCTCTTGAATATGAGGGTCCTGCACCCAGCCCATCGATGGTTCAGCGTTGTCTGCTCCGCCGGCATCATCATCTTCATGATCATGCCCGTCGTCTGCTCCGGCATCTTCCTCATCATCATGTCCTGCATCTTCTACATGATGACTGTGTACAGCATCACCGTCGTGATCATCTCCTGGGGATTCTTCGTCTTCTTGCCCGCCCGAGCCGCGGTGGTTGTCTTGCTGCCCTTCCTCATTTCTTGCCCGGCCCCCATGGACGACTTCGTAGTCATCTTCATCACCTTGCCACTGATAGCCATCCATGAAACCACGCAAGAGCAGGTGGTCCCGCACCTGCCCGGAATCCGGGTCCGCAATAAGGCTCTTCAGCTTGCATCTTCGACACGGACATCTTATCTCCGTCTCGTTCTTTTGAAGCATCTCGGCCTTCGCGGACCTCAAAAACCTATTCACGATGCCTTCGGTCATCGTGCGGACCATGGTCGCCTGCGGGGTAGAGCAAAACGATATTTTAGAACCAAGAAAAAATTTGGCATGACTTTCCCTAAAAATAGGACCAAAAAGAATGCTTAATGCCAAAATTCTCGCCGAAACGGAAATGAATCAACATTCCGGCAAAATATTGGCAACTATCGCATTTCAAATACCGGTACACCTCCAAACACAAACACATATGCAACACCACAAACATATGCAACACCACGAACATACATAGATCTAGCTAGGCCATAAAAAGTGCATGTGCACATTGTTGTAGGGAGAACAACATAAATATAGCTTCCCCCCTTACTTACCTATCAAAACAAGGTAATTTAACCACTTAATTTGAATGAATCTATGGTGGAAATGAGGTGAAAAAGAGGAGGCACCCGAGACAAGGAGGAGGTGGAGAGAATGAAGTGGGGAGAAAGTGAGTGTGGGTAGGAGAGGCTGTCCAAAATATCTAGTTGCTGCCCACTTACTAATGGCGCACCAACTCTAAATGCGCCATTAGTAATCTAGGTTACTAATGGCGCACCTTCTGGTGGTGCGCCATTAGAAGTTTTGCAAAAAAAAATATTTGACTAGTTGGAAATGAGGTGAAAAACAACATAAATATAGCTTCCCCCTTACTTACCTATCAAAACAAGGTAATTTAACCACTTAATTTGAATGAATCTATGGTGGAAATGAGGTGAAAAAGAGGAGGCACCCGAGACAAGGAGGAGGTGGAGAGAATGAAGTGGGGAGAAAGTGAGTGTGGGTAGGAGAGGCTGTCCAAAATATCTAGTTGTTGCCCACTTACTAATGGCGCACCAACTCTAAATGCGCCATTAGTAATCCAGGTTACTAATGGCGCACCAACTCTAAATGCGCCATTAGTAATCCAGGTTACTAATGGCGCACCTTCTGGTGGTGTGCCATTAGTAGTTTTGCAAAAAAAGGAATAAAAAATATAATAAAAAAACAACATTAGTGGCGCACTCTCCGACAGGTGCGCCATTACTAGTTACAACTAGTAATGGCGCACTGTGTCTGGATGCGCCATTAGTATGTTTGGACAGGTGCACTAGTTCAAAAAAAATCTGATACTAATGGCGCACCCTAGGCCTGGTGCACCATTAGTAGTTTCAACTCTAATGGCGTATCAGAAGGTGGTGCGACATTAGTATATACTAATGGCGCACCACTTGTCTGGTGCGCCATTAGTGTCAATCCCATCTATAGCCCTTTTTCTAGTAGTGTATGTTTAGTGGTTATTATGCAGTCACGGGCTCACCGTACAACTCTGTATTTGCTCATGACATGACTAGTTGACCAGTTAAACTCTCCACGTGGCACCTCTAGTGTTGCATCACATTATCTCACTACCATCGTGCCCATCTGTCGACTTGTATCTACTCTACATCTACACTCTTATAAAATACATAAAATACACTCTTATAAAAAATAGAGTTGGTGATGATGGTGTGCCTGCCATCCTACAATATAGGTTGTCCGATTTATATCTGACGGGTAGGAAAGAAACTATGGCAATTTTGCAAAAAGGTACCCACACACCTCTCCACATTTGCAAATAAGGCCTTCCCTCGTTCATCCTTTTCTCTCACAAGATAAACAAGTCATACAAATGCATCTTGATGTTACGTGCAACGCACGGGCATCTTGCTAGTAAGAATGAAAACAAACGACAAAAAAATATTTGGACGGTGGTTCGAAGTCATGACCGCGGGCACAGCGGACAATATGGCCTTGTATTGGTATGTTGAGCCGTCTGTTTTAACACATGGGAGCTGGTGTGGTGATTATACACACACGCACGCATGCACACGAACTGCATCCATGCAACACTCACACAAACACATGCACCCATGCACGCACGCAACACTCACACGTACACACGCAGCCACGCACGCACGCATGCATGCACACACCAGTACACCACACGACCAACACACACTCTCACGCTCAAGTGCTCAACCTACACGTGCATGTGCACACATCAGGCCCTGACAGACACATACACAACCAGGTGATTCCCGCGCATGGGTTGGAGCCTTGTCGCGCCTGCATAAATTTGTGTTTATCTGACCTTTTACCTATGCGAACTGACAGGTGGGACCCACAAAAAATGTGGTCAATTTAACTAGTCAACATGGCGCCACGCAGACTATTTGGCCGGTCAACAGAGTGCAATCCGATGCTGAGCTGTGAGCAAGTGACCGTATAATCACCGCAAAACGTATATAGTGATCGTAATCAGCTTATTCTGAAGTTCGGTGACCGTATTATGCTTTTCTCTTTGTAGGCCCTCCAAAACTACATCTCTACACGTTCTCGCATGTTACATCTAACAACTATGCAATACAGCACTACTACTACACTCTAACACAATAAATCATATGTGTTTTTAGTTTTACTAGATATCATATTGTTACTTATAATTATTCAGTTTGCATACATTAAAATTACCTTTGAAATGTATGGCCAGTATCATCTACCGCGCGGGAAAAATCCTGCCCTTTCCTGTTTAATCGGGTTTGTATCGATGGATCATGCAAAACAGCAAAACTATACTAGTGTACTATACAGTACAAGTGACAGTTCAATGGGCCGTCGTGTCGTCTACTCCTCCGTCGTAAGAGTGGAGAGCTCGCTTTCATAAATCTTCTAGTCCCTTTCACCGACATGTGGGACATCAAGCTACCGGGTCCACGTGCCATACCGGAATACAGTGCAGAGCAGCCGGGGTGAAGCACCCCAGTCATGGCGCCGGTGTAGTAATGAGCAATGAGGCATCAAATCACAAAGCTGCACCTTTCCCGCAGTTAAGTTGGAGGGATGAAGCAACCATCATTTCACTTGTTGCTGAATCCGCTTCTCCCTCATCTTCTTCAACTTAACCACGTGTTGCTTCTGCCGTTGTTCTGCCTCACGTGGGACGCGGATCGGCTTGGTAAAGCACTGACACGTGGGACCGCATGTTAGCAAACCGCCAGGAGAACGTCCTCCGAAAATAAGAAGCCTAATCCTAGACTTACAAAGGGCTACATAGTTGCTCAAATAAGAAACCTCCCCCGCCATCCGCGCGGCAGAATCACCTCCTTTTTACTAATCTCGATTCTATAATTTTTTAGATCAATATAATTGAGATTTGTATAGATAGCACACAGGAGCAAAACCAAGTGGTACGGTTAAGGGCATCCACAATGTGTAGCCAAATGTGAAAATAGCTTTTGGCATCGTGGGAACCATTGTGGGCGGTGTTTCCAAAGCCAAAAAGATGGAACCGAAGCTCCGTGATTGATTGATTGAAGGAATAGAAAAATGCAACGTCTCTCCTCTTTCTCCCATGCTTGGACGCATGTAGTACTATAGTATAGAGCACAGAGTCTACTCCCATGTCCCTTCTATCACAAATCACAAAGCAGTGAGGCGTCAAATCACAAAAGCACGGATGAAGCAACCATCATTTCACTCTTCGCTGACTCCGCTTCTCCATCATCTTCTTCGAGAAGCCATCTCACCGCATTAGTTACTCCTAGTAGTACTAGTAAAGGACTTCCTGGATGCAAATAAGGCGGTTGTCTCGGCTTGCAGGCGGCACTTGCGAACGACTTACCGTGGTCTCCCTCAATGGTGTTCTCCGTCGAACGCACTTCGCCAAACCACCACAAAAAAAATATCGTCGACGTCACCGCAATGGGGAAGGAAGTCAAATATAGTTACTACCTCCATTTTTTTTACACAAGGCCAGTATATCAAAATTACAATTTGGAAAGATCCACTAACACTAATCGAGGCAAAATTGATGGGGTTAGCAACCAAGGACATTAATATCCCCTGCATGCATGAGGAAGTGAGAAGGTTGGTTTGCATGGCGCTGCATTAATCAAGCAATGATGAGTGAGATGGTTAGCTCTTTGGTCTTTGGAGAAGAAAATACGCATTAATTGACACGTGAAACGAGGATTTATATCGATTAAATCCCGCGAAGGAAAGCCCAGCCTTTCTTTTTTAACACTAGTACTCCTAGTACGTACGTACTTATCCTGTTTGGGTCTAGGCCTTGCATTGCCAAACTTCGCCACACATTTTTGCCAAGCTTGCCTAAAGTTTTAAAAATGAGAAGGAGGTACACTTGCGCACGGCTATCGCGGTCGCACCGCACCCTCGCACGGTCCCACCGCACCCTCACACAGTCGCTCCTGCACGCCGCAAACCCAACCAAGGGAACGCACCCTCATTGACACGTGTTGTCGCATGTGAACACACCAAACTCAGCCATCCTATCGCTGACACATAATTTTCGTTCATAGAGTATGTTTATCCAACCGCATGTTGGGGAGTATCCGTACGGCCCGTGCGGTGGTCTGTTGGGGAAGAAGAAGAGGTGAGGAACAAGGAAAGAAGGGTTAGGAGACGTAGGATATTCATCCAACCGCCTGAAATGGTAGACTGACCCAAGTCAGGCGACTTGCATAACAAATATATGTTTTTACACAGCAAAAGATCCATGAAAACAACAACATAAAGAAAAAAACCACTGCTCGCGGAAAGAGACGGCCTCGTCGTCTTTGGCTGCCGGCACGAACCAGCCGTCGCTACCGACGTGTGTCTCCGCACCATGGTTGTCCTCGGCCTCCAGCTACTCGTTCAAGCGGAGCATGCGGGCGTTCTGCACGGACGAGAGCACAGCCCAGTTCAAGTCGAGGATGTCTGGTTCCGCCTGCAGGAGGGCCTCGATGGCAGCGGCATCCGCGCACTCCGCGTCGAGTCGAGCCTCCGCCGCCCGATTCAAGTCCAAGACGTCCGGTTCAGCCAGCAGGAGGGCGTCGATGAGAGCGGCATCCGCGCGCTCTGCGTTGAGTCGAGCCTCTGCCGCCCGGTTCAAGTCCAGGACGTCCGGTTCCACCTGCAGGAGGGCCTTGATGGCAGCGGCATCCGCGCACTCTGCCTCAAGTTGAGCCTCCGCCGCCCGGTTCACATCCACGACATCCGGTTCCGTCTGCAGGAGAGCCTCGATGGCAGCGGCATGCGCGCGCTCCGCATCGAGTTGAGCCTCTGCCTCCCGGTCCTCCTTTAGTATCGCCATGTTGAACCGCTGGTCCGCCTGCACCATGCGGGACTCAGACGCCGGCACGAAGTCGACGTCCATCGTCTCATACCCGTCGGGGGCCTTCTGCGCCGCGACCTCCGCCATGAACATTGGATCGGCTTCCTCCTCCTCGTAGCTTGGCTCCAGAGAACTCGGGGATTGGCCCGCCGCAACGCGAGCTTGGGAACAGAGGTCTATGGCGCCGACCGCCACCGCGATTTTTGCGCGGCGCTCCGACGTCAGCATCTTGTAGTAAGTGATCTTGCGGCGCACCATGGCTTCCCGAGGAATTAGGGGACGCTTGATGGGGGCTAGGGGATCGAAAGGTGGGGGAATGGGCTGGAGATTTGGTGTGGTTTTAGGGCAGTGGCTGGCGTAGGCCGAGCAGCGAAGGTTCTGGTGTGAATAGTGGTTCCGGTGACGACCGGTCAATCGGTTTTGAATGTACATTGCTCTTGTCGCGTTCGCGTTGCAGCCCGGCACGCTGGACCCTCCACGTCGCTCACTGAATGGAACGTGCTTTGTCTTGCGTTTTCGCTCGCTTGTGGGACCGCAGTTGAGAACAAACCGACGTCCCTCCCCCTCCCCCGCCCACGTCATTTATTATACCACCACTCCCTCTGTTTTATGTGGAGTAAATAAAAACAGAGGGAGTATTACTGCGGATGAGGATCCCCTGATGTGGTCGAACCCATTGAGTAACTGACATGCGGGGCCTAGAAAGCATGGGGTCCACCAATAAGTGACCGAAAGGGAGGGTAAGGCAGGGATACCTACGTCAGAGGATCCACTTCCACTATACTACTTTGACCAAATGTTAGAGTAATAATATATGACATGCAACTTACACAAATGTTAGAGTAATAATATATGACATGCAACTTACACAAAGCATACAGGGTCTAATGCGTTTTTCAAGGCTAACTTTGACCAAATGTTAGAGTAATAATATATGACATGAAACTTACACAAAGCATATGGTCAAATTCGTATGTGAAAGGAGTTTCCAATGATATAATTTTCACAATATACATCTCATGTACTATTAATCTTGTCAATAGTCAAATTGGAAACCATCTCGAGTACAAATCTAGGAGTACGTACGAATCTAACAATATTGATTGGGCGTTGTTGAATGTTGATACCTTTTTTATCAAAGTAGATATACTTTCACTACACATAAAACTTATATGTAAACTACTCTTTATATATGATTTGCGGAGTAGAAAGGATAGGAGGGAGTATATTGTACGTTCAAAAACGAAGCGAACATTGAATACCCTTTATATATGATTTGCGGATGCTATGA
This sequence comes from Triticum urartu, assembly GCF_003073215.2. Taxonomy (NCBI): domain Eukaryota; kingdom Viridiplantae; phylum Streptophyta; class Magnoliopsida; order Poales; family Poaceae; genus Triticum; species Triticum urartu. The sequence continues at coordinate 70,613,178 of NC_053027.1, read as the reverse complement.
TCACCGGCTCAAAATTTTGAATCCGCCTTAGGTATCACGTGCCCCCACTCGTTCCCTCTCGATTTCATCTCGGGGTCCGGAGATCTATTGAAAGAGGACTAGGGTGGGTACATGCGAATGATACTCGGCGGAATGTTCAAATGAGGCATGCGGGAGGATGGACTCGACTTGAGGGCGACATGATCGATGGAGAAGAGGGATGGAGAGGAATGAGAAATAAGCAAACACCACATGATTATACTTGAACGGCTCAAATAAACAATAAGTTGTCTCGCTTGGCCTACATAGTGAAAGGCCTAATGCGCAACGCGGAGCACTGACGCTCGAATATGGCCGGGAAAACAAGGAAACAGACATGTGGGGCACACCCGTCGGGACGACATAGCGCAGACTAGTCCAATGGAGGAGCTGGCCCACGACCTCCTCGCCACCGACAACCGTTCATGTGGGTCGTTGGGGCCAACAACGGGACGTAGCTCCAGCACCGCCTCTGGACACGGCGACCGCGGTGAGCGACATGCTCATATCGTCACTAGACACGGTCGGTTTCAGTTTGCCGAGGGTGGCGTTAGTGTTGTGGCACGACCAACGGTATGTTTGGTTTGTGCCCAAGGTTGCCCCATCAAAACATTGGGTAGCCAAAATTTTGGTTGAGGTATTGGTTGCCCATGATTTGGCCGACATTGGCAAGAAAAATGAACTTGACTTGGCTAGAGTTCATTGGCATGCCAAAGAAATGGCAACCATCCAAACAAAGACCAATCTTTGGGTCATGACCAAAATTTTGGTTGAGGTATTGGTTGCCCATGCTTTGGCCGACATTGGCAAGAAAAATGAACTTGAGTTGGCTAGAGTTCATTGGCATGCCAAAAAAATGGCAACCATCCAAACAAAGACCAATCTTTTGGTCATGACCAAAATTTTGGCAAGGTGCACTTTGGCCACAATCCAAACACACCCCAACACCCAGCTCGTCGAGGATGCACGGGACGTCGTGACGCATCCGCAGAGTGGTGTAGCGCGGCCAACTGCATCCTCTGGACCTGAGACCATGCCGGGTCGTCTTGCTTTTTCAATGACATGCGGGGATCGCATGTGAGCAAAGGGCATCTCCAACGTTACCACGACCGCAGCTGACTACCCTGGCACACCAAAACCCTCGTCCCTCGCGCTGTCGCGCGGTGCGTTTCCAGCTGGCGCCAGCTGCCCGCATTCATGCCGTCCGTTCGTATGTTGTCATTAAGAGGCTCGGTGCCCGAGGAACAACTCCGGCGACTTAATGACGCACCCGGATGCTTGGCCTCACCGGAATGCGCTACTTAAAGTGGCAACGCCCAGCTAACCTCCAGACCATAGCACATCGTCCTCCTACCTGGAACCACATCCGGCATGATAGCAAGCGCGAACGCTCTGCAGGAGAGCTTGTCTTCGGGGATGGAGCTCGAGGTCGCCGCCCTCGCTGAAGTCGCCGCACAAGCGGTGGCCATGCTGGCGGCCAACGACGGGAGCACCGTCAGCCACGCGTCCTACTTGCCGCCGTCCAACGTCCGGCACCGCTGAGGTCGGGGACTCCTCCGAGGATGAGTAGGGCATGGGAGGCGGCAGGGCATGGTGTGCCAACTGGCCGGTCTGTCTCCCGTGTTCTGCTTTTCCTCGCCGGAGACCGCACCTTCACTTCACGGGTCTTGAACCCCGCCCCCGTACATGGAGATCACAGATGGAGGACGTTGGTCGCCGCCGTAGAATAGGTTCAGGGTCGGGTTTCTCTTATTTTTATGTCCTATAAAAGTTCGAAATGTAATGAAAATCTACCGTGTTTGCATTAATCTTGGCCGGTGTATATGAACTTTCACAATAATATACATATTGTAGGAGTACTAGCAAGATGCCTGTGACGCCCCCGATTTAATCGTACACTAATCATACACGCAAACGTGTACGATCAAGATCAGGGACTCACGGGAAGATATCACAACACAACTCTACAAATAAAATAAGTCATACAAGCATCATATTACAAGCCAGGGGCCTCGAAGGCTCGAATACAAGAGCTCGATCATAGACGAGTCAGCAGAAGCAACAATATCTGAGTACAGACATAAGTTAAACAAGTTGCCATAAGATGGCCAGTACAAAATGGTACAGATCGAAAGAGGCGCAGGCCTCCTGCCTGGGATCCTCCTAACTACTCCTGGTCGTCGTCAGCGGGCAGCACGTAGTAGTAGGCACCTCCGATGTAGTAGGAGTCGTCGTCGACGGTGGCGTCTGGCGCCTGGGCTCCAACATCTGGTTGCGACAACCAGGTAGAAGGGATAGAGGGAAAAGAAGGAGAAAGAAACCGTGAGTACTCATCCAAAGTACTCGCAAGCAAGGAGCTACACTACATATGTATGCATTGGTATCAACTGGAATAAGGCTATTATATGTGGACTGGACTGCAGAAAGCCGGAATAAGAGGGGGATAGCTAGTCCTTTCGAAGTCTACGCTTCTGGCAGCCTCCGTCTTGCATCATGTTGAAGAGAGTAGACTGAAGTCCTCCAAGTAGCATCGCATAGCATAATCCTAACCGATGATCCTCCCCTCGTCGCCCTGTGAGAGAGCGATCACCGGTTGTATCTGGCACTTGGAAGGGTGTGTTTTATTAAGTATCCGGTTCTAGTTGTCATAAGGTCAAGGTACAACTCCAAGTCGTCCTGTTACCGAAGATCACGGCTATTCGAATAGATTAACTTCCCTGCAGGGGTGCACCACATTCCCCAACACGCTTGATCCCATTTGGCCGGACACACTTTCGGGGTCATGCCCGGCCGCGAAAGATCAACACGTCACAGCCCCACCTAGGCACAACAGAGAGGTCAGCACGCCGGTCTAAACCTAAGCGCACAGGGGTCTGGGCCCATCGCCCTTAGCACACCTGCACGTTGCGAACGCGGCCGGAAGCAGAACTAGCCCCCTTAATACAAGAGCAGGCTTACAGTCCAATCCGGCGCGCGCCACTCAGTCGCTGACATCATGAAGGCTTTGGCTGATACCACGACGCCGGGATACCCATAACTACTCCCGCGTAGATGGTTAGTGCGTATAGACCAAATGGCCAGACTCAGATCAAATACCCAGATCTCGTTAAGCGTGTTAAGTGTCCACGAACGCCGACCAGGGCCAGGTCACCTCTCTCCTAGGTGGTCTCAACCTGCCCTGTCGCTCCGCCTCAAAGTAACACTCGGGGGCCGTCGGGAACCCAGGCCCACCTCTACCGGGATGGAGCCACCTGCCCCTTCAGCCCCCATCTCCGAACAGTATCATAAGTAATGTAAAAGTGTAAAGTATTTAGTATATGCCTGTGATCACCTCCCGAAGTGATCACGGCCCAGTAGTATAGCATGGCAGACGGACAAGAGTGTAGGGCCACTGATGGAACACTAGCATCCTATACTAAGCAGTAGGATAGCAGGTAATGGTAACAACAGTAGTAGCAAGGACAGGCTATGCATCAGGATAGGAATAACGAAAAGCAGTAACATGCTACACTACTCTAATGCAAGCAGTATAGAGAAGAGTAGGCGATATCTGGTGATCAAAGGGGGGCTTGCCTGGTTGCTCAGACAAGAATGAGGGGTCGTCAACACCGTAGTCGACCGGGGCATCAACGGCGTCGGTCTCGTAGTCTACCGGAAAGAAGTAACGAAGGGGGAACACAATAACTAACAGAGCAATTAAATCATAACATGACAAACGTGGTGCTAGAGGTGATCTAACGCAGGGATAGGTGATACCGGCGAAGGGGGAAAACATCCGGGAAAGTATTCCCGGTGTTTCGCGTTTTCGGACAGATGAACCGGAGGGGGAAAGTTGCGTGTTTGCTATGCTAGGGATGTGTAGCGGGCGAACGGACTACGTATCTGGATTCGTCTCGTCGTTCTGATCAACTTTCATGTACAAAACATTTTCATCCGAGCTACTGTTTATTTTATATGATTTTCTAAAGTTTTAAATCATTTTTTAAATTTATTTAATTAATTTAAACTAACATTATCCAGAATAGTGCTTGCTGACGTCAGTATGACGTCAACATGACATCAGCAATCAACAAGTCAAAGGTCAATGTTGACCAGTCAACAAGGGAGTGGGACCCAGGTGTCATAGGGTGTTTTATTAACATGAGTTTTAATTAGCTAGTTAAGGTAATATAGATTTGAGGGGGTCCACCAGCCAGTGTGATTTGATTAATTAGATTAACTAATCCACTAATTAACTATTTTTAGTTAAGTTAATTAGTAGGTGGGGCCAACCTATCAGTGGGTCATTAGTTAACAGAGTTCATTTTGTTTGCACAGGTTATTTAGCGACGTGGCCCCCACATGTTAGTGGCATAGAGGCCAATTAGCACCAGGCTAATGACGTCCATGTTGGCACTAAACGACGGCGATGGCAGAGCACGCCGACGATGACCGGTCACTTGTCTCCGACGACCGGTTGCCGCGTAGAGAGGTGCTACAGGCAGCTGGGAGGGTGCTGCATCCAGAGGCACGAGTCGCCGGTGCTGGGGTGGCCAGAAACACGGCCGGCGACGAGGTTTGGCAGCGGCGGGTGAGTGTGTGAGCGTGGGCGCAGCGGGCGAGGCACGCCCAGGGCACGCGCGGGCGTGCGGGAGCCGCGACGGGGCGCGACCACGCAGAGGCGGGCGCGGCGACGGAACGGCATGAGGCGTAGCGTTCGGAGGGGGAGAAGGACGGGGGTCGACGGGGAGCTCACCCCTCGTTGGCGAGAAGAGGGCGGTGAGGCGCGGGGAGGACCGACGAAGGAGAGGCGGGGACGGGGCGGTCCGGCGAGGACGTGACTGCGACGACCTCGAGACGCAGCGGCGCGGCGTCGGATGGCGAGGTGCGCAGGAGACCGATGATGAGGAGTCGGGGAAGGCGAGGCGGCGAGGGAGACATGGAGGACAAGGCGGAGGAGCTCCGGGCGACGATGACGAGCAGCGATGGCGTGCTGGTCCGGCGACGGGGAGGCCTTCGGGCGGCAGCGGACGCAGGCGTGGTCGTCGGGGGCGTCGCCCCGATCCAGATCCAGCGGGGGGATGAGAGGAGTGGGGGTGTGGGTGGTAGCAGTTTAGGGTTCGGTGTGGAGGGTTATGCAGGGGCGCGGCTGGGCCAGCCCAATGGCCTGGTGCCCTGCTGGGCCGAACGGCCCAGGGGAGGGGGGGTCTTGCTTCGTTTTTTTTGCTATGTTTTGTTTTTGTTTTACCGTTCCTTTTATTTATTTCCTTGTTTCTGTTTTCTTTTACTTATTTAATAGTTTATAGTTTTTAGAAAAAGTGAAACCCACCCCTCAATTAGATTTGTAAAATCAGTTGTTCTCACAAAAAGTTTGGGACAAAAGTAAAGTGCCTTGTATTCTCTATTAATTAAAAAGACAATTAAGTTATTATTTCGGTCATTGTTTTATTTATTTTAGTGCCTTTAATTATTTTATAATAATGTGGATCCTCCACGATAATTACTTATGATTTATTTGCCACATTGAGAACATTATAGTTTTAGCTTTTGAAAATTTTTAGTGTTTGACTTTATTTCAAATTTGAATTTGAATCAGTTTTGAACTAACTCGAGTTTATCAACAGTAACCGAGGTGACATGGCACCATTAGCAGAGGTTTACTGTAGCTTGATTACCCGGGCGTCACAATGCCCGTGTGTTGCACGGAAGATCAAGATCTTGTGGGAGAAAAGGATGAACGAGGGAAAGCCTTATCTGCAAATGTGGAGAGGAGTGCGGGTAAATTGTCATAGTTTCCTTCCTACCCATTAGATATAGATCGGACGGCCTATATTGCAGGATCGGACACATCTTTCTACATCTACGGGAACCTGCGAAAGGGTTAACGCAAATTGCCTCTCTCTCTCCTCCCCTGATTTTCATGGTGGTGGGCCACTCCCTCCCCCCAATCTAAAATCAACAGCTCACACGTTTCACATTATGTTAATTACGTAACTGGGATTATGTAGGTGTAGCATTACTCGTCCTAAAAAACCCAACTAAGCCAACCTCCCAACATATCGCACGGGAAAAGACCCGGCCGCGCCGTTTTAGTCGGGATTACCGGATTACTAGTAGTAGTATCGATGGATCGCGCGAAGCAACAGATTTTTTTTGTGGGGGCGAAGCACCTAGTTTAAAAGGAAAAAATGCGGTACACTCATAGCACTCCTGTCGCGGTCGCATTGCACCCCACACATGTTCTGTCCTGCACACGGCTCACGCAAACGGAACGCGCTTCGGCTTGCCTCTTCACTAACACGTGGGACTGCACTTGGAGAAACCGACCATGCGCCAAACTCCCCCCGCCCACCACGCGAAAATCCTCCCCCCCCCCCACACACACACCCAAAAATTCCCCCCAAATTCGATTCAGCCGACCTTCGGCCAACTAGCCAATAATATTCCCCAAACCCCCCTCCCCCATGTCCACCTCCACTCCATTCGCTCCGCCAAAGCCGCCCTCCCCGCCGCGCCGATACGTCGGAGCCGCGGTTCGGCGATCCTCTCGCTCCCACAGTACGCTCTCGTAGACTACCGTCCTCTAGCCGCGCCGCCACCTCTGGCTACGTTCTTGTGGAGGCGCACGGCGGTCAGCGCCGCCACGGCTGGCGATGTTCGTGTGGAGACACACGGCGGTCAGCTTCTCCCACGGTACGCGCATTCTAGACTGAGGCCCCGTTCATGTCGGTGTAGCGTTGAATGTTAGCTGATAGACGTTGTTAATCTCACTATTTGCCGAAGTAGTTTACTGTCAATATGCTCTGCTTAAGAAGCTTCCTTGCCCTGTTCTGCACTCAATCTGCTTAGCTGAGATGGCATGCCAAGGCCGATTAGTTACTAAAATATCCTGCCATATATTTATTGTGACGTAGATTGCCATGGTCTAGTAGCCAATCTGTTAGGTGAAATAGCTCTACACCGTTTTATACTCGATCTTTGTTGTTGCGATGGCCGTCGATAGTTCGATGGATGTGTGCTCGGCCTCATTGACTGCTGAAACAGCCTGCCATAATTTGGCACTCAAATCTGTTTGCTGAATTAGCTTTACATATATTTCATTACTTAGATCTGCTCTTCCAAATATCTTGCCATAGCTTTAGACATCGACCTAGGTATTTTTTTTCTGGACTTCATAAAAAAGCATATATGTTTTTCCTGTAATATCTAGTAGAAGAACTAATTTGTATGTCTAACAGATGGACAGGACTTGGATAACTTCTGCTCGAAGATTCTCCAGCTACATATGTCGAGGGGGTTGAAAACTACATGAACTTTATCAGAGCTGAGTACGATGGTCCGAAATCAGATGTGCTCTGCCCGTGTAGCAGTTGTATGAATTCAGTTACAAGACCCCAGTCAACTGTGCAAAATCATCTACACTTGTATGGGATGTCGGTCACATATACTAGGTGGGTTCATCATGGTGAAGCTGTGAACGTCAATGTTATTGACTATGTGGAAGCAACGGGTCACCATCTTGATCTGCCTGATGCTCAGGTGGAAGAGGAGGAGGTGGTGGTGGTGGCAGAGCCAGTGAGTTTGACCAACATTGAAACAATGCTACGAAATGCTCGTGCATTCCGTGAACTTTCACCTGCAGAAGAAAAACGGTGGGCCTGCATGTTGGAACAATGCAACGTTGCTGTCACCCCAGGAAATAAGCTGTCAGTATTCTCAGCTATGGTCACCTTTCTTCAGGTGAAGACATCTGAGCGGATGACCAACAAATCATTCGATGCGATGTTGGCTGCTTTCCGCGAATCTTTCCCAGATGCGTCTGAGCTGCCACACACCTACAGTAAAATGAAGAATTTCCTTCGTGCAGTTGGAATTGGATATGATATGATCCATGTTTGTAAGAATAATTGTGTTCTGTTCCGGAAGGATTATGCCAACTTAAGTGAATGCCCGAAATGCAAATCATCAAGATGGAAAGATGGCGATGCTGTGAAGAGGATTCCTCATAATGTTCTGAGACATTTTCCAATTACACCAAGATTGTAGAGGTTGTTTCATGATGCTGAAACAAGAGAGGATGTATTGTGGCATTCTAGGAACCAGGAGTATAGAGATCAGAATGTAATGAGCCATCCATCTCATGGTAGTGAGTGTAAAAGCTTCAATGATAAACACAAAGAGTTTGCTGCTGACCCGAGAAACATTAGACTTGGCTTAGCTTCAGATGGATTTAACCCATTTGGCCACCAGAGCGCCACATATAGCATGTGGCCAGTGCTTGTTATCCCTTACAACATGCCTCCAAATGCACCAAAGAATCAAACTACATGATGGCCTTGCTCATCCCAGGTCCAAAAAGTCCTGGAAAGGATTTTGATTTGCTCATGGAGCCTCTTGTGGAGGAACTTCAACAGCTATGGAAGGGTGTTCTCACTCGAGACCTATATAGCAACCCACCAGCTGATTTCTTTCTGCATGCTGTTATAATTTGGTGCATTAATGATTATCCGGCTTTGGGCACTATGTCAGGGCGAACGACATTTGGTTACAATGCATGTGTTTGCTGTGACAGGAATCCGCTGTCATACGCAATACTTAGCAAGACCTGTTACATTGGACACCGCCGTTTCCTTGCCAAGGACAAGCCGCTTCCTAGAAAATACCGAAAACATGTGTTCAATGCAAAGCATGAAAACCGTGATGCGCCAAAGAGGCTCACCGCCGATGAGTTGCAAGTGGAATTAGATAAGGTCAGGCATATTACACTAGGAAACCATCCTGATAATGGTAGCGGGAAAAGGAAGCGTGGCAGGGCAGAAGAGAGATTATTGTTTGCCCGCAGGTCCACTTTGTGGGACTTGGAGTATTGGAAAGATTTGGATCTGCGGCATAATCTTGATGTGATGCACATAGAGAAAAATATATGTGACAGCATTATCGGCACACTTCTTAATATTGAAGGCAAGATGAAAGATACCTTAAAATCTAGGATTGATTTGACACACCTGGGTATCAGACAGGATTTGCAGGTGCAAGATGAAGGTAAACCACGGGATATGGCACCAGCTGTGTACGTCTTGGACAAGGTAAAAAGAAAAGAATTCTGCGAGGTCATGTCACGTGTGAGATTCCCACATGGATTTGCTTCCAACCCTGAAAGGAGAGTCAGTGCAGATGGAAAGAAGGTACAAGGGCTGAAAACTCATGACTGCCACGTCCTACTTCAAAGGGTTTTACCTATTATCCTTAGAGGATTGGGCCGCCCTGACTTATACAGAGCAGTTGCAGAGTTGGGACAATTCTTCAGGGAACTCTGCAGTAGGAATATCAGGATAGATGCTTTGGAGCGTCTTAGAGACAAGATACCAACTATCCTATGCGACCTTGAGAAGATATATCCTCCAGCCTTCTTTGATGTGATGGTGCATTTGGCTGTTCATCTACCTGATGAGACACTGCTTAGAGGTCCAGTACAGTATGGCTGGATGTACCCTATTGAAAGGCGGCTAGGCACTTTCAAGGGCTATGTTAGGAACAGAGCTAGAACCGAGGGTTCCATTGCAGAGGCCTACATTGCTACAGAAGCATTGACATTCTGCTCAAAATACATTGAAACAGCTGATCAGCTTAGCAAAGAGGTGGGTGAAGACAATCCCGGGCTCAGTGTTTTCGATTATTCTGTTCGAGTTACAGGGAAGAGTCGACAAGAGGACAAACCTAAAGATTTGGACAAAATGGTTTGGTATGTGTTGAATAACTGTCCTGAGATACTACCTTATATCAAGTAAGTGCAGTACTGCAGCTTATACATCATAATCTACTAAACTTGCAGCACATTCTTATATATTTAGATGTTTGACGCGATCACTATGCTGTGCAGCATCTACAAAGAGGAGTTACTACCGCAAAATCCAAGAAACATTGACAAACTGGTTATGGTAGGATTTGCGAAATGGTTCAAGAACCATGTCAGCTTTTGAAGTGCACGGTCAGTTTTTTTAATATATTGAGTACATAAGATGATCAGCTTGTCTATTTTCTAACCATAGGTTAAGAAGATGAGGGAGGATGCGCAGGCAGTTGATGATGCCCTTTACTCACTAGCAATGGGTCCTGATACTCGGGTAAGACATTATGAATCTTGCGTTGTTGGAGATGTGCGCTACAACACCCTTGCATGAGACGAAGGCAGGAAGACACAAAACAGTGCCATCATGAGCACGGATACGTATGGCAAAGAGACAACTGAAATGTATGCTAACATAACAGACATTGTTTAGTTGCAGTATATCTCCAGTTTCGAGGATAATCGGTGTGTGGTTCTGTTGTGCTATCGTTGGTATAACCTGTTTTCCAGGATCACAAAACCCAGAGCTGATGATTATTTCAAATCCATCAATGTCAAGGCGGCGTAGCAGACCAACGAGCCTTTTATTTTGGCAAATCAAGCAACACAGATATTTTTCTTGGAAGACACATTTGCACGTAGCGATGACTGGAGAGTATTGCAAAGGTTTGAGCAGAGGAATTCGTTTAATAAAGTTGCACAACAAGATGATGCTTACACTGCTCCTGATGTACAAGATAACACAGATGTTCCTAATATCTTTGAGAACCATCACATCAATGACGCCGGCGAAAAGATTGCATGTCGTGCTGTGGACATACAAGAGTTGATCAAGAAGAAGCCAACGTTCGAGGACGTTGAGGACGAAGAAGAAGATGACACCATGGGGAATTACGATTCAGACTGATACACATGGCGAAGATGTTGACGCTACTGCTGCGGATGATGATTGCATTGCTTTTGTCGTATTTGCCTGTCAGAAGACATTTTTTTATCTACTATGTGAAATTGTTTTTGCTATGACAACTGAAACCTGATGAACATGTTGTTTAGTATTTTTCTATGAGAACATCACTTGTTATGTATGCTGATTTGTGTTTGGTGATTGTATGACAACTAAAACATGATGACATTGTTGTTTAGTTGTACTCATATTTGGCTGTGAAACTTGAATTTGATGACATAGTTTGCTGTTGGACTGCAATTTGCTCGACGTCTTCGAATGAGAACAAAGCTGACCCGACAGGGCCTTTGCAATTTATTTATTTATATGAGCAAAAGGGGATACCCCCTGATTTCCATTAATAGAAATCATTAGATGTTCAAAACACTACGCCCAGCCTGCTACACAGGTTTCATTCATTACTAGTTTCAGCAAAGTGCTCATGTCGTAGCCACTGAATACATCACGAGTGCTACATACACTGCAAATAAAGAGACAATCATCCTACAGAGCACATCGATTTTGCCCATTATTTTCACAAGCTCTTGCATCTCCTCATTGCTGTCAAGGCCGTTCAGCAGCTGTTGCTTGGCCATGATTAGAGGAACTACATGTTTAACCTTCTACTCTGCATCTTCCTCTTCTGTCGTTCCTTCAGTTACTTGTCCAACACCCCAACCTGCTAGTATTGGGATTCCTCGGCTAACCAAATAATCAGCGTAGTTGCATTCCCCCACATTAGCAACTTCCCAGAAATACAAATCACACGAATCTTGCCTTTTCTGCACGAATCAAATTGGTATATCATCAACCAAACTATTAAAAAAATCAGCAACTGAAAGAAGCAGAACAACACTTAAACATATTATTACCCCATGATTCGGGCATTTGTAGAAGACTCGGCCAGGGTTGCGGATTGTGGTTGAGACGCGACGGATGACTCTGCGTGATTTGCAGCAGTGGCACCACACCAACGGCAGCGGGTTGCGATGAGCAATCAGCTGCGGTGCGCGTGCCGACGAGGGTGTGATGAGACCCACAGGCGATGGTACGGGTTGCGACTCGGCGCATATCTAGTTGTTGCCTGCTGAAGAGCAGGTGGACGAGCAGCCAGCGGACATGGTTGCTGCGGCCAGAGCTTCTGATGCTAGGCAGAGTAAGTAGAGAAGAGGAGAAGCGAACGTTGGATATGTCAGTTTCATTACTTGCAGAGTAGCATAGCACCATATATAGTCATAGTCTAGGTTTGGATTCGAACCAGCTACAGGAGCACGTCTTTCTTTTTCTAAAACTCGGCAACGTCTCTTTACTGGTACACTAGCTTGTTCTGTACGCCTTCCCAAGTCTTTGATTTTCTTTCCCTTTTTTGCGAGGACCTGACAGCTGGGACCCACTAGAAGGGCCTCTATATTTCGTGAAAAAAATGTTCCCCCCGCTGACATGTCGGACCCACCAGCTATATCTTCGCACGCAAGGAAGTGCCTCCTTATTACGCACAAAAAATGAATACCCCCCTGCTAGCTGGGACCCACCATAGTGGGAGGATGCTTGTGGGCCAACAAAGTTGACGGGGACGGAGGGCTTTGTCAACTTAGTCAATATGAACGATTCTAGCTCCAGTGACCGTACGATGTCCATCCAACGGGCGTAGTGCTTCTTCAACCTCTGGTCTTCTTGCTCCAGCCGCCCAAAGCAGCGCCGGTCGTGCCGCATGCTCCTGCCTCCCGTGGTCGGCTGTGCTGCCGCGGAGGCCTCACCGCCCCCTACCATTCCCACCGCTGGCCAGGCCCTGCGGCGACGGCAGCCTCACACCGCAGCCGAACCAGTGAACCCTCGTACTCCTCTCCGCGCGGTCTTCCACTGCCGCGTCTTCCCCGGCTCCGCCTCGTCCCCTTCCTAGGCCTCGCCGTCGTCCACCGCCGTGGTGCTCTCCGCGCGGCGTGGTCAACGTGGTCAAGGAACGACTTCCATCGGAAGAGTACTGTACGTGGAGAGGCTGACAGCTGGGTCCATGGCCACAGCCTTGTTTTTTTATGATTTGCCAAGTAAGTCGCTTTGTCAGGCCTGTTGGGCTGCAAATCTTTCAAGACGGGGAGAGCTTTCATTCGGCTGGCCAAGAAAATGGCCCATCAGTAATGAGAAATGGGTTGTACATTTTTAAAACACATCAAACCGGCAATTAGTTTCAAATATCTTTTTTTCATTTCAAGATTTTAAATTACATTAATTTTTATGCGTGGAGAATTTGTTGGTTTTTATATTAATATACATTTATTTTTAAAATCAATTTGAATGTGAGTCGAAATTTCGGGATTAAAAACAGTTCGGACCGCACCGAAATATGCAAAATTTCGTATAATTTTTTAACCGTGGCCACAATTTGGGCTGTAATACTAACAAAAAGAATATGGGCTCCAAAAAACCATAAGAATTAGCAAATGGGCTGAAAATTATTAGAAATAATGGCAGATGGGTTGTATGCTGTTTTCCACAGATTTGAGGCTTTCCTAAAAAAAGGTTGACGCACAAGCAGTGACTGTTGGATGTCCATCCAACGACCGTCGTGCTTCTTCAATCTGTGCTCTTCCTGCTCCAGCCGCTCAAACAGGCGTCGGCGGGACTGCCTGCTCCCTCCTCCCCGCGGCTGGCTCTGCTGCCGCGCAGGCCTCACCGCCCCACCGTACTCCCATCGCTGGCCTAGCCATCCCTCTACTCACCCACACCTGCTGTTATTCTCCGGCGATGGCAGACGAACCAGTAAACCCTCGTACAGTCATACTCCCCTCCACGTGGGAAACAACTACGAGTCTTCCCTGCCTCCGTGTCGTTCCCTTCCTAGGCCTCGCCATCGTCCACTGCCCTGGTGCTCTCAGCGCGGCCTGGTCAACGTGGTCAACGACCGACATGCATCTGAAGTGGACTGTACGTGGAGAGGCCGACAGCTGGGTCCACGGCCGCACGCAAGGAAATGCCTCCTTATTACGCGCAAAATAATGATTCCTCCACCTGACATCAGGGACCCACCGAAAGGGCCTCTGTATTTCACGAAAAAAAATTTACCGCAGCTGACAGCTCGGACCCACCAGCTATATCTTCGCATGCAAGGAAGTGCCTCCTTATTACGCACAAAAAAAATGAATACTCCCCCTGTTAGCTGGAACCCAGTATAGTGGCAGGCTGACGTGTGGGCCTACTAAGTTGACGGGGACGGAGGGCTTTGTCACCTTAGTCAATAATGCACGATTCTAGCTCCAGTGACCATACGATGTCCATCCAACGGCCGTAGTGCTTCTTCAACCTCTGGTCTTCTTGCTCCAGCCACCCAAACCAGCGCCGGTCGTGCCTCGTGCTCCTGCCTCACGTGGACGGCTGCGATGCGGCGAAGGCCTCACCGCCCCCTACTACTCCCACTGCTGGCCAGGCCATCCCTCTACTCACCCACACCCCCTGTTACTCTGCGGCGATGGCAGCCTCACACCGCAGCGAACCAGTGCCCTCGTACTCCTCTACGCGTGGGCATCCACTGCCGCGTCTTCCCCGGTTCCGCATCGTCCCCTTCCTAGGCCTCGCCGTCGTCCACCGCCCTGGTGCGCTCGGCGTGGCGTGGTCAACGTGGTCAACGAACAGCTTCCATCGGACGTGGACTGTACGTGGAGAGGCTGACAGCTGGGTCCACGGCCGCAGCAAGGAAGTGCCTCCTTATTACGTGCAAAATAATTATTCCTCCACCTGACAGCAGGGACCCACCGGACGGGCCACCAGTATTTTGCGAAAAAAATTGTTTCCCCCTGACTGATGGGACCCACCGTGGTGGGAGGCTGACTTGTGGACCTACTAAGTTGATGGGGACAAAGGGCTTTGTCAACTTAGTCAATATGAACGATTCTAGCTCCAGTGACCGTACGATGTCCATCCAATGGCCGTAGTGCTTCTTCAACCTCTGGTCTTCTTTCTCCAGCTGCCCAAACCAGCGTCGATCGTGCCTCGTGCTCCTGCCTCCCGTGGCCGGCTGCGATGCGGCGGAGGCCTCACCGCCCCCTTCTACTCCCACCGCTGGCCAGGCCATCCCTCTACTCACCCACACCCCCTGTTACTCTGCGGCGACGGCAGCCTCACATCGCAGCGAACCAGTGCCCTCGTACTCCTCTACGCGTGGGCATCCACTGCCGCGTCTTCCCCGGCTCCGCATCGTCCCCTTCCTAGGCCTCGCCATCGTCCACCGCCCTGGTGCTCTCGGCACGGCGTGGTCAACGTGGTCAAGGAACGGCTTCCATCGGACATGGACTGTACGTGGAGAGGCTGACAGCTGGGTCCACGGCCGCAGCAAGGAAGTGCCTCCTTATTACGTGCAAAATAATTATTCCTCCACCTGACAGCGGGGACCCACCGGACGGGCCACCGTATTTCGCCCCCCTGACTGTTGGGACCCACCAGCTACATCTTCGCAGGCAAGGAAGTGCCTGACAGTCGGGACCCACCTGGTCGAAGCGTATGTAGCGTTGTCATTCTGGTCGCGAACGTGTACGTACATATATACTGGTGGATGTAGAGGCGCACACGTGTAGTAGTAGAGGCGGCCAGGGTGCAAGAAAGAAAATACGGCCACGTATGTGTACATACGGGCGGGGTCTTGAACGCCTACTCGCGCATACGTACGGTGAGGGCTCGTGTACATGGCTGGGTCGGAACGGAGAAACAGCGTCGTCGTCGTGTTCATGGGGAGGCAACGGATTGCGTCGTGTTCATCGGGAGGCAACGTGGCTGGGTCGGAACAGAATGCGTGGTCGTGTTCATCGGGAGGGCTTGGACGGAAGAGGCGATGGGAACGAGGCCTGGCGTACCGCACAACGGAGGAAACGGACCTCCTACGGTCGAAACGGGGGTCCTGTTGATCGGGAGGGGTGTGGCGTACCGCAAAACAGAGGAAACGGACTTGTGTTGGAGCGCTACGGTCGAAACGGGGGTCCTGTTCATCGGGAAGGGTGTGGCGTACCGCAAAACGGGACTCCATGGGATACTGTTCATCTCAACCGTCGACCCCCTCCAGCCTCCACGAGCTACTGTTCATCCACCGTCGACCTCCTCCAGCCTCCACGGGCTCCTGTTCATCCAGCCTCTACGGGCTCCTGTTCATCCAGCCTCCACCGCGCGCTACTCCACCGGCTACTGTTCAACCACCCCTCCACCGTCCTTCATCCTGCCCTCCACACCACGGGGTCCTATTCAACCACCCCTCCACGGGCACCCCTCCACCGTCTACTGTTCATCCTGCCCTCCACACCACGGGGTCCTGTTCATCCACCCCTCCACGGGCACCCCTCCACCGTCTACTGTTCATCCAGCCCTCCACCACACCACGGGGTCCTGTTCATCCAGAGGCAACGCCACCTCTCACTGTTCATCCAAATCCCCTCGCAACGCTCACTGTTCATCTCATCGATCGGCTTCAGTTAGCAGTAGTAGCCAAGGAATCGCTCGATCGGGTTCAGTTAACAGCCATCGATCGATCGCTCGGGTTCAGTAACGCGTAGCCTACAGTGCAATCGCTCGGGTTCAGTTAGAGCCCAACGCCTCGCTCGGGTTCAGTTAGAGCCAATTCCTCGCACACACGCGCGTACATGTACGAGAGAAACGCGCATCGCTCGCCCCCCGACCTCCCACCGTAACCGGGAACTCCCCGAAATTTTCCTCCCCCTCGCTTCTACCACGGTTTTTTTCGTCATGGACGGCCCAAAGAATGTCATGCAGCTGCGTCTCCGGCCCGCCCAGGACGAAAAGCCCATTTTCTGTCATGATTTTTTGTCATGGAAGTAGGAGCCCACCATATCTATGATGATACCGGGTTTTGTCACAATTATCGTCATAGAAGTGTCATATGTATGACAAAAAAAATTGTTCAGCCCAAAATGTCACGGATGTGTCTTTTTTTTGTAGTACATCCTTGGTATTATCCGGCATGTTCATCAGTGTCGCGAGCAAACTCCCAAGGACATTGTTACAGATGTGCATTTGATCAAGGCAATGAGGTGTATCGAGTTTGTGCCAGTACTCCAAGTCCCAGAACACAGACCTCGTCTTCCATACCTTCAGCAGCGGCTCCGGCGCCTTTTTCATCGTCTTTCCCGGTGCGGGGCACTCCTTCCAGTTTTTCAACAACTCATCGATTTCGGCACCGCTCCGCTTACGTGGACGTCCTCGATGCTCAGTGTGACCATTGAATAGATCTCCACGGTTTCTCCATGGGTCGTCCTGTTCGAGCCATCTTCGATGCCCCATGTACACGATTTTCCCAGACCCGCCATCTTTCCTTGACGTTAGCTGCTGAGACGTCGTATCATCCATGCACCGCGTGCATCCGCAATATCCATGGCACACCTGGACTGCGACATATCCGTAACCGAGATAGTCGTGCACCGTTGTGATCAGCGCGGCTCTCATGTAGAAATACTCGCCTTTGTTGGCGTCTGATACGTCCATTTTGCATCATGCTTTTATATCGATATTTATCGCATTATGGGATGTTATTTCACGTTATGTCACAATAAATATGGCTACTCTCTCTTATTTTACAAGGTTTACATGAAGAGGGAGAATGTCGGCAGCTAGAATTCTGGGCTGGAAAAGGAGCAAATATTGGAGACCTATTCTGCGCAACTCCAAAAGCCCTGAAACTCCACGGAAAATCTTAAAATAAATAAAGAAAAATCCTCGCCAAAGATGAAGGCCAGGGGGCCCACACCCTGCTCACGAGGGTGGGGGGCGCGCCCCCCCTCCAAGGGCGCACCCCCTACCTCGTGGGCCCCCTGGTGGCTCTCCGACGCCCATCTTCTCCTATATGAAGTCTTTTATCAAGAAAAAAGGGGGAAGCAACCTTTCGGGATGAGACTCCGCTGCCACGAGGCGGAACCTTGGCGGAACCAATCTAGAGCTCCGGCAGAGCTGTTCTGCCGGGGATACTTCCCTTCGGGAGGGGAAAATCATCACCATCGTCATCACCAACGCTCCTCTCATCGGGAGAGGGCAATCTCCATCAACATCTTCACCAGTACCATCTCATCTACAAACCCTAGTTCATCTCTTGTATCCAATTCTTGTCTCAAAGTCCAGGATTGGTGCTAGTAGGTTGCTAGTAGTGTTGATTACTCCTAGTAGTTGATGCTAGTTGGTTTATTTGGTGGAAGATCATATGTTCAGATCCTATATGCATATTATTACCCCTCTGATTATGAACATGAATATGCTTTGTGAGTAGTTACGTTTGTTCCTGAGGACAAGGGAGAAGTCTTGCTATTAGTAGTCATGTGAATTTGGTATTCGTTCGATATTTTGATAAGATGTATGTTGTCTAGCCTCTAGTTGTGTTATGTGAACGTCGACTACATAACACTTCACCATTATTTGGGCCTAGAGGAAGGCATTGGGAAGTAATAAGTAGATGATGGGTTGCTAGAGTGACAGAAGCTTAAACCCTAGTTTATGCGTTGCTTCGTAAGGGGCTGATTTGGATCCATATGTTTCATGCTATGGTTAGGTTTACCTTAATACTTTTGTTGTAGTTGCGGATGCTTGCAATAGAGGTTAATCATAAGTGGGATGCTTGTTCAAGTAAGAACAACACCCAAGCACCGGTCCACCCACATATCAAATTATCAAAGTACCGAACGCGAGTCATATGAACGTGATGAAAAATAGCTTCACGATATTCCCATGTGTCCTCGGGAGCGCTTTTCCTTATATAAGAGTTTGTTCCGGCTTGTCCTTTGCTACAAAAAGGATTGGGCCACCTTGCTGCACTTTATTTACTTTTGTTACTTGTTGCTCGTTACAATTTATCTTGTCACAAAACTATCTGTTACCACTTATTTCAGTACTTGCAGAGAATACCTTGCTAAAAACCGCTTATCATTTCCTTCTGCTCCTCGTTGGGTTCGACACTCTTACTTATCGGAAGGACTAAGATAGATCCCCTATACTTGTGGATCATCAAGACTCTTTTCTGGCGCCGTTGCCGGGGAGTGTAGCGCCTTTGGTAGGTGGAATTTGGTAAGGAAAATTTTATATAGTGTGCTGAAATTTACTGTCACTTGTTACTATGGAAAGTAATTCTCTGAGGGGCTTGTTCGGGGTATCTTCACCTCGTCCAGTAGAGCAAAGAGTTGCTCCTCAACCTACTGAACCTATTGAAAATGAAACTCCTTTTGAATTTCCTTCGGGTATGATGGAAAAACTGCTAGCTAATCCTTTTACAGGAGATGGAACAAGGCATCCTGATGAGCACTTAATATATGTGGATAAAGTTTGTGGATTATTTAAGCTTGCAGGTATACCCGACGATGTTGCTAAGAAGAAGGTCTTCCATTTATCTTTGAAGGGAGACGCATTGACATGGTATAGGCTATGTGATGATACGAGATCATGGAACTATAAAAGATTGAAATTGGAATTTCATCAAAAGTATTACCCTATGCATCTTGTTCATCGTGATCGCAATTATATATATAATTTCTGGCCTCGCGAAGGAGAAAGCATCGCTCAAGCTTGGGGGAGGCTTAAATCAATGTTATATTCATGCCCCAATCATGGGTTTCCAAGGGAAAAAATTATTCAAAATTTATATGCTCGGCTTTCTGAAAACAATCGCACCATGCTTGATACCTCTTGTGCTGGCTCTTTCATGATGAAGACTATTGAATTCAAATGGGACTTATTGGATAGAATTAAACGTAGCTCTAAAGATTGGGACCTCGACGAAGGTAAGGAGTCAGTTATGACACCTAAGTTTGATTGTGTTAAATATTTTATGGATACCGATATTTTCCGTAAGTTTAGCACTAAATATGGACTTGACTCTGAGATAGTAGCTTCTTTATGTGAATCTTTTGCTACTTATGTTGATCTCCCCAAGGAGAAGTGGTTTAAATATCATCCTCCCATAGAAATAAAAATAGCTGCACCTATTAAAGTTGAAGAAAAGACTGTTACTTGTAATGATCCTATTGTTCCTACTTCTTATGTTGAGAAACCACCTTTCCCTGTTAGAATAAAGGATCATGCTAAAGCTTCAACTGTTGTTCGTAAAAGCAATATTAGAACTTATACACCACCTGAGCAAGTTAAAGTAGAACCTAATATTGCTATTGTTGAAGATCTCTTGTCTGATAATATTGATGGGCATGTTATTCAGTTCGATGGTGAAACTGCTAAAATTGCTAAGCCTTGTGCTAAAGATAAACATAGACCTGTGGTAGGCGTGCCTGTTATTTCTGTTAAAATAGGAGATCATTGTTATCATGGCTTATGTGATACGGGTGCTAGTGCTAGTGTTATAACGCATACTTTGTATGAAGAAATTAAGCATGAAATTGCACCTGCTGAGTTAGAAGGTATTGATGTCACAATTAAACTTGCCAATAGAGATACTATTTCACCAATTGGGATTGTTAGAGATGTTGAAGTCTTGTGTGGGAAAACTAAATATCCTGCTGATTTTCTTGTTCTCACTTCTCCACAAGATAGCTTTTGTCCCATTATATTTGGTAGACCCTTCTTGAACACTGTGCTAGGATAGATTGCGAAAAGAATGTTGTTACTATTGGCTTGGATGATATGATGCATGAGTTTAATTTCTCTAAATTCAGCAAACAACATCGTGAGGAAGAATTGCCTAGTAAGGATGAAATTATTGGTCTTGCTTCTATTGCCGTACCTCCTAGTGATCCTTTAGAACACTATTTGCTAGACCATGAAAATGATATGTTCATGAATGAAAGAAGGGAAATAGATGAAGTATTCTTTAAACAGGAACCTATTCTACAACATAATTTGTCTGTTGAAATTTTAGGGGATCCTCCTCCACCTAAGGGTGATCCCGTGTTTGATCTTAAACCGTTGCCTGATAATCTTAAATATGCTTATCTTGATGAAAAGAATATATATCTTGTTATTATTAGTGCTAACCTTTCAGAGCATGAAGAAGAAAGATTATTGAAAACTCTGAAGAAGCACGGTGCTGCTATTGGATATACTCTGGATGATCTTAAGGGCATTAGCCCCACTCTATGTCAACATAAAATAAATTTGGAAGCAGATGCCAAACCAGTTCGTGACCCTCAACGACGTTTGAATCCTAAAATGAAAGAAGTGGTAAGAAAAGAAATACTCAAGCTTCTGGAGGCAGGTATAATTTATCCCGTTGCTGATAGTCAGTGGGTAAGTCCTGTCCATTGTGTCCCTAAGAAGGGAGGTATTACTGTTGTCCCTAATGATAAAGATGAATTGATTCCACAAAGAATTATCACAGGTTATAGGATGGTAATTGATTTCTGCAAATTAAATAAGGCTACTAAGAAAGATCATTACCCCTTACCTTTTATAGATCAAATGCTAGAAAGATTATGCAAACATACACATTACTGCTTTCTAGATGGTTATTCTAGTTTCTCTCAAATACCTGTGTCGGCTAGAGATCAATCAAAGACTACTTTTACATGCCATTTTGGTACTTTTGCTTATAGACGTATGCCTTTTGGTTTATGTAATGCACCTGCTAACTTTCAAAGATGCATGATGGCTATATTCTCTGACTTTTGTGAAAAGATTTGTGAGGTTTTCATGGACTACTTTTCCGTCTATGGATCTTCTTTTGATGATTGCTTGAGCAATCTTGATCGAGTTTTGCAGAGATGTGAAGAAACTAATCTTGTCTTGAATTGGGAAAAGTGCCACTTTATGGTTAATGAAGGTATTGTCTTGGGGCATAAAGTTTCTGAAAGAGGTATTGAAGTTGATAAAGCCAAGGTTGATGCTATTGAAAAGATGCCTTGTCCCAAGGACATCAAAGGTATAAGAAGTTTCCTTGGTCACGCCGGATTTTATATGAGGTTCATTAAGGACTTCTCAAAAATTTCTCGGGCTCTGACTAATTTATTGCAAAAATATGTACCATTTGTCTTTGATGATGATTGTGTAGAAGCATTTGAAATACTTAAGAAAGCATTAGTCTCTGCACCTGTTGTTCAGCCACCCGATTGGAATTTACCCTTTGAAATTATGTGTGATGCTAGTGATTATGCTGTAGGTGTTGTTCTAGGGCAAAGAGTTGATAAGAAATTAAATGTTATCCATTATGCTATTAAGACTCTAGACAATTCTCAAAGAAATTATGCTACTACTGAAAAAGAACTTTTAGCAGTTGTATTTGCTTGTGATAAGTTCAGACCTTATATTGTTGATTCTAAAGTAACTATTCACACTGATCATGCTGCTATTAAGTATCTTATGGAAAAGAAAGATGCTAAACCTAGACTTATTAGATGGGTTCTCTTGCTACAAGAATTTGATTTGCATATTGTTGATAGAAAAGGAGCTGAGAACCCCGTTGCAGACAACTTATCTAGGTTAGAGAATGTTCTTGATGACCCACTACCCATTGATGATAGCTTTCCTGATGAGCAATTAAATGTTATAAGTACTTCTCGTAGTACTCCATGGTATGCTGATTATGCTAATTACATAGTTGCTAAATTCATACCACCTAGTTTCACATACCAACAAAAGAAAAAGTTTTTCTATGATTTGAGACATTACTTTTGGGATGATCCACATCTTTATAAAGAAGGAGTAGATGGTGTTATCAGACGTTGTGTACCTGAGCATGAACAGGAACAAATCCTACGCAAGTGTCACTCTGAAGCTTATGGAGGACACCATGCTGGAGATAGAACTGCACATAAGGTATTGCAATCTGGTTTTTATTGGCCTACTCTCTTCAAAGATGCCCGTAAGTTTGTTTTGTCTTTTGATGAATGTCAAAGAATTGGTAATATTAGTAGACGTCAAGAAATGCCTATGAATTATTCACTTGTTATTGAACCATTTGATGTTTGGGGCTTTGATTATATGGGACCTTTTCCTGCCTCTAATGGATATACACATATTCTAGTTGATGTTGATTACGTTACTAAGTGGGTAGAAGCTATTCCAACTAGTAGTGCTGATCATAACACTTCTATTAAAATGCTTAAAGAAGTTATTTTTCCGAGGTTTGGAGTCCCTATATATTTAATGACTGATGGTGGTTCACACTTTATTCACGGTGCTTTCCGTAAAATGCTTGCTAAGTATGATGTTAATCATAGAATTGCATCTCCTTATCACCCACAGTCTAGTGGTCAAGTAGAATTGAGTAACAGAGAACTCAAATTAATTTTGCAGAAGACTGTTAATAGGTCTAGAAAGAATTGGTCCAAGAAACTTGATGATGCATTATGGGCATATAGAACTGCATATAAAAATCCTATGGGTATGTCTCTGTATAAAATGGTTTATGGAAAAGCATGTCACTTACCTCTCGAACTAGAACATAAGGCATACTGGGCTATTAAAAAGCTCAACTACGATTTCAAACTTGCCGGTGAGAAGAGGTTATTTGATATTAGCTCACTTGATGAATGGAGAACCCAAGCATATGAAAATGCCAAGTTGTTTAAAGAAAAAGTTAAAAGATGGCATGACAAAAGGATACAAAAGCGTGAGTTTAACGTGGGTGATTATGTATTTCTATACAACTCTCGTTTAAGATTTTTTGCAGGAAAACTTCTCTCTAAATGGGAAGGCCCCCACGTTATCGAGGAGGTCTATCGTTCTGGCGCCATAAAAATCAACAACTTCGAAGGCACGAATCCGAAGGTGGTAAACGGTCAAAGAATCAAACATTATATCTCAGGTAATCCCATAAATGTTGAAACCAACATTATTGTAACTGTAACCCCGGAGGAATACATAAGAGACACTTTCCAGAACGTTTCAGACTCCGAAAAGGAATAGGTATGTGGTACGGTAAGTAAACCGACTCCAAAACAATTTTAAGGAAATATTTCTCCATTTTGGAATATTTAGAAAAATAGAAAAATAAGTGGCAGTCCGGGAAGGACACGAGGGCCCCACGAGGGTGGTGGGCGCGCCCCCCTCCCCTGGGCACGCCCCCTACCTCGTGCGCCATCCGGACTCCGTTTTCTTGTGCGATACGTATTTTGGTCGGTAAAAATTCATTATATATTCTCCCGAAGGTTTTGACTCCCGTATCATGCAAATCTCCTCTGTTCTTGTTTCGAGCTGTTTTTCTGACAGATCTAGGTTATCATGACGTCCTCAAGTGCCTCCAAGGACAAGTTCTTCGAGAAGGTCATCAACCCTTACCTCGCGGAGGTGCTGCGACACCCTCAAACCATTGAGTTGCGTGATGGGTTGCTGCACATCCGCGATGAAGAGGGACAAAAGGGGACCAGAAGCATGGAGACGAGGCTCGAAGCAGTGGAGCAACAAGTTTTCAAGTGTCAAGGGATGGTGGAACGTGGACTCAACTCCAACCACATGATGATCGCGGAGTTCACTAGCAACCACAAGTTGGATGCTGACAACATCGGGGAGGCCATCTTCAAGCTTCATGAGAAGATCGAGCACCTCCAAGCCCAAATCTATGACCTGCAAAACCAAAAGTGTGAGTATGAATATAGATTCAAAAGGATGAGTTTGGCTGCAGATTTGAGGATCCTGGAGACTCGATCATCCTTCTATGATGGTGAGCCTATGCCTTGGAATATGGACGACAAGCCCACATCATCGACAACACCTCCACCTTCTTCATCAGCAAAGGAGACATAATCACATGGGTATGGGCACTCCCCTTGGCAACTGCCAAGCTTGGGGGAGGTGCCCCGGTATCGTATCACCATCACAACTCCTATCTTTACCATTTTTCTTAGTTCGATCCTATTAGTAGTATCTTGATCTAGTAGAATAAAGTTGATGGCATGATCTAGTTTTGAGTTTTGCTTTATGATCTCTCTATGTAATCGAGTCCGTGAGCTATATATAATAAGGATTAGTGTTGAGTCAAGGGCTTGATTATTTTGCCATGATCTTGGGTGAATAAAAGAAAAGAAGAAAAAGAATAAAAAGAAACAAAGGTTCATATTGATCTTATCGAAAGTAATGACTTCACATAGAAAGAGTATGATGATTAAAAGTTGTTGGGATTTGGCAGACATAGCTTTGGTCATTGTTGCAATTAATAGGAAGTAATAAGGAAAGAGAGGTTTCACATATAGATATATTATTATTGACATCCTTTATGATTGGGAGCACTCATTAAAATATGACATGCTAAAGAGTTGATGTTGGACAAGGAAGACAACGTGGTGAGTTATGTTTTCTTATATCTGAGATAAAGTATGTTGTCATGGATCCTCTAACATGTTGAGCTTGCCTTTCCCCCTCATGCTAGCCAAATTCTCAGCACCAAGTAGAGATACTACTTGTGCTTCCAAATACCCTTGAACCAGTTTTGCCATGAGAGTCCACCATATCTACCTATGGATTGAGTAAGATCCTTCAAGTAAGTTGTCATCGGTGCAAAGCAATAAAAATTGATCTAAATATGTATGATTGATTGGTGTGGGAGAAATAAGCTTTATACGATCTTGTGATGTGAAAGTAATAAAAGCGATGGACTACATAACAAAGGTTCATATCACAAGGGGAAATATAAAGTGACGTTCTTTCGCATTGAGATTTTGTGCATCCAACCATAAAAGCGCATGACAACCTCTGCTTCCCTCTGCGAAGGGCCTATCTTTTATTATTTTCATCTACCTTATGCAAGAGTCATGGTGATCTTCAGCTTTCCTTTTTCATTTTATCCTTTGGCAAGCACAGCATGTTGGAAAGAACATGATATATATATCCAATTGGATGTAGGGGAGCATGAGTTATTATTGTTGACATTACCCTTGAGGTAAAAGGTTGTGGGGCAAAACTATAAGCCCCTATATTTCTCTGTGTCCGATTAAAACTTCATAACCACAAGTATTGTGTGAGTGTTAGCAATTATGAAGGACTAGATGATAGTTGAGTATGTGGACTTGCTTTTTAGCTCTGACATAGACTCTTTCCGATGTTATGATAAATTGCAATTGCTTCAATGACTGAGGTTATAGTTTGTTGGGTCTCAATAAGGTTTCTAATTCATACTTTTGCAGTGTGAATAGATCATCACTTGAACATAAGTAATCATATGACAAAATCTATATATGTTTTTGTTATGAGAATAATCATGATTCCTTCATGTCCGTATTTTATTTTTATCGACGCCTCTACCTCTAAACGTGAGGACATATTTATTGTTATCGGCTTTTTGCTTGAGGACAAGCGAGGTCTAAGCTTGGGGGAGTTGATACGTCCATTTTGCATCATGCTTTTATATCGATATTTATCGCATTATGGGTTGTTATTTCACGTTATGTAACAATACTTATGGCTATTCTCTCTTATTTTACAAGGTTTACATGAAGAGGGAGAATGCCGGCAGCTCGTATTCTGGGCTGGAAAAGGAGCAAATATTGGAGACCTATTCTGCGCAACTCCAAAAGCCCTAAAACTCCACGGAATATCTTAAAATAAATAAAGAAAAATCCTCGCCAAAGATGAAGGCCAGGGGGCCCACACCCTGCTCACGAGGGTGGGGGCGCGCCCCCCCTCCTAGGGCGTGCCCCCTACCTCGTGGGCCGCCTGGTGGCTCTTCGACGACCATCTTCTCCTATATGAAGTCTTTCGTCAAGTAAAAAGGGGAAGCAACCTTTTGGGACGAGACTCCGCCGCCACGAGGCGGAACCTTGGCGGAACCAATCTAGAGCTCCGGCAGAGCTTTTCTGCCGGGGATACTTCCCTCCGGGAGGGGGAAATCATCGCCATCGTCATCACCAACGCTCCTCTCATCGGGAGAGGGCAATCTCCATCAACATCTTCACCAACACCATCTCATCTAAAAACCCTAGTTCATCTCTTGTATCCAATTCTTGTCTCAAAGTCCAGGATTGGTGCTAGTAGGTTGCTAGTAGTGTTGATTACTCCTAGTAGTTGATGCTAGTTGGTTTATTTGGTGGAAGATCATATGTTTAGATCATATATGCATATTATTACCCCTCTGATTATGAACATGAATATGCTTTGTGAGTATTTACGTTTGTTCCTGAGGACAAGGGAGAAGTCTTGCTATTAGTAGTCATGTGAATTTGGTATTCGTTCGATATTTTGATAAGATATATGTTGTCTAGCCTCTAGTGGTGTTATGTGAACGTCGACTACATAATACTTCACCATTATTTGGGCCTAGAGGAAGGCATTGGGAAGTAATAAGTAGATGATGGGTTGCTAGAGTGACAGAAGCTTAAACCCTAGTTTATGCGTTGCTCGTAAGGGGCTGATTTGGATCCATATGTTTCATGCTATGGTTAGGTTTACCTTAATACTTTTGTTGTAGTTGCGGATGCTTGCAATAGAGGTTAATCATAAGTGGGATGCTTGTTCAAGTAAGAACAGCACCCAAGCACCGGTCCACCCACATATCAAATTATCAAAGTACCGAACATGAATCATATGAACGTGATGAAAAATAGCTTGACGACATTCCCATGTGTCCTCGGGAGCGCTTTTCCTTATATAAGAGTTTGTTCCGGCTTGTCCTTTGCTACAAAAAGGATTGGGCCACCTTGCTGCACTTTATTTACTTTTGTTACTTGTTGCTCATTACAATTTATCTTGTCACAAAACTATCTGTTACCACTTATTTCAGTACTTGCAGAGAATACCTTGCTGAAAACCGCTTATCATTTCCTTCTGCTCCTCGTTGGGTTCGACACTCTTACTTATCGAAAGGACTACGATAGATCCCCTATACTTGTGGGTCATCAGCGTCCCATGTCTTGGCCTGTGTTTTCCATAAAGTGTCTAACTCCTCTTGAAGTAGCCCTAGATACAAATTAATATTATTTCCTGGTTGTTTCGGCCCTTGAATAAGCATGCTCATGTGAATGTACTTTGACCTCATGCACAACCAGGGGGGAGGTTGTACATCCATACAAACACGGGCCATGTGCTATGGTTGGTGTTCTGGTTGCCAAACGGATTCATGCCATTGGGACACGCGCCGAGCACAATTTTCCTTGCATCACATTCAAAATACCGATAGAAGTTGTTCAACGCTCTCCACTGGCTTCCATCCTTGACGTGTCTCAGCTTCGGATCATCTCCATCGTCGGGCTTCTTCCTCTCCGCGTGCCAGCGCATTAGCTTTGCTTCCTTGGGATCTATGAAATACCTCTGGAGACGGGGAGTGATCGGTAAGTACCATACAACTTTCTAGGGACATTTCTTCCCGGCCTTCTTGTATCGAGAAGCATTGCACACCGGACAGCTTGTTTTTTCCGCGTGCTCCTTCTGATAAATTATGCAATCGTTGATGCATGCATGGTATCTAACATGCGGCAGATCAAGAGGCACACGATCTTCTTGGCCTCATCAACACTAGTAGGACATAGATTCCCCGCGGGAAGAACATCCTTTAGGTACTTGAGATGCTCATCGAGGCTAGTGTCAGTCCATTTGTTTTTAGCCTTCGTCTTCAGGAGTTGGAGCGTGAAACTCAAGCGGGTCACCTCAAGATTGCAACCATACTACAATGGAGTGTTCGAGTCTACCACCAGTTGCTCCAGCTTAGCCTCCTCTCTAGAAGCAGCTCTCTCAGTACTCATATCCTTGCGAAGCAGTGCTTGAACATGAGGGTCCCGCACGATTGAACTTAGTACCGACGAACTCTGCTGCATGGAGTCCATGTTCTCTCCGCCGCCATGTCCGGCCCCTTCTACTCCGCCATGCCCGGCCCCTTCTATTCCGCCATGTCCAGCCCCTTCTCCGCCGCCATTATCAATCATCTCTTCATCTTGCCCCGTGCCGTCATTGCCTGCCCCGTCGGCGTCCTCAACATCGTCATCCTCATCTTCAATTATCCACCGAGTATAGCCATCCATGAAACCAGTCATGAGCAGGTGCACTTCGACACGACCATCGTCATAGGGGTCGAGCCAAACTAGTCCTTTGCATTTTCGACACGGACATAAAACCTCTGTCCGGTTATTTTCTTTCATGTCCTGCACCGCCGACCGCAACCACATGTCCACCATCGTTCCACTGACCATCATGAACGTCTGCCCGGTAATAATAAACATCATGCATCAAAGTCATACAAAAATTTGGCATGACCTTCCCTAAAATTAGGACATATATAGATCTAGAGTTTGCCCGGAATCCGCCGAAACAGAAATAAATTGACATTTCGGCAAAACATAGGCAACTCAAAAGCACAATTTGGCGTCAACACAAGCCACACACACAATTTCCATCATATTGCCCAATTATCATATCACATACACATACACATATTTCCATTTTGCAAAAGCATGAAATTTTAATCACCTCTATCTCGAGATCGAGCACACAGTGAAGATGATTATGTAAGGAGATCAAAAATGCACAAAGGTCTTCTTGACAAAGATAGATCTAGTTAGGGGGCAAATAGGTCACTTAACTAAATGCTACATCTACCTAGCTAGCTAATTTGGGAGGAGACAACTTCAACTAGTGGAGGGGGAAGGAAAAAGAGAAAGAGGGGTGCATTAATGGAGGTGGTGTAGTTAGCTAGGAGTAATGAAGAGAGAGAAAGGTAGGTAGAAGAGGGAGAGTAATGGGGGGAGTATTGAGGAAGAATAAGAGTGATAGAGGGAGGATGTGGGAGGTAGGGGAAAGGAAGGAGAGGAGATGGAGGAGGGGAGGACGGGTGTAAAAACGTGCTGGGGTGCTGCGTCTTAGCAGTAGCGCGGGAGGAAAAACGCGCTACTGCTAAGAGCATAGCAGCAGCGCTCTTTTCCCACACGCGCTACTGCTAAACTATGGACAATTTCAAAATTAGCAGCAGCGACGTGACTAAAAACCACGCTACTACTATTGCATTAGCAGTAGCGCGCTTCGTGTCGCCGCGCTGCTGGTAAACTTAGGTTGTTGTGTATTGTTGGTGGATTTTTGTAGCAGCGCGGTTTGGACATCACGCGCTACTGCTAAATTTACATCAGTAGCGCGCTTTTCCTAACCTAGCTGTTGCTAATTAGCAGCAGCGCCTCTTTTTGTGTCGCGGTGCTGCTAAGATTCTGTGTATAAGGTTTTCCCTAGTAGTGTAGCTTCGAGTAAAATACCGATGGTCGTTAGAAGAAAGAGGGGATGCCACTCGGGGCATCCCCAAGCTTAGTTGCTTGCTCTCTTTTGGATAATAGCTTGGGATGCCGGGGCATCCCCAAGCTTGGGCTCTTCTTACTCCTTATTCCTTCATCCATCATAAGATAACCCAAAACTTGAAAACTTCAACCACACAAAACTCAACAAAACCTTCGTGAGATCCGTTATTAAAAGAAAGCAAATCACTACTATAATTACTATACCAAACCAATTCATATTTTGTTTTTTGCATTATATCTATTGTATTCCAACTTTTCTATGGAAAAAACTCATCAAAGAAAACCATAGAGCCATCAAAACAAGCACACAATGCAAAGAAAACAGAATCTGTCAAAACAGAACAGTTTGTAGCAATCTGACTATTTCGAAAACTTCTGGAACTCCAAAAAATTCTGAAAAATTAGGACAACCTGAGAAATTTGTATATTAATATACTGCAAAAAGAATTGCATTTTAGCACGCTCTTGTAAAAAATGAGAATTGTTTTTGTGAGCGCAAAAGTTTTTGTTTCTCAGCAAGATCAAACAACTATCACCCAAGAAGATCCTAAAGGTTTTACTTGGCACAAACAATAATTAAAACAAAAAAACACAATCATAATAGTAGCATAATTGTACGAACACTCAAGAACATAAAGAAAAAGGCAAAAATAAATTTTATTCATTGGGTTGCCTCCCAACAAGCGCTATAGTTTTACGCCCTTAGCTAGGCATAAAGCAAGGATCTAAGTTTTCTCATCTTTGTTTCGAGATCCATAAGATGCCCTCATGATTGATTCATATGGTGGCCTAATTCTTGTTCTAGGGAAGTGTTCCATACCTTTCCTCAAAGTAAATTGGAACTTAATATTGCCTTCTTTCATATCAATCACGGCCCGATAGTGCGTAAAAACGGTCTACCAAGAATAATTGGACAAGACGGATTGCAATCAATATAAAGAACAATAAAATCTGTGGGCACGTAATTCCTACTTGCAAGAATAAGAACATCATTAATTCTTCCCATAGGATTTTTAATAGTAGAATCCGCCAAGTGCAAATTTGAAGAACATTCTTCAAGATCGGTAAGACCAAGCACATCACATAAAGATTTCGGAATTGTAGAAACACTAGCACCCAAGTCACACAAAGCAAAACACTCATAATTTTTAATCTTGACTTTGACAGTAGATTCCCATTCATCATGCAATTTTCTAGGAATAGAAACTTCTAATTCCAACTTTTCTTCAAAAGCTTTCATCATAGCATCAACAATATGTTTAGTGAAAGCTTTATTTTGTTCATAAGCATGGGGTGAATTTATCATGGATTGCAACAGACAAATACAATCAATCAAAGAGCAACTATCATAATTAAAGTCTTTGTAATCCAAAAGGTGGGCACATCACTAGTTAAAGTTTTGACCTCTTCAAACCCACTTTCATCAATTTTCTCAACAAGATTTTCACCCTCCGAAATATCGAGACGCCTTCTAGCTAAAGTTGACTCTTCTCCAGTCCCCTTTTCATCAATCTTAATTTTTCTAAACAAGGAATCAATAGAATAAACACCAATCATTTTAAGATCTTCATCACTTTTGCGAAAGAAATCACTAGAAAACGCTTTTTCTAAAAATTCTCTTTTAGCTCTAATCATAGCGGTTCTTTTCTTACTTTCATCCATAGAAACGTAAAGAGCTTTAATTGATTCATCTACTTTAGGCACAAAAAATTTCATCTTGAGATTTTCCACATCATGAGAAATTCTATCAACACTTCTAGACAAATCATCAATCTTATTCAACTTTTCTTCTATGGAAGTGTTGAAATTTTTTTGCGTGTTGATAAATTCTTTAATATTATTCTCAAGATCAGAGGTGTTCCTATTATTATTATAATAAGGATTTCCATAGGAATTACCATAATTATTAGAGGAATTACTAGGAAAAGGCCTGGGATTAAAATTACCTCTATAAGCATTGTTATTGAAATTATTTGGAGAGATAAAATTCACATCTATGGCATCACTATTTTGCTCAATCAAAGTAGACAAAGGCATATCATTAAAATCAATAGGAGCACTTTTACTAGCAACCAATTTCATAAGAGCATCAACTTTTTCACTCAAAGAAGAAATTTCTTCAATCGAATTAACTTTTTTACTAGTAGGAGCTCTTTCGGTATGCCATTGTGAATAATTTGTCATGATATTATCAAGAAATTTGGTGGCTTCATCCAAAGTAATTTCCATAAAAGTACCACCCACGACGGAATCTAAAAGATTACGAGAAACAAAATTCAACCCCGCATAAAAATTGTGTATGATCATCCAAAGATTTAACCCATGAGTTGCGGTGCAACATGCTCATGTTCAAGTTGCTTGAAATTCATGATTTGGGTTCTAAGGGAAATAATTTTTGCGGCGGAAAATACTTAGTGATAAAAGCATCTTTGCACTTATTCCAAGAATCGATACTATTGCGAGGCAAAGAAGAAAACCAATTTTTTTGCAGAATCTCGCAAAGAAAACGGAAATAATTTCATCGTCACCACATCATTGTCTAGATCTTTTTTATTTTGCATATCGCATAATTCCACGAAGACATTAAGATGGGACGTGGCATCCTCATTAGGAGTACTGGAAAATTGATCTTTCATAACAAGATTCAACAAATCAGTATTAATATCACAAGACTCCGCAATAGTGGCGGGAGGAGCAATGGGAGTGCCGATAAAATCATTATTGTTGGTATTTGAGAGATCACATAACTTGGTGTTCTCTTGAGTCATGATGACTACACAACAAGATTGCACTAAAAAAACAGATCCGGCAAGAAACAGGCAAACGAAAAAGAGGGGCGAATAAAACGGCAAATTGTTGTGAAGTGGGGGAGAGGAAAATGAGAGGCAAATGGCAAATAATGTAAATTGCAAGGAGATGAGATTTGTGATTAGGAACCTGGTATATGTTGAAGATCCTCCCCGGCAACGGCGCCAGAAATTCCTTTTGATGCGGCTTGAAACTACATCGGTATTTCCCCAAAGAGGAAGGGATGATGCAGCACAACGGCGGTAGGTATTTCCCTCAGATGTGAAGCCAAGGTTATCGAACCAGTAGGAGAACCAAGCAACACAACGTAAATAGCACCTGTATACAAATAACAACTTCTCGCAACCCGACATGTAAAAGGGGTTGTCAATCCCTTTCGGGTAGCGGCGCCCTCTGTTGGAAAAGGCAGTGCCTAGGAGACGCTTAGGCATGCCTAGGCGCTAGGCAATGGCCAAACGCCTCGCCTAGGGCATAAATGGAGGTCTAGGCAGGGCAAGCAAGGAATTGCCTACCCAAGGAAGAAATCATGCCACATACTCCATTGATATGCCAAACGGATTATATTCCAATGACAATAGATGGTAATTAACTTATTTATATGCCCCAAACTAATATCAACACCCATATAATAATCACTAATACACTATAATTAAAAACTATATTACCGCCTAGGCCGCGCCTAGGGCGCTTAGGCACCGCCTAGGCACTAGGCGAAGGCCAACCGCCTCGCTTACGCCTACCGCTTTTTCCAACCTTGGCGGCGCCCCAAGATGGGCAAACATGCGTGGATAAAATTGTAGTAGATTGATAGATCGAACACCAAATAAAATAAATAAGAGCAAATTGCAGCAAGGTATTTTTTATTTTTGGTTTAATAGATCTGAAAATAAAAGCAAAGGAAAATAGATCGCAAAGGCAAATTGAGAAAGAGACCCGGGGGCCGTAGGTTTCACTAGTGGCTTCTCTCGAGAAAATAGCAAACGGGGGGTGAACAAATTACTGTTGGGCAATTGATAGAACTTCAAATAATCAGGACGATATCCAGGCAATGATCATTACATATGCATCACGTCCAAGATTAGTAGACCGACTCCTGCCTGCATCTACTACTATTACTCCACACATCGACCGCTATCCAGCATGCATCTAGTGTATTAAGTTCATGGAGAAACGGAATAATGCAATAAGAACGATGACATGATGTAGACAAGATCTATCTATGTAGAGATAGACCCCATCATTTTATCCTTAGTAGCAACGATACATATGTGTCGGTTCCCTTTCTGTCACTGGGATCAAGCACCGTAAGATTGAACCCACTACAAAGCACATCTTCCCATTGCAAGATAAATATATCAAGTTGGCCAAACAAAACCCAAATACAGGAGAAGAAATGCGAGGCTATAAGCAATCATGCATAAAAGAGATCAAACAAACTCAAATACTTTCATATGGATCTGATCATAAACTCAAAGTTCATCGATCCCAACAAACACACTGCAAAAAGAGTTACATCATATGGATCTCCAAGAGACCATTGTATTGAGAATTTAGTGAGAGAGAGAGGAAGCCATCTAGCTACTAACTACAGACTCGAAGGTCTACAAAGAACTACTCACGCATCATCGGCGAGGCACCAATGGAGGTGGTGAACCCCATCCGAGATGGTGTCTAGATTGGATCTGGTGGTTCTGGACTCTGCAGCGGCTGGAATTGATTTTCGTCGACTCCCTTAGGGTTTCTAGAATATTGGAGTATTTATAGAGTAAAGAGGCGGTCCGGGGGCACCCGAGGTGGGCACAACCCACCAGGGTGCGCCTGGGCCTCTTGGCGCGCCCTAGTGGGTTGTGCTCCCCTCGGAGCACCCCCCCCCCTCAGGCGCAGCCAGGGCCCATTAGATGTCTTCTGGTCCATAAAAAATCATCGTGGAGTTTCGTGGCATTTGGACTCCATTTGGTATTGATTTCCTGTGATGTAAAAACATGCAGAAAACAACAACTGGCACTTGGCACTATGTCAATAGGTTAGTAACAAAATATGATATAAAATGACTATAAAATGGTTATAAAACATCCAAGATCGATAATATACTAGCATGGAACAATCAAAAATTATATACGTTGGAGATGTATCAATCCCGTAATGGGCGGGCACGATCTCTGCTTTGACAAGACGAGCCAATGAGGGCTAGGCCTCGAAACGCGAAACGGGAGGCGTGAAAACGGTTCAAAATGTTGAAGGGTCAAGTGTGACGCTTCGCCGAAAAAAGTTGTCAGTAAAAGACAATATTCCTATTTTGACATCTTGCCTTTGTGGCTAAGGGTTGTATTGATTATGCAGAGCCGGATACAGTTCCTTTATGCAGGAAGCTAATTTAAAATGTTCAAGAGAAGGAACCCGCCTTGCGATGTCGAAGATAATCCGCGCGCCGAACGCATCGTCATCGAAGACTGTTTCAGGGGCTACTGAGGGAGTCCTGGACTAGGGGGTCCTCGGGTGTCCGGACTAGTTGATATGGGGCGGGCTGATGGCCCGTGAAGATAAAGCTAAAGACTATCCCCCGTGTCTGGGAAGGACTCCTATATGCGTGGACGGCAAGTTTGGTGTCCATGTTATCTCCTTCTTCTGTGAACCGACTCTGTACAACCCTAGGCCCCTTCGATGTGTGTATATATAAACCGGAGGGCTTGGTCCGTAGAGGCTATCAGAATTCTCATAGGCTAGACAGCTAGGGTTTAGCCATTACGATCTCAAGGTAGATCAACTCTTATAACCCCTTATACTCACTGAATACAATCAACCGGGACGTAGGGTTTTACCTCCTTTAAGAGGACCCGAACCTGGGTAAACATTGTGTCCCCATCGTCCTTTGTTACCATTGATCCTCGGACGCACAGTCCAGGACCCCCTACCCGAGATCTGCCGGTTTTGACACCAACAGTGATGCAGCAAAGTAGAGATAAGTAATTCCCTTAGTTAAGATCCAAGGTATCAATCTAGTAGGAGGCATAAGCAAGTCCCCAATATATGCACCTGCACAAACAAACAAACAAACACTTGCACACAACGCGAAAAAGGGTTTGTCAATCCCTTCGCGATCACTTGCAAGAGTGAGAACTAATAGAGATATATTTAAAAGATAAGTAAAAGGCAAAATAAAGTAAATATAAAAAATTGCAGCAAGGTATTTTTGATTTTTGTTTTTTTAGATCTGAAAATAATATGATGGAAATAGACCCGGGGGGAATAGGTTTCACTAGAGGCTTCTCTCTTGAAGAAAACATACGGTGGGTAAAAAAATTACTGTTGAGCAATTGGTAGAAAAGCGCAAAGTTATGATGATATCTAAGGCAATGATCATGAATATAGGCATCACGTCCCTGACAAGTAGACCAAAACGATTCTGCATCTACTACTATTACTCCACACATCGACCGACTCTTGCCTGCATCTAGAGTATTAAGTTCATAAGAACAGAGTAACGCCTTAAGCAAGATGACATGATGTAGAGGGATAAACTCAAGCAATACGATATAAACCCCATGTTTTTATCCTTAATGGCAATAATACAATACGTGCCTCACTACCCCTACTGTCACTGGGTGAGGACACCGCAAGATTGAACCCATCACAAGCACCTCCCATTGCAAGAAAAACCAATCTAGTAGGCCAAACCAAATCGATAGATCGGAGAGAAATACTAAGCTATCTCAATAATGCATAAAGAGTTCAGAGAAGACTCAAATAATATTCATAGATAATCTGATCATAAATCCACAATTCATCAGATTTCACAAACGCACCACAAAAGAAGATTACATCGAATAGATCTTCAGGAACATTGAGGAGAACATTGTATTGAAGATCAAAGAGAGAGAAGAAGCCATCTAGCTACTAGCTATGGACCCTTAGGTCCATGGTAAACTACTCACGCATCATCGGAAGGGCAGCAAGGTTGGTGTAGAGGCCCTCTATGATCGAATCCCCCTCCAGCGGAGTGCCGGAAAAGGCCCCAAGATGGGATCTCACGAGAACAGAAGCTTGCGGCGGCAGAAAAGTATTTTTGGTGTGTCCTCTGGTATAGGGGGTATATTTGAGGATTTATAGTGCTGGGGTTAGGGTTAGAGGAGCCATGGGGGGCCCATAAGCCCGCTGGCTTCCCCTCCCCCTGGGGCGCGCCCCCAGGGCTTGTGGCCCCCTCGTGGGTCTTCTGGCCTTCTCCCCAAGTCACGTGGGTTTTTCTGGTCCAAGAAAAATCATCGTAAAGTTTTATTCCGTTTGGTATTGATTTTCTGTAAAAGCCAAAAACAAGGAAAAACAGCAACTACCACTGGGCACTGGGTTAATAAGTTAGTCTCAAAAATAATATAAAATAGCATATTAATGCATATAAAACGTCCAAAATAGATAATATAATAGCATGGAACAATCAAAAATTGTAGATACGTTGGAGACGTATCAGGCGGCTATGCCCCCCCCCCCTTGATTGTCCCAAACATATCTATGTTTTTCTTATTGTTTAATGCTATTATATTATCATTCCTACATATTTTGTTTTCATTTTATATTATTTTTATGGAATAATTAACCTATTAATCTAGTGCCCAATGTCAGTTCGTGTTTTTGCATGTTTTTGGTTTCGCGAAAAAACCATATCTAGAAAAGTCCAAACACGATGAAACTTTACGAGGATTTTTTATGGAAAGTAAGAGACCCTAGAAGCTTCGGGAGAAGACTAGAAGAGGCCTATGGGGCCCACAAGCCCAGGGGCATAGCCTACCACCCTGGTCGTAGCACTCTGGCTTGTGAGGCCCCCCGTGGCTCCGTTTGATCTAATTCCTGACTATAAATTTGCAATATCCCCGAAACCCTCAGAAGGGAACCCGAAAGAATTTTATCGCCACCGCAAGCCTCTGCTCCGGAGTGATCGCATCTGGAGCCATGTTGCGATACTCTGCCAGAGGGGAAACCATCGGGGAGGCCATCTTCATCAACCTTGTTACCTCCATATGATGTGTGAATAGTTACATTAGGACCTATGGGTTCATAGTAGTAGCTAGATGGCTATCTCTCTTTCTCTTATTGATCCTTAATACGTTGATCTCCTCTGAGATCAATCCGATGTAATTCTTGCGGTGTGTTTGCCGGGGTCCAATGAATTGTGAATTTATGATCACATTATTCATTGAATCTATATGAATCTATTGAACTTTCTTTGCTGCGTAATTTTGTAGCTATTGTATGTTTTCCTATCTATGAGTCTTCTCTGGCCAAGATAGATGATTATTTCTTCAGAGGGAGTGGTGCATAGTAGTGGGTTCAATCTTGCGGTGATCTTGTCCAATGACAAAAGGACGGTGGCACATGTTTAATTGTTGCTGCTAAGGATAAAACGATGGGCATTAATCATATTGCTAGGTTTCTTTCTGTCTATATTATGTCATCTTGCTTATTGCATTACTCTATTTCTTAATACTTTGAGATGCATGCTGGATAGCGGTCTCGGGTAATAGTTGGAGATGTCAGTAAGTTTAACAGTCTACTTATCACGGGCGTAATGCCTATGTGAGATTATGTCATGAATGATCATAGTTATGAAGTGTCGCTCTTTTGCCAATTTCCCAATAGTAATTTGTTACCCTGCCACTACCTGCTTTCGAGAGAGATGTCACTAGTGAACCTATGGCTCAAGGGCCCATTCTCCATTAATATAAAAGCTCCTACAATTTCTCTTTTACTTTCTAGCCATTTTTCCTATCACTATATATTTGCTTTCAATCTTTTAACTAGCAAGAACAAGGGGATTGAAAACCTCCTTGTTACTGTTGGGTGCAAGCAATTTTATTTTGTTTGTGTGCAGGTGCTGGTAAAGCTATTAGCTTATTGGTGCCTCCCATACTAGATATGGCGTCTCTTTAGGAAGCTCTCCGCAGCGCCACGGCCGGCCCCTCCTCAACGGGCAGTACCTCGGATTGGTACTTAGATTTGGGTGAGGCCTCGCACATGTCAAAAAAAACCTGCTAACCTCAATTTTGTTCATCCTTCCACTTCTCCTTCTCAATTCATCATTGGTAGCGGTGAAAAACTTCCTATTACTCATGTAGGCTCTTGGTCTCTTATTTCTAGCACTTCCCCTATTCGGCTCTGTAATGTGCTTGTTGCTCCTTCCTTAATCAAAGACCTTCTCTCTGTTCGTCAACTTTGCCGTGACAATCGTGTCTCTGTTGAGTTTGACATGTTTGGTTTTTCTTTCATGGATATCCAGACCAGAACGGTGATCCTCCGTTGTGATTCCATCGGTGATTTGTATCATGTGGCGTCTGCTCCATCGTTGTCTTTGCGTCCGTTAGTTAGTGTGGTCACCACAAACCCGCTCCATCAGCGGCTTGGGCATCGAGGGGCGGCCCCACTTCAGCAAATCGCATCCCAGCTAACCTTCCGCTTCAGCAAATCTAGACACCCAGGTTACTGGCGGGTTTTGAGGTACGTTAGATAATGTATACTTTTGTCAGTTGCGCATAAATAAGATGCGCCCTGTGTAGATAGTAGCCCCTGAGACTCTGCGCGTTGTCAGAAGTGACGGCGCGCAGAGGATCATAGTCCCAGCTCTAAAATGCCGCCTTTGAATGTAGGTGGCGAAGTGTCCGGAATCCAGTCGGACTGATGATTTTGCCGAGCTAAAGCGGCAACTTGATGTGGCAGATGCCGACATTGCGCTTGTCAACAAGCGGCTTGATGAGGCTCAAGGTATGTAATTCCTCGGGCGGCACCTGGTAAGAGGAGCTTTATGCCAGTATCTTACAATGTATATGCTTGACGCAGATGGTGCGGCCGCCGTGGAGAGTCTTCGGGCGGAACTTGCCCGCGCTAAGGAACAAGCCAGAAAAAGTGATGCGGCTGCCGAGAAGGCCCTTGAAGAGCTGAGAGCCGAACAGGCTGCTCACTGCCGAAGCAAGAAAGAGATGGCCGAGATGGCCGTGAAGCTAAAGAGCGCTGCTGACCATTGCAAGCTTCTGGAAAAAGAAGATCGGGCGGAACAGACGGACTTGAAGAAAGCCGTTGCCGATGCCAAGGATGCTCGCTCTGCGATGAGAGCTGCGAGGGAGGAGCTTCATGAAGCCGGAGAGATCGCAGCTGGAAAGCCCTTTATGCTACGGAGGAAGTTTTGTGATCCTAAGCATGCTCCGTTGGACCGGCTATGGAGTACGACGGACACCTATCTGGATTTGGCAGCAAGTGCTGCTGATGCGACCGAACACTTTCGAGATCAAAGAGATCGCGAAGTGGAGAAACTCTTTTGGTTGCAGTTCCATAATCCAGAGCGTCCACTATCAGTGGCCGATCGTCTGGCCGAATGGGCCGAGCTGAATAGGTTGTCCGGACTCGCCATGAAGTGCGTCATGAGTCATTTGTGGCCGGGGAGATCGGAGCCGAAGAGTTATTTCAGCTTGGTGCAGCAACTCCTTGGTGCGGTGCCACGTATCAATGCAATGAAGAGGTCAGCATGCATAGAGGGCGCAGGGATGGCTCTTTCCCGTGTCAAGACATACTGGGCGGAGATGGAGACCACCGTTGTTGCATCCCGAGATTCGGACAAAAGCCGAGTACCCTCCGAGCACTATTTTCAGGAAGTCCTTGAAGGCGCTCGTGTAATAGAGACGCAGTGCTCGAAGGATACTATGTTCGAATAGCCTGTGCCATTGTAAGGAGGTAGTTTGATGAATTGTAGGAACTTTTTATACTTGTGCCTGCAAGTATTGTAACACCTCCTGTGCGGCCGTTTAAAAAATATATATATAATCTGAAAGATGGCAGTCGTTGGCTTCAGCCCCCATGCACATAGTGCGGGGGTGCTCGCAGAAGACGCATTTTCACACTTAATCCAACGTCTTGGTCCTACAAAGGAGGTGATAGCGCAGCGAGCTAGGCAACCGGACTATAATGCTTTAACACTTTCACTTAGCCATAGGAGCTTGACAGTGAGGCTACTTAAATAGCCCCTGGTGGCACCTGCGCTCGCCCGAAGTCGGGTGCATATGTGCCTGGCCGGGAAATGGCCCTTCGTTAATGCAGAGGAATCCTATAGATTCCGGTGAGTCATCGAGTGGTTGACCAGTCTCACGCTATATCATGACAGTCAGTTTTCGGCTTTCTCTACTGAGGTGCTCGCCCGGCCGAACCGGGCACAATCGCAGTAGTTCTCCTGGTGCCGCCTTAGCCGATAGAGCGGAACGTAAGGCGGCCGAACACAGGAGCCGGGCAACCCAACATTTGACCAAAGACATGATTCGGAGATGATGCATATAAGGCCAAACTCGCGACGCCGAACACTCCCTAAGGTATTCGGTCTTTATGAGAGCGGGCGAGGCAACGCTCTTAGGTATAAGCCCCTAGTGTCCAGGTACGCGCAGAAATTCTGACGTGGCCACATGCCAAGACGCCAGCCTCCTCCTTGGTTATACTACAGAGAACCAGGGGATGTGTATCAACAAGAGGCAGTAAAAAAGGTTTACGCAGGGTCTTAATCTGAAAAGAATCCTTGTAACGGGTCCCTGCTGCACGTATGCGCCTGTGTCTCCATTGTGACGTATCCTGGACGGGCGCAGCACAATATTCATCTGTAAAAGAGAGGAACTAAGTTGAAAAAAGTTCGTGCCGAACAAAAGTTACATTAAACAAAGTATAAAGTAAAAATATGTAAAATTGAGCTTTATTGTCTCTTATTTTATATGTGCGGAGCCCCTAGGGCAGGAGTATATGGCCACTAAGCCTTTATCAATGATACTTGGGTGCCGGACTCGTCAATCCGCGTCCGTGGTCTTAATGACCTGTTCAGATGTTGTGGCTGGTGAAGCCATTTTATTGCGGGGCTGTTAAAGCGGCCGCACAATCCTTCGCTCGGGGGAGGCGCACTCAATGCTTCCCCTTTAAAGAGATGATGCCTCGTGGACCGGGCATCTTAAGCGTAAGAGATGCATAATGCGGTATTGCGTTAAAGCGGGCGAAAGCTTCGCGTCCCAGTAGTGCTTGATAGCGACTTGAGAATGGGACAATGTGGAAAGTCAGCCTTTCACGGCGGAAGTTATCGGTAGAGCCGAATATAACTTCGAGCTGGAGAAAACCCATGCAATGGGTGTCCGGCCCTGGCGTTACCCCTTGAAAGGAGGTTTTGCTGTGGCGAATTCTTGTTGGGTCTATCCCCATGTGGCGGATTGTGTCCTGATATATCAGGTTTAGACCACTGCCGCCGTCCATCAAGACATTTGTAAACTGGAGTCCGTCAATTATTGGATCGAGCACCAAGGCAGTCCAGCCTGCGTTCCTGATACTTCTAGAATAGTCCAGATGATCGAAGACGATTGGTTTTGACAACCAGTGGCGAGACTCCTTTGGGATAGGCCGTATGGCGCGTACCTTTATGGGTGCCGCACATTTTGTAATGTGAAGTAAGTTTACTGTTTTTACTTCTTGTGGAAAATTCTTTTGTTTCCTGATGCTCTGCTTTTGGGGTTCGTCATCGTCTTCGCTTGG
Source organism: Triticum urartu (assembly GCF_003073215.2). NCBI lineage: Eukaryota > Viridiplantae > Streptophyta > Magnoliopsida > Poales > Poaceae > Triticum > Triticum urartu. Next base: position 70,570,931 of record NC_053027.1, on the reverse strand, counting down.
TGTGTCGAGCCCCTTGTGTTCGGCGTTGAGTCTGCCGGATTGTTTGAAGACCCAACAGTCTCTGTGGGTATGATTAGCAGGCTTCCCGGGAGTACTGTGTATTTGACATATCCTGTCCAGGATTTTGTTTAGGTTGGATAAATCAAATCTGTTATCCTGGAGGGGCGGCTTTTTCTGATTCTGCCGTGAGCTTTTGAATCCGGCGTTGACTGTCGTGCTCTTCGGACTGTTTTCCTTAGTCCGGCGACGATCCTTGTTGCGTCGCGGTTTTCGTTTCCATCCCTAGTTTCGGATGTACTTGGGTCGCTGGTGCTACATCTTGCCAACCAGCTGTCCTCACCTGCGCAAAAGCGGGTCATGAGGCTTGTTAATGCGGCCATTGTTCTTGGCTTTTCTTGGCCGAGGTGTCTGGCTAGCCATTCGTCTTGGACGTTGTGCCTAAAAGCTGCTAGGGCTTCGGCGTCCGGACAGTCGACTATCTAATTCTTTTAGTAAGAAATATGTTCCAGAATTGTCGAGCTGACTCTCCGGGCTGTTGAGTTATGTGACTGAGATCGTCTGCGTCCGGAGGGCGGACATAGGTCCCTTGAAAATTTGCTCGGAAAGCGTCCTCGAGCTCTTCCCAACTTCCAATTGTGTTTTCAGGAAGGCTTTTGAGCCAATGCCGGGCTGGCCCTTTAAGCTTGAGGGGTAAATATTTTATGGCGTGGAGGTCATCTCCTCTGGCCATATGTATGTGGAGGATATAATCCTCGATCCAGACTCCAGGGTCTGTTGTTCCGTCGTATGCCTCTATGTTTATGGGTTTGAATCCCGCTGGAAATTCATAATCCAGGACCTCATCGGTGAAACATAGGGGGTGTGCGGCGCCCCTGTATTTGGGTGTGCCGGATTCGGATACTGGCTTTATTGCATTGCTTACGAGAGCTTGCTTTCTTGGCCCATAAATGGACCTGGCTGGGCCATCTTTTTGATGTGAATCCTTAAGTGGGTCACATGCCGGCTTAAGTGCGGCACCGCTTGCCGCTTTATGCTGGCCATGGGGTCGTCTATCCGACCGGGTGGCTTTCTTACTTTTTGAATGCGAGGGCTCTAAGGCCTCTTCATCGAATTCAGGCAGTAGCTTTCGCTTCGGATAACTTTTGGTGCGGCGACTGTCGCCGTATTTGTCTGCGGTATTGATTACTTTGCTCCATCTGATTCTGAGTGCATCTTCCGCAGTTTTTAGCTTCCGCTTCTGCTTTTTCAGGCTACGTGCGGTTGCAACGAGCCTTTTATGGAGGTTCTTCTGCTCTGTGGGCTTATCCGGCGTAAGGTCGTCCGGAATGCCGTTTTTGCCGGGGACGGGCTGTTCGGTTTCTTTATCTGAGTTGCCCTGTTCGGACAGTTGCTCTAAGGCATGCTCGTCGTCTGCCGGCTCGTCCTACTCTATGGCAGGGTCTGTGTCGAGGCGGGGCTTGGGGCGGCGTTTACGCCGCCGCTTTGATTGCTTTTTGAGAGATCGATCCCTCGTTGCCTCCCCGTGTTCCTCGTTGTTGCTTCCTTTAGGTGTATCCACCATGTACACATCATGAGATGAGGTGGCTGTTCCATGCCCTATAGGCGTTGGTTCATATGCGTCTCCTGCATCGTCGTCCATACCGTCGATGTCTTCGGAGTCGAAGTTGAGCACGTCGTGTAAATTATCGACGGTGGCTACCAAATGGGTGGTGGGTGGGCTTTGAATTTCTCCATCGTCCGTATCCCAACCTTGCTGACCGTAGTCCGCCAGGGCTCTCCTGATAAAGAGAGAGATTTTAGTGACTTCAGAATGTCGCCAAAGGGCGAGTGCTGAAAGATGTCCGTGGCGGTGAACTCCATGATCGGCGCCCGATCGGATTCGATCGGCGGGCGCGCGGAGGGCTCAGAGTCCGGAGATGAATCCGGCCCCTCGGAGTCACGGGCCTTGCGGGGTGCGGGGCTGGCGTTCGGCTCGATCGCCTTTGAGATCGCAGCCCCCGAGGCGGCATCCAACCGTTCATCCTCGATCGGCGCAGTAGGCTCCGAATTAAAGGTCGGAATCAATGCGCGTGCGGCCTCCAGGACACTGTTCGGCGGCAGAGCTAGATCATGCCCATCGAGACAGTGCGGCGCGCTTGGCCGTGGCTCGAATCCGTCAAAGATCAAGTCCCCGCGGATATTAGCTGTGTAGTTTAAACTTCCAAATCTGACTTGATGGCCAGGGGCGTGGCTTTCGATCTTCTCCAGGTGGCCAAGCGAATTGGCCCGCAGTGCGAAGCCGCCAAAAACGAAGATCTGTCCGGGGAGAAAAGTCTCACCCTGGACCGCATCGTTGTTGATGATCAAAGGAGCCATCGGGCCTAAAAGCGACGACACAAAGGAACTCTCAATGAAAGCACCAATGTCGGTGTCAAAACCGGCGGATCTCGGGTAGGGGGTCCCGAACTGTGCGTCTAGGCGGATGGTAACAGGAGACAAGGGACACAATGTTTTACCCAGGTTCGGGCCCTCTCGATGGAGGTAAAACCCTACGTCCTGCTTGATTAATATTGATGATATGGGTAGTACAAGAGTAGATCTACCACGAGATCAAAGAGGCTAAACTCTAGAAGCTATCCTATGGTATGATTGTTGTCTATTGAAGTTGTCCTACGGACTAAAACCCTCCGGTTTATATAGACACCGGAGAGGGTTAGGGTTACACAAAGTCAGTTACAATGGTAGGAGATCTAGATATCTGCATCGCCAAGCTTGCCTTCCACACCAAGGAAAGTGCCCTCCGGACACGGAACGAAGTCTTCAATCTTGTATCTTCATAGTCCAGGAGTCCGGCTGAAGGTATAGTCCGGCCATCCGGACACCCCCTAATCCAGGACTTCCTCAGTTGTCTTCGCATCCGTTAGTTAGTGTGGTCACCACAAACCCGCTCCATCAACGGCTTGGGCATCCAGGGGTGGCCCCACTTCAGCAAATCGCATCCCAGTTAACCTTCCGTTTCAGCAAATCTACCCCGCATCATTACCATGCATGTATATTAGGCAAACATGATCTTTTACCTTTCCAAAATTCAGTTAGCCGCAGTTATTTCCCCTTTCAGTTTTGCACTTGAATGTATGGACATCTCCTATCACAAGTATTTATGTTTATCATTTCTACCTTGTTATTCTTGATGACTACACTCACTATGTATGGACCTTCCCTCTCAAGAACAAATTTCATGTCCTCCCAATTTTGTGTTATTTTTTGCCTATGTGCGTACACAATTCGAACTCCATGTCTTCTCTCTTCAGACAGACAACGAGTGTGACTTCAACAGTGGTTCAGTTCGTGCGCTCCTCTCTTCTCACAGCTCTGTTCTCCGTCTCTCTTACCCCTACACGAACCAATAGAACGACAAAGTAGAGTGTATCCATCGCACTCTCAACAACAGTGTCCGCGCTCTCCTCTTCCATGCACCAATGCCGCCGTGGTTCTGGGCTGAAGCCTTGAACACAGCCATATACCTGCTGAATCACCGGCCTTGCCACTCAAGCGCACCTTGCTCTCCGAACGAGCTCCACCTTGGTGAGGCTCCTGACTATATCCTGCTTTGCGTGTTTGCTTGACTTTGCTACCCCCGACACGGCCGCCACTGCTCGCCAAAAGCTTGACTGCCACTCCGTCGCTTGTGTTTTCCTCGGATATCTGTCAGATCATCATGGTTACCGCTTATTCGATCATGTGTCTTGATGGGTGCTTACTCGCGGCATGTTGTCTTCCACGAGAGCGACTTCCCGTTCGCTCTCTCCACCATCACTAACCCCATGCTGCCGCCTCCTTTCTCTGCTGCACTACCGATTGGAGGTGCCCCCTACGCCTTTTGTCGTCACGCCACACTTCCCGCTGCTGCAGGTTTCAACGGAGGGGATGCGATCAACATCGAGCGGCTTACCTTCACCGCTCTGCCCCGCGCCCATATCAGGTTCAAGCGAGAGCGTCAGATTGGAGATGGACGGCTCTCCCGCTCTCGTCTCCTGCGCCATCCACTGGTTCAAGCTCCACAACTCCCTCGTCATCGTATGGTTGCAGCTCTTCCCCACCAAGCGTGCCCATTGCTGGTTCAAATTAGCCAGCGGGAGTCGCTCCTCTGTGCCAGATGATCATGCATGCACATGCTGGGATATTCCGGCCAAATCCTCGCTACTACGATGCGGCCACTGCCTCGACTACTACGACCATCTGTCCACTCCCCAGCTCTGTTCATGACGTCCTGCGTGACCTGGATTGGCTTGTGGGGATGCATGAGGAGTTCGCCGCCCTCATCAGCAAGAGAACCTGGGATCTGTCCTCCCCCAGTGTTAACTTGATCACCGACAAATGGGTGTTCAAGCACAAAATACACGTCGACGGGTCACTCGAGCGCTACAAGTCCAGGTGGGTTGTGCGTGGGTTCCACCAGCGCGTCGGCGTGGATTACAACGAGGCCTTCTCACCGGTGTCAATCCTGCAATGATCCATGCCGTGCTCACCATCGTCGCCTCGTGCCGCTGGCCTGTGAACCAGCTTGACATCAAGAATGCATTCCTACATGGCACAATCTACCACCAACCCGCCGGTTACGTCGATGACTCCAAGCCCGGCCACGTCTATTGACTGGCCAAGTCTCTCTACGGCCTAAAGCAGGCCCCGCGGGCCTAGTTCCTGCGGTTTGCCGGCTCCTCAAGACGATCGGCTTCATCAGCACTCGGTCTGAATCGTCCATGTTTGTTTACGCACATGGCGACGACACGGCGTTTCTCCTGTTGTACATCGACGACATTGTGCTTACGACTTCCATGTTGGCCCTGCTTCGGCGCGTCATGAGTTGCCTCACCGGTGAGTTCACCATGATGGATCTCGAGCCTCTGCACTTCTTCCTCGGCACCCTCCATCAGCGCACCGCCGCCGGGTTCTTCCTCTGCCAAAAGCAGTACACCGAGGACGTGCTCGACCACGCCGGCATGGACACCTGCAAGCCCTCCCCAACACCGATCGACACCAAGGGCAAGCTCGTGCAGGCTGACGGGCCACGTGTCGATGACCCCTCTGCCTACCGCGGCCTCGTCGCGCGCTGCAATACCTCACCATCACCTGCCCCGAGTTGGCTTATGTTGTGCAACAGAACTGCTTGCGCATGCATGATACCCACGTTTGGCATCAGAACCTGATCAAACGCGTGCTCAAGTACGTGCGGGACACCTTCCCTCAGGTTGCACATGTGCACCTCATCGCGCTTAGACATGCACGCCTTCAGCGATATTGACTGGGTCGGCTGCCCCGACACCCGTCGCTCGACCTCTGGCTTCTGCCTCTACCTTGGTGACGCCATCCTCTCTTGGTCCTCGATGCGGCAAGCTACTGTCTCCCGGTCCAACACCGAGGCGGAGTACCGCGTTGTCGACAATGCCGTTGCAGAGTGTGTCTGGCCGTGGCAACTAGTTGGTGAGCTCCGCGCCTCGGTGACCAAGGTCCCGTCGGTCTACCTCTCAGCGAACCAAGTGCATCACCGTCGCACCAAGCACGTGGAGCTAGACATACAGTTTGATCACGAGCGCGTCGCTCTTGGCGACGTGTCCTTCACATCTCCCCACCAAGCAGCAACTAGCTGATGGCATGGCCAAAGGCTTGCCCAAGGACGTTTTCCTTCAATTCCGGTACAGTATTTGCGTTGCTCCAGCCGATGTCACCACTGCGCGCGCTGAGCATAATGAATGTGTGTTGAATCTCATAGCCTGTGTCTCCTTCCATCACAGAGACTAGTGGCCACGGATGGCTTGGAAAGGAAGAAGCACCTCCTCCTACCCCATTTCCGCTTGTAATTCGAATTCCTTCGTGATCACCACGGAAATCAAGATCGAGGTAGAACTAGTGCTTACACTAAGCCTTATCTAAACTTTTTAAATCTGTGTGTTTTTCATTCTGCTCTTTGGAATTAGATCATCAAACTTATAAAATTTCAGAAAACAAAACAAGTTCAATTCTGAAGTTGTGAACAGACCGACGCCGGCAACTCCACCGACCGGTGGATGCTGCATACACGCACGAGGGTACGTTCACCGGTGTCCCCATCGGTGCCGAGAGGACGGCGAGTGGATCGCGCCGGCGCCGTGACGCGACTTCTCGTGATGGCCACCACCACCCGACGCCATTGCCCGGCGGTGACCGGCGGCGCTCTTCCTCGCCCTCGCGTCATCCGCTGCCGCCTTCCTCAGGCCTTCAAGAACGTCCGCCGGCATCTTCGGCGGATAGCGGTGATCGCCCAAGCCTGAGAGGGGATCATACGGTGGCGGGAAATCGTCGCGAAGCCGTGGGGACAGGAACGACTTCATGAATTCGCTAACGCGCCTAACCGCCCAGATGAACACAATTGCAGGCCGGCGCCGGGACATGTACCTCTCCTTCCAGGTCATCTCGGGCCTTGTAAAATCCGGAGCGCGCGTCGGCCGCGCCGCGCCTCGTATATGGGCTTCCAGAGCGCGCGGTCGCGGTCGGCGACGAGGCGCCGGAGCTCGGTGCAGGTGTGCGTCACCATCGTCGAGCCTCGCCAGGATCGCCGCCTTGGCGTCGCCGGGGAGCGACATGAAGGTGGGCTCCAGCGCCACGCCGTTCTCGCGGCACGTCGTGACCAAGACGCACCGGCACAGACCGTCAGCGAGGGCGCCCCAGAGCGCCGCCGCCTGGGCGTCCCTCCTCAGCGCGCGCGCTGTGTCGTCAAGGCCGTACGACAGGTACCGTGCGGCGGCGAGCGCGTCCACGCACACCCAGTACGTGCCCAGCCGCCGGTCTCCGCGCACGTAGAAGACGACATGCCGCCCGTGCGCGAACATCCTTAGCGCAGCGGCGCCCGCGTCCTGCCGGAGCTGCGGCACGGCGTACCGGAGGGAGAGCGTCGAAGCTGTCGCTCCCTGCTGCTTCGAGATCCGGCCCTGCTCCGGGTCCTTGGCCGCGGCGGTGGCGGGAACGAAGCCCGCGTCAAGGAAGGCGGCGTGGACGACGAGTATGAGGCGGCCAAGGAGGCGCTCGGCGTCCCACTGCCCGGCGTCGATAACCCTGTGGAGGGGAGAAGTCTTCGCCATGGCTAATGGGCTTTGATGGTAGGGTTTCCTACGTGCACGACAGCTTTATCATCGTTTTTTTTTAACCACGGCACAAACACAAATGCTCCTATACATGCGCTTATTTAGTTGGTAAAGAATTATACTCCCTGCTTTTCTAAATATAAGTCGGGCGATTTCAATCTACATACAGATGTAATATATACATATTTTAAAGCATAGATTCACTCATTTTATATTTAGTGTAATCTATATTAAAATCTGTAAAAAGGCATATACTCCTTTCATTTCAAAATAGACGACTCAACTTTGTACTAACTTGAGTCGTCGCGGAAGCAGAGGGTAATCGTAGGGAATATAAATCATGGAAATCGTGCTTCCCGTTGCATTCTCCCTCCACCCCTGCAAACGCATTGTAGTCAACCCCTAGCACTACCCCTTTTGCTGCTGCAGCGCCCACAAGATACGCCCTACCAGGCATTGGCATGTGTGATGTGTCACAGTTTAAAATTCTGTAGATTTTTTGTTGTTTTAATCTCACAACTAAAGTAATAAAAATCATACACCAGGCATTTCAATCAAGTCAGTAAATTGCTAAGCAGAGCCAAGTTGTCAGTGAACTCAAGATGAGCCGCACATTCAGCAGAAAACTCCATAAGCAAAGACAGATGTCCAAAACGAAACACCAACAACTCTACCCTCAGTAACTGGAAAGTTCTACTACGATGCATCAGGAAAGAAGCCACTGCATCAAACAAGTTCAGTTACATCAGGCCAAATAACAGTTGTTCTAACAGGTACAAAAAGACTACTCTGGTACAGCCATTTAATTCTCTGTTCTCACTTGAATCTACAAGGCAAACTGGGCCAGTGTCGACAACATCAACGCTTCTACAGATCCGACGATTACAGGTTGCCGGTCCTGTCCACTCCGTTGATTCATGAATTATGGAATGCTGTGTTGTGTCAAAAAAGACCGCCACACAACGGCTGTACTGGATGAGGTGATAAATATTTTACAGCGATGCAGACTTAACAGTCGCATTCCAACAGTCAGACTCATTCATGCTAAGCGATGACCCTAGATGATTTTGTTTCTGATGTCTTCCAGCTTCTTCAGGATTTCACCTGGAGTTCGGTCGAGCTCATCGGCAATCTTCCTCTGCATATCAGCTGGGAGGGCTGGATACTGCTCACAGAGATCGCCATCAATTACATCCTGTAACAAACAACAAAAATACTCAAGATCAAACACAAAAACTCAATTTACACTTCGGTTCAAAATGAAAGCATAAAGTGCATTAGTTTGACGACCTAAATTCTTTGACCATATAAATATCTCATAGAATGAACATATAGCTAAGGTGCATTTATAATTCAGTTCAAATGACATCATACACACAATTTATGGACCAACAGAAATACAGCTAATGCCAGCAGATCACAAGTAGATATTCTATCCTATGAAGTGGCAACATGGGAAATGCATTGGAGCACCTGGGTGCCACACACCCCTATATGAAAATACCTGTGTTGGGTACATGTAAAAAAAAAGAGCATTTATAATTCAGTTCAAATGACATCATACACACAATTTATGGACCAAACAGAAATACAGTTAATGCCAGCGGATGACAAGTAGATGTTCTATCCTAAGAAGTGGCAACATGGGAAATACATTGGAGCACCCGGGTGCCACACGCCCCTATATGAAAATAGCTAGTACATGTTGATAAATGTTTTTTTATAGAAAGACTGTAAGGGAAACCCCTACAGTATAATTGGTGCAGCAAACCCAAATTGCAAGTACCATGCCTTGAACCTGGGTGGGTGGGAAGGCATCAACCCCTCCCCACCACTAGGCTATGCCTTAGTCTGCCATGTTGATAAATGTTGAGTACATTAGTGACCCCAAACTTGGGAAATGCATTGGAGCACCCGGATGTCACACACCCCTATATGAAAATAGCTGTGTTGGGTACATGTTGATAAATGTTGAGTACATTAGTGACCCCAAACTTGAGCTGCTCTGAATGAAATGGCTGTGTTGGGTTTTCGTCTTGTAGTTCTTGCTAAACAACAATCCATAGTACGATCAATGATTTATACTGTGGTTCTACAAGCACACAGTTTATCACTTGCATATAGTTGGGATTCTACCGCATATAATTCATGTGCTGAACATAATTATACTCAGAATGCTACAGTCACAATTCCTAACAATAATTTTTTTTCTCACATAATTTATGCAAACTTACAAACAAGATGGAGTTCAACACCCCACTTATTAAACCAAATGACTATGAACAGAATAGATGTGATGCCTATAATTTATGTTCTCATAACTTTTGCATGCTTTTTCTTGAACGACCAACACCACTAACAAAACATAAATTACTATGAACAGGATAGATGTGATAGCATGATAAAGAGGACAGCAAAAACATAAGTATTATACCTTCACTGGGAAATAAGCAGATCTGTAGGCCATGTGATCTCTTCCACATAATGGTGGATGCTCCTGGCGGAGATGCATCTCCAAGTGAGAGAAGAAGTCAACATCTTCCCTTGAGGTGAATGCAAGCAGTGCTCCCACACTACCCATTACAGTCCCATAAATAAGGCATTCACCTCCGCCAGGTATCAAAGAAGCCTTCTGCAAACATGTCACAACATCACCAACATGAAACTGCACAATCTCCTCCACTTTGTTTGGAGCACCATTTAACTTCCCTTGCTCCCATTTAATCTTGCCTCCAGTTGGGTCTTCCTCAATTTCATCTGAGAGATCCTGGGGAAGACGAGCAAAATATATGTTCCCAAACTTGTCGGCTCCTGCCATAGTGTCGAAATCTATGTGATTTGCTGCTGTAAGCCATCTAGGAACACTGTCATCAGCGAAGATATACAGCTGGTTTTCGTCCCGTCTGTACTTGCAATAATGAAACGACTGCATGGAATAGAGATGACACAACAAAAAATAATTAGAGTACATCCCAGAAACTAATGCATGAGAAGTCTGGTAAATTATATAAAATGTCTATTTCATGAACTGAATCAGAACTGTCACAGATAATTAACAGCTAAGGGATATTTTAACCAAGAGTAGGATAACTGAAATCCTTGTTTTGAATCAAAAAAAAAACTAGCTATAATATAGCTCAAAAAACATTGTTCAATGAAACAGACAAAAAAAGGCCTATGAGAGATAGACGATGCATATCTATCAAGTTCAAAAGCATTCCAAGTAATCCATCCCTATCCTCTCTCAACCCAGACATGAATCAATCCAATCTGTAAATGGTATATCATGAGCTTTTCCCTCACTATTAACATTATAATTAGGTCAATAGTTAAGATAATAACCGTTTTATATTGTGCACAAGTGAAATCAGCGGCTTCTCTTCTTGGCTACACATATACATAGGCGATGAGAGCATACCTCTTGCATATCACCAACATAGATCCTATCACGGTAAGTATGAATAGACACTATTGTCCTTGGGAAAAGCTTGTTTTCACATTTTCTGAGCAACTTTCTCTTCCCAAGATCATATAACCTGAGCACTGAACCAACACCTGCAAGCAACCGTCCCTGAAACTGGCACAAAGAAAGAGGCACTTCCTCCACTTGTGTTTTGTGAAGAAGTTCAAGCGACTTCCCTTCATTGACAAACTTGTATATGTGGATGAAACCAGAAGCGAGGCTCCTCTTTGGCCAGAACTGCAATCCCTTGGTAGTACCAACAGCCAGAAGAGTACCATGCTCCTTATCATGGAAATTCACGGTGCAAATACTGACAGCTGCCTCATTGTCCTGCAATTCCAGAAGACAAGTTGTGTCCCTGCTCCTCGGATCAAGAATTCTAATGCAGGAAGCCCACTTTTCTGATTCTGCCTTTGGGTAACCATATTGTTCATCAGGAAGTGCGTTACTCTCCTCACCATCTTCTTGACCATCACCATTCTCCATTTGATCCCCATTACCATTTCCATTTTCCGCCGCACCAGCAGCCTCAAGGCACTCCTTCTTAGCAGCTTCTCGCTGTTCTGCGCTAAATGCACCCTTGTCACTCTCAATGACTGCAAGGTATTTCTTTTTTGGTAGAATCACAAATTTCCTCGGGGTGTAACGCAGAGGGATAGATGTCTCATTGAATGTCTCTCCCAGACGTTCGATGGTGAAAATACGCAGAGCGTCTCCAGCAACAGCAACAACACCTTCTGAGCACTGGTCAGAAGAGAACGACGCAGCAGACTCAAGTGTGTCGCATGAGAGTGGTGTCAAGAGGAAGTGACCTTGATGTATATAGCCAAGCCAGGGGCGGCTGGACAGGCAAAGCATTGCTTGTCGGTGGCTAACTATGCAGGGAAACAGCTTTGGAGGTCTCAGACCAAGGAATCGAGACCGTGTGTCTGATAGCTGGCCAGTGACCATGTCAACATTGGTTCGGAAAAGGACACCATTCTGCAAACCAGCATTAAGGAAAAGGTTGGCTGGATAATCTGCACCATCCTCGCCACCAACTGATGCCTGTACTTCTAAGAACAAGAGAGATTCCGGAGCCGAGGACACACTTTGTACACTAAGAGGCTGCAAGCAGTCATCGGGGTCAAGGGAGAGTATCCTGATGGTGTTATCATAGGAGCCAACTGCGAGAAAACGGGACCTTTGCCTCCCTTCAGGAACCGGAGCAATGGCCAGGCACGCGACATCACCAGACATGTCCTGCTTCTCCACCTCCATGAGCTGACCTGTCATATCCATCTCAAAATAGATGAGCTCTCCACCACTGAGGGCAATTACCACCTGGAGCCGGTTTGATCCAACCTTGGTGATAGTTTTCTTCCCAGGCGTCCTCCACTCATTGACACGGCCATCCTCCCTGATATGCCTGATACCGTTCGGGTGGACCTGCATGAGAGAGTCCTCACCAAGGAGCGAAACTGCCAGTGAGTGAGTGGTGTCCAGGAACTGGCTGTCGCTGACTTCTTCAATGGTCTCTCCAATTGAGAGCACAAGTGTGACATTAGCAAAGGACACAACAATGTAGGCGTCAAACATGTCGTTGATATTCTTCTTGACAGTCCAAACAGCAATGGGCTCAGCAGGCAGCATTGATCGGGCCATCTCGCTGATGGCAAGGCCAGGTCTAAGGATCCGCAGCGTGGAGCGTGAGCCACGGCCGCAAGCTGTGTACACCTGGGGTGTTTCCTCATCGAATAAATTTGCAATACGCATATCCATGATTGGCATGAGGCTCTCTATCTCATCAATCCGGACAAGGTTCTTGAGTGCCCTCGGCTGAAAGAACACTGGCTGGAACCCCTCCTCTGTCTCCATCAGTGTCGCAGAGGAGGACTCAACATCCACATCCCGGCCAATATCACGGAATTGGTAAAGTGCGTGGTTGCCAAACTCAGAAGCAGCAAAGAGGAAACCTGACCGCAGCACACAGATAGCAGATGCCACAGGTATGGTGTCAAAATATTTGATCCTGAGCTCACTAACAGTATCACCATGGTGGTCCAGGTCAACCTTAAAGATATCACCATACTCAGTCTGTAGTAAGAAGAAGAACAGGCTCTTCTGCCTGTGCGTCGCAGCAGCAACTATGAGGACGCCACGCTCAGCCGGGAGGTCAACACGGCGTGGAATGACAGCACGCACCTCCGGGTGTCCCTGGTTCCGGTACAGGACGAAGTTGTCACAGCAAACAAGAAGCCCGCTAGGCCCATCAGCACCACCAGGCACTGTCACTAGCATATTAGCACCATTGTCAATCGGCTCGGAGACCTTGCGGGAAACATGATTGAGCCCCAGGTCGAGCTCGTAGAAGGTGAGGAGCTTCTGCGCGTGGCTAGCAGCCTGCCCTGTGGGGTCACGGTCAGAGTCACCGTACTCAAGCTCGATGGCACCAAAGACAGGGTTGTCAAATCCGCAGTCGAGGGCCGTGAGGGCGAAGGTGAGCGTGTGGGACTTGTGCGCCTCAAGCGGGGAGGAGATGGTGAGGCGGGCGGAGGCGTCGCGGTTGAGGACGTAGACGAGCTTCTGCTTCTCGAGGGCGGCGATGCAGAGCGCCCGGCCCTTGGGGTCGACGGAGAGGAGCTGGCCGGGCACGATGCGGCGGCAGCCGGACTTGCCGAAGGTCTCCTGGTGGACCTTGTCGAAGCGGTTGCGGTCGGGTGAGTACTCGAGGATGACGAGGCGGCCGGAGTCGGAGCCGACGACGAGGTAGTCCTTGGTGGCCCCCGTGAGGCGGAACTGGGCGAGCGAGCGGATGGCGCCGAAGACGTCGACGGAGAGGAGCGTGCGGAGGCGGCCCGTCTCCGGGTCCGGGCGGAGGAGGTCGAGCGTGCCGCCGCGGGCGACGGCGATCTCCTGCGTGGAGGAGCCCGCGGCGTTCGACTTCTTCGAGTCGCGGCCGCTGAAGCTGCCGATGACGGCGCACACGGCGCCCGTCGCCCGCTGCAGCGTCAGGCTGTAGAGGTACATGGCGCCTCCTCCTCCTCCTCCGGCGGCGGCGGCGGCGAGAGAAGGGGCGAGAGAAGGGGCGAGAGATCTAGGGTTTTAGGAGTGGCGGTGAGCGGGCCGGGGTGGGAGAAAGAGTTCTGTATAGCATTTGGATGCCACCGGATTCGAGGGATATCTGGAGCGTTGGATTGGGTTTGACGCGCAATATCTCAACCGCCGGTTTAGGCTCCTCCCTCCCTCCCCCTTTGCAATCCGCGCCCCGAATTGTCTTTTATTAACAAGGATTCCTAGGTTGTGCTTCGATTATGCTCAAGCTAGTACCGAATTTTGCTTGCCCATGAGTTCGTTAGCATTGAGTCATTGACTGCCCCTCAAAAAACAAACATTTGAGTCATTGACTAGGAAAATGAAGAAGAGTTGCCAGAAGAGCGTTGGAATTGCAAAAGTTGGCAATCATTCAAAAAGGATCAAAGTTTTGGCCATAGCCAAAAAATTGAAAGGGTAGACTCTGGCGGAAATCCAAACATCCCCCCAAAACACATAAATTGCTTAAGAGCATCTACAGCCGGGCACCCGAGACCCCCCTCAAACGCCCGGGCGAACTGCACGGCTTTGTCAGTGACCGGTAAAAAGAAACTCGCCTAGACAAGTGTCTGATGACCCACAAGCAAAGTTCAGAAAAAGCGCTACGCATTAATTATGTGTTTTGCCACATACTTACGCTGTTTTAGCTTAGACGCGATTAGGCGTAATTAGGCGTTTCATACACGATTGTACAGATGCGGGCAACAAAGAGCAGTTTGCTATCTAAAATAGTAGCAAGCAAGGAGCAGTAACATGTAGCACTATTGTAGAAGTAGTACCAACATCTACTAGCACATCAAAATTTCTCACTACAATAGCTAAACAGTACTGCTACAGTATCAAAGTAGTACTATAACGATAGTACAAGCTACATCTAAGCATCAACAGCAGCACTAAAGCAGTAGTACAGGCTACATCTAGAGTATCAACAGCGGCACTAAAGCAGTAGTACAGGCTACATCTAGAGTATCAACAGCAGCAGCTACAAACAGTGATAAAGACTTTTCCTAGCACAACAATAGCAGCACTATAGCAGTGCCTAGCGCTTTTCCTGGCGCATATGGGCAAAGCGAGGTGTTGAGCCAGCGCCTTGCGCATAGGCGCGCGTATGCGCTAGATTAGGTGCATTTTTTTGAACAGTGCCCACAAATATAGGGGATCAATTGTAGTCTTTTCGATAAGTAAGAGTGTTAAACCCAACAAGGAGCGGATGGAGTCAATAAGCAGTTTTCAGCAGTGTATTATTTGCAAGTATTGTAAAGTAGTTGTGACAGATAGTTTGATAGCAAGATAATTCGTAGCAAGTGATAAGTGACAATAGTAACAAAGTGCGGCAAGGTGGCCCCAAACCTTTTATTGCAAAGGACAAGCCAAAAGTTTCTTATAGTGAGCAAAGTGTTCTCGAGGACACATAAGAATCTTGTCTAGTTAACTTCATCATGATCCATTGACTCGTGTTCACTGTTTTGGTAAGTTGTTATATGGGTGGACCGGTGCTAGGGTGGTGTTCTTATTTAAACAAACAACCTACTTATGATTAACCCCTCTCACAAACATCCGCAACTACGGAAGAAGAATTAAGATAAATCTAACCATAGCATCAAACATATGCATCCAAATCAGCTTCTTATGGAATGTCGCATAAACTAGGATAAACTTGTGTCACTCTCGCAACCCAGCATCTACTTACTAATCTCACAGTGCCTTCCCATAGGCCCAAACATGGTAATGTGTCATTTAGTCGACGTTCACACGACACCACTAGAGGAAGAACAACATAACACATCATCATAACATTGAACGAAAACCAATTTCACATGGTTACTTCTAACAAGACTTCTCCATGTCCTCGAGACTACTCACAAATCATATTCATGTTGTCGGTGTACAAAACTAGGGGCACGTTTTTGTACCCCTTTACCTGTGCACGGGCAGTCGGAGCCACGCCCGCGACCACACCAAGCAGAGCGAGGGAGGTGAGCTAAGGTAAGACCAAAGACACAAGACGAAGCAAAGCAACGCCAAGGCCAAGGCCACAAAGAGCAGAGGGACGAAGCAGGTTCCCCCCGGCAAGACCCTTGCCGGGGCAGCTCGCCCCACACCAACGAAGTGAGCCACCCTTGAGCCCACGACCCCCAGCGCCATCATTAGCGTGGGGCCAGGGCTCGGGAAGGCACCTCTGTGGTGGCATGCAGATCTTTGTGAAGACAAAGGACAATCAAGATCAAATGAGGATAGGAAGGCAGCCATCCTCATCGAAGAAACCCACAAGACCCCCGGCAAGATCCTTGCCGGGGACGCCTGCGCGCCACGGCAAGACCCTTGCCGGGCCACCTGACAAGGCCCTCGCCAAGCGCACTAGCAGGGCCACCATCAGGCCCGCACCAGACAAGTCTCCACCGCCGTTCGCATGCAGCTGCTGACCCAACCAGCTGGGCAGGCACATGCGTGCCAACATGCAGCCCTTCGTGAAGGCTTCACCACCGCGCCACCTCAGCTGCCTGCCTACTTACATGGCACCGCATGCATCGCTGGCCAGGGCGCGTGTCGAAGCTTGGAGGAGCGGCGACGGACGGGACGGGCCTCGCCTCCGTCCCCGATAAAGCAAGAGGACACCTAAGCGATGCATTAAATGCACCTTGTCCTGTAATACGAGGGATAACCTCGTGCCACTATAGACCTTTACACCTCCTGTGTGCCACTGTGGCAGCCCCTTTCGCCTATAAAAGGAGGCCCATGGTGCACGGGAGAAGGATTCGGCTTTTTGGAGCTTGTTACTGTTGGGGAACGTAGCATAAATTCAAAATTTTCCTACGTGTCACCAAGATCTATCTATGGAGTCATCTAGCAACGAGGGAGGAGTGGATCTACATACCCTTGTAGATCGCGCGCGGAAGCGTTCAAGAGAACGGGGTTGATGGAGTCGTACTCGTCGTGATCCAAATCACCGATGATCCTATTGCCGAACGGACGGCACCTCCGCGTTCAACACACGTACGGAGCAGCGACGTCTCCTTCTTCTTGATCCAGCAAGGGGGAAGGAGAGGTTGATGGAGATCCAACAGCACGACGGCGTGGTGGTGGAAGTAGCGGGATTCCAACAGGGCTTCGCCAAGCGCTGCGGGAGGAGGGAGATGTGTCATGGGAGGGAGAGCGAGGCGCCAGGGCTTAGGTATGGTTGCCCTCCCTTCCCCCCACTATATATAGGGCCAAGGGAGAGGGGGGGCGCAGCCTTTGGCCCTTCCTCCAAGGAAGGGTGCGGCCAGGGAGGAGTCCCTCCTCCCCAAGGCACCTCGGAGGTGCCTTCCCCCTTTAGGACTCTTCCTTTTCCTCTTCTCTTGGCGCATGGGCCTCTTGGGGCTGGTGCCCTTGGCCCATATAGGCCAAGGAGCACCCCCTACAGCCCATGTGGCCCCCTGGGGTAGGTGGCCCCACCCGGTGGACCCCCCGGGACCATTCCGGTGGTCCCGGTACAATACCGGTGACCCCGAAACTTGTCCCGATGGCCGAAATAGCACTTCCTATATATAATTCTTTACCTCCGGAACTCCTCGTGACGTCCGGGATCTCATCCGGGACTCCGAACAACTTTCGGGTTACCGCATACTAATATCTCTATAACCCTAGCGTCACCGAACCTTAAGTGTGTAGACCCTACGGGTTCGGGAGACATGCAGACATGACCGAGACGTTCTCCGGTCAATAACCAACAGCGGGATCTGGATACCCATGTTGGCTCCCACATGTTCCACGATGATCTCATCGGATGAACCATGATGTCAAGGACTTAATCAATCCCGTATACAATTCCCTTTGTCTAGCGGTACGATACTTGCCCGAGATTCGATCGTCGGTATCCTGATACCTTGTTCAATCTCGTTACCGGCAAGTCTCTTTACTCGTTCCGTAACACATCATCCCGTGATCAACTCCTTGATCACATTGTGCACATTATGATGATGTCCTACCGAGTGGGCCCAGAGATACCTCTCCGTCACACGAAGTGACAAATCCCAGTCTCGATTCGTGCCAACCCAACAGACACTTTCGGAGATACCCGTAGTGTACCTTTATAGCCACCCAGTTACGTTGTGACGTTAGGCACACCCAAAGCACTCCTACGGTATCTGGGAGTTGCACAATCTCATGGTCTAAGGAAATGATACTTGACATTAGAAAAGCTTTAGCATATGAACTACACGATCTTTGAGCTAAGCTTAGGATTGGGTCTTGTCCATCACATCATTCTCCTAATGATGTGATCCCGTTATCAACGACATCCAATGTCCATGGTCAGGAAACCGTAACCATCTATTGATCAACGAGCTAGTCAACTAGAGGCTTACTAGGGACATGGTGTTGTCTATGTATCCACACATGTATCTGAGTTTCCTATCAATACAATTCTAGCATGGATAATAAACGATTTATCATGAACAAGGAAATATAATAATAATTATTTATTATTGCCTCTAGGGCATATTTCCAACAGTTACACCCCGTAGCTAGCTCAAGAACACAGAATACATCCACCAAAGCAGGAGTAGGGTTTTACGCATCCTCGCGGCCCGAACCTGGATAAACCAAATGCGTGCTTCTCTGTCAGACCCGCTCTTCTCTCAACCCGCGCCCCGCAAACGCAGTAGGTATTCTTGTGATCCCATAGGTGTCATTTCCCACCGACATCTTTGGCGCGCCAGGTAGGGGGCGCGTTTGTGAGAATCTGGTCTGGTAGTTAGCCTAGCGGTTCTTCATCGCCATGGCCCCTAAGAAGAAGACGGCCACGGCGATCGGCTCGTTGGGGGCCAAGCGGCCCGTGCCGGTGCGAACGAGCAGCGGTCCGGTCGCGGACAGGACTCGGGCCGTGGCCCGCGAACACCAGCACCACCCAAGCAGTCGGAGCCTGGCAAGCGGCGTCGTTCGTCCACCAGACGATCGACCCCACGCCGCCGGACCCTAAGACAGAGCTGGGGCCCTTGCCGACGGCGCGGGGCCCTCCGGGGGTGTCGTTGCGCCGACTTCGGGCGGCGTGGCGACCTCTAGGACGCATATACCGGCGACCACCGCGCGTTCTTCCCATGGGGTGCACGTCGAGCAGCGTCACCTCGTTGGTGACCCTGGGCACCACCGCGGGGAGAGCCATGTGCGTCGGCAGCAAGACGAAGGAGTTCAGCATGCGCACCGAAGCATTGGTGAAAATGGCGCGCAGCTGCTGGGTCGTGACAGAGCTCCTTCTAACATAGATAGAAGTCGAAGCGCGCCGCGATCCACTCAGCTGTTGCCGCCACCCACGGCAGCGGAAGCCTTGGCGCGCGCACAGCTACTCCTCGACTTCCCTCCTGCCATAGAGAAGCTCGATGAGTGGAGGGCCACCATCCGGAGCCTCGTCGCCGTCGCGAACAAATACGATCCACGACTGGCGGGGCCCTCGGGTCGGCGCTCCACCGAACCACCACATGCTGGCGCTGGGAGGACCGGGGGAGTTGCGGCCACGGTGCACTCTCCTCCTCCTCGCCAGCCGCCGCGGGGACACTGGTGACAACGTCTCCATAGCATCGTCCGATCCGTGGACCCTCCGCGACTAGCGCCAGGTCCTTCGGGAGCGAGCTCACAAAGACGCTCGAACCACCGTCGAGCGGCGACGCAAAATGCGCCGCCAGTCAGACAAGCGGGCGGGACCCGCTGCGGACCACTCGACATCGGGGGGGCCCGGCGGCCTACCTTACGAGGTGGGCTGCCCGGCTTTTACCCGTGAGCTGAGGCAGTTCCAGTGGCCGTCCCACCGCACGTTCAAGCCCGACGTCGGCGAGAAGTACACCGGCAAGACCCATCCGCCCGAGTTCCTCAGCATCTACACCATCGCGATGCAGGCCGCTGGGGCTCGCGATGATAAGGTGCTCGCCAACTACTTCCCGCTGGCACTCAAGCCCAATGTAATGTCTTGGTTGATGCACTTGCCGACGGACTCCATCTCCTCCTGGTCAGATTTGTGCCACGAGTTATTGGCGCCTTTACAGGAGGCCACCAAGCTCATGGCCAGGCCAGTGATCTGCATATTATTCCCTAGAAGGAAGGAGAGACCCTGCGCAAGTACATCCAGAGATTCAGCCGGATGCAGTACAACATCCCCGACGTTCATCCCGCCGCTGGGATTAGCGTGTTCCATCAGAACGTGCGCAATCGCAAGATGCGCGAGGAGCTGGCGATGACCAAGGTTAAGGATGTGGCCGAGCTCTACGTTCTGGCCGATAGGTGCGCCCGGGCTGAAGAGAGAAGGAAGTACCCCGGCGAAGACGCCGGCGCGGAAACCGACTCTACCGATGAGGATGTCGCCGCCCCGACGAAGAAGGGTCGGCGTCGCAACAAGAAACGCAAAGGCAAGGCCGTGCTTGCCGTTGAGGGATCTGACGATACCGGTGCCGGCAAGAAGGTCAAGGCAGACACCCCCGGCAAAGAGATTGCCGGGTGTGCTGCCTGCCGGGCCTTGGTGGCTGCCGACAAGCCAGGAAGCTCCGGCAAGCAATACTGCAAGATCCACCGCACCAAGGGCCACGCTCTCCAGAACTGCCGAAAAGTCAAGCTGCTTGCTGAGAAGAAAAAGGCTGAGTACAAAAGGCAGGACAAGGAGAAGGACTAGGATGGTGCTGAGGGATCCGGCAAGAAGCGTGGCGGCCAAGGAGGCCGCCCCGGCAAGGACAACCAGCAGGAGAGGCCCGCCCGGGGCCGCGACAAGAAACAAGAAGACGACGATCACGACGAGGACGACGAGTCCGGTGAGCAAGGGTTCCAAAAGGCTATGGAGGCCATGTGCGTCGATGGCGGCGCCTCGTTGCATGCCTCTCACCGCCAGCTCAAGCAGTGGGCGCGAGAGGTTACGGCGACGGAGCCATCGTTCGGCGCTCAGAAGCCTCTAAAGTGGTCTAGCACGCCCCTCATCTTTGACGACGAGGACCACCCTGATCGCACTACCGCGGTCGGGTGTTTGCCGTTGTTGGTTTCACCAACAATACGCAACCTCAGGGTGAACAAGATGTTGGTTGATGGCGGGGCCGGCCTGAACCTGATCTCGCCTGTCGTGGTCAAAAGGTTGCAAATCCCTGACGAAGACCTCGAGGAAACGGGCACGTTTCAGGGGGTCAATCTGGGGAGAAGTCAGCCAAAGGGAAAAGTCACACTGCCCGTGACATTCGGAGGGGAGTTGAACTACCGGACGGAGAGGATCGTCTTCGACGTGGCCGAGATCCCCTTGCCCTACAACGGGATCCTCGGCCGCCCAGCACTAGCCAAGTTCATGGCGGCATCACACTACGCCTACAACATGCTAAAGATGCCCGGGCCGTTGATCATCATCTCCATCCCCTCCGACAAGAAGGACGCGCTGATCTGCGCCGAACAACTCTACCGGTATGCAGTTGCAGCAGCTGCCGTCAAGGCACCTGCTCCTGCCGCCGAAGGCCCAGGAGGAAAGAAGGAGCCCGGCAAGACCTCTCGCACACACTCCGGCAAGCACACCTCTTCGGGGTGTTGTGCTACCGTTGAGGACGTGCCAGAGAGCTCTGCCGACAAGGGCAAGAGATCCAGAGCTGAGCCGCCATAGACCAAGAAGGTGCCCGTCGCGGAGGACGGCACGGGAGGGGCCTTCATCATAGGCTCCGCCCTCAACAGCAAATAGGAAGGCGAGCTCGTCACCTTCCTACGGGCAAATGTCGATGTGTTTGCATGGCAAGCATCTGACATCCCCGGTGTTCCCAGGGAAGTGATTGAGCACCACCTAGCTGTCTACCCCCACGCACGGCCCGTCAAGCAGAAGGTCAGAAAGCAGGCTCTGGAGAGGCAGGAGTTCATCACCGAGGAGATCAGGAAGTTAGAAGTGGCAGGTTTGGTGAGAGGGGTGCTCCATCCGACGTGGTTGGCCAATCCGGTAGTGGTGCGCAAGGTGAATGGGAAGTGGAGGCTGTGTATTGATTACACAGATATCAATAAGGCTTGTCCTAAGGACCCCTTCCCATTGCCGCACATTGACCAGATTGTTGACTCCATGGCTGGGTGTGATCTGATATCATTCCTCGATGCCTACTCAGGTTACCACCAAATCTTCATGACAAGAGAAGATGAAGAGAAGACAACATTCATCACCCCATGTGGTACGTATTGCTTTTTACGGATGCCTTTCAGGTTGAAGAGTGCTGGCTCAACATTTGCAAGAGCGGTCCAAATTGGTTTTGAACCTCAGCTCCATAGAAATATGGAAGCCTACATGGATGACATAGTGGTCAAAACCAAGGACGGGCCGACTCTTGTGCAAGATCTAGAAGAGACATTTGCCAACCTACGCAAGATCAACCTCAAGTTGAACCCTGAGAAGTGCGTCTTCGACGTCCCGTCCGGCAAGCTTCTCGGGTTCTTCGTGTCACAGCGCGGGATCGAGGCAAACCCAGACAAGATCAAGGCTATTGAGCAGATCGAGGCGCCCAAGCGGATCAAGGATGTGCGCCGGCTCACCGGCTGCGTTGCCGCCATGAGCCGGTTCATCTCCAAGTCCGCCGAGCGCGCCCTTCCCTTTTTCAAGATCTTGAAAAAGGCGGGCCCAATGTAGTGGACCCCAGAAGCTGAGGCCGCACTACAGGACCTGAAGGAATACCTTTCCTCCACGCCAACACTAGTTGTGCCTGCAAGCTCAGCTTTGTTAAACCAAGGTTGCAGACTCCCGTTGCTGAGATCGGTTCTTTCGTCAATGCCTATATATTTCCTCTGCTCCCTATCCATTCCACCTGGCATAATCAAGCAATTAGAGCGGATTATGCGCCAATGTCTTTGGAGAGGTAACTCCGATACTCCGAGGCAATCCCTTGCTGCGTGGGATATGGTTTGCAGACCCAAGGAGAAAGGAGGATTGGGGGTCATCAACTTGCAGCTTCAGAACCAAGGGCTCCTTATTAAACACTTACATAAATTCTACAACAAAGCGGATATACCCTGGGTATCCTTGTTATGGAATTCATATTATGATGGAGTTGTCCCTCATGCCACGGTCCTTTGTGGTTCCTTTTGGTGGAAGGATATTTTTAAGTTAGCTGATAATTACAGAGCTCTTGCCTCTGCCTCAGTTAACAAAGGGGACTCCGTTTTGTTCTGGTCTGATGCCTGGACTTTGGGAGGGTCAACGATGCCTTTGAGACAAAGATTGCCACGGTTGTTCTCATACGCTTTGGATGACAAGATTTCTGTGGCAGATTTCATTGACAACCAGGATAGGGCTTCATTCTTTCAGTTGCCTATCTCCCAGCAGGCTGCTATTGAACTTGATTTGCTCACAGTCTGGGTGAACAATTTGGATAGGGACCCGTTGGCTAATAATGTTTGGTCTTGGGTAGGACCCTCGGGAGCTTACACATCAAAGAGTTACTATACCATCATGCACTCTCATATGGTGACCATTCAGCCTTGCAAATGGTTATGGAGTAGTCGATGCACGCTGAAAATCAAGGTTTTTGCCTGGCTCCTATTCTTTGACAGGCTCAATACCAAGGACTTGCTGGTGAGGAGACACTGGCGGGCCGGGGATGCCGATAATCTTTGTGTGTTGTGCCACCAGCAGATTTATGAGGATCGTCAACACCTGTTTTTTCCTGCAACTTCAGTATAAGGATCTGGACTTATTTGCAGATTGACTGGTCTGGTGGTTCTAACGTCCATCAATGCATCTCGTCGGCCAGACAAAGATTTGGTAAATGCTTTTTCTTTGAGGTGGTGTTCACAGTAGCTTGGAATATTTGGATACTCCGAAATGGAAGGACTTTCAGAGGGGAACGACCTACGTTTAGTGCTTGGCGTTGTAAATTTGTTACATGACCTAACTTTGCTTTCTCATAGAGTGAAGGCTCATGTTAGACCTCTCCTTCTAGCCTGGTTGGATGGGTTTCCTTGAGTTCTTCTTTGTATAGGTAGGTTTAGGTAAGTCTGCCTTCTTTGGCACTCTTTTGTTTCCTCTTTTGTATATAGTTAACTTGTACTGGATTCATGCTTTCTTTTGAATAAAGGACTGTGAGGCTGTGCCTTGCAGTAGATAGTCAAAAAACACTAGTTGTGCCTAAACCACAAGAGCCGTTGCTGCTGTATCTAGCGGCGACGAATCAAGTGGTCAGCGCCGCACTAGTGGCGCAGAGGGAGGTCGACGAGGAGGCAGCAATGGTGACAGGACCAGCGGAGGGCGAGCCAAAGATTCCCCCGGCAGGGCCCCGTGCCGACGAGGCGCGGCCCCCAACAGAGTCTGGCGCCACCAAGGCGATGCCCGCGCGGTCGAGTGAAGTGGTGCCCAAGAAGAAGATGATGCAGCACCCGGTTTACTTTGTCAGCTCCCTCTTGCAAGGGGCTAGGTCAAGGTATGCCTGTGTGCAGAAATTGCTCTTGGCCTCCTTATGGCCTCGAGGAAGCTGCGTCACTACTTCCAGGCCCACGAGTGAAGGAAATATGCCTAGAGGCAATAATAAAGTTATTATTTATTTCCTTATATCATGATAAATGTTTATTATTCATGCTAGAATTGTATTAACCGGAAACATAATACATGTGTGAATACATAGACAAAAGAGTGTCACTAGTATGCCTCTACTTGACTAGCTCGTTAATCAAAGATGGTTATGTTTCCTAACCATGAACAATGAGTTGTTATTTGATTAACGAGGTCACATCATTAGTTGAATGATCTGATTGACATGACCCATTCCATTAGCTTAGCACCGATCGTTTAGTATGTTGCTATTGCTTTCTTCATGACTTATACATGTTCCTATGACTATGAGATTATGCAACTCCCGTTTGCCAGAGGAACACTTTGGGTGCTACCAAACGTCACAACGTAACTGGGTGATTATAAAGGAGCATTACAGGTGTCTCCAAAGGTAGATGTTGGGTTGGCGTATTTCGAGATTAGGATTTGTCACTCCGATTGTCGGAGAGGTATCTCTGGGCCCTCTTCGGTAATGCACATCACATAAGCCTTGCAAGCATTGCAACTAATGAGTTAGTTGCGAGATGATGTATTACGGAACGAGTAAAGAGACTTGCCGGTAACGAGATTGAACTAGGTATTGGATACCGACGATCGAATCTCGGGCAAGTAACATACCGATGACAAAGGGAACAACGTATGTTGTTATGCGGTCTGACCGATAAAGATCTTCGTAGAATATGTAGGAGCCAATATGGGCATCCAGGTCCCGCTATTGGTTATTGACCGGAGACGTGTCTCGGTCATGTCTACATTGTTCTCGAACCCGTAGGGTCCGCACGCTTAAGGTTTCGATGACAGTTATATTATGAGTTTATGCATTTTGATGTACCGAAGGTTGTTGGGAGTCCCGGATGTGATCACGGACATGACGAGGAGTCTCGAAATGGTCGAGATGTAAAGATTGATATATTGGAAGCCTACATTTGGATATCAGAAGTGTTCCGGGTGAAATCGGGATTTTACCGGAGTACCGGGAGGTTACCGGAACCCCCTGGGAACCATATGGGCCTAGATGGGCTTTAGTGGAAAGGAGAAAGGGGCAGCCCAAGGTGGCCGCGCGCCTCCCCCCTTCCCCTAGTCCTATTAGGACTAGGAGAGGTGGCCGGCCCCCCTTCTCTCCCTTTCCCCCTCGGGGAATCCTAGTCCAACTAGGATTGGGGGGGGGGGAGTCCTACTCCCGGAAGGAGAAGGACTCCTCCTGCGCCCTCCTCCTGGCCGGCGCCCCCTTCCCCTTGGATCCTTTATATACTGAGGCAGAGGCACCCTAGAAACACACAAGTTGATCCACGTGATCTATTCCTTAGCCGTGTGCGGTGCCCCCCAGCCACCATATTCCTCGATAATACTGTAGCGGAGTTTAGGCGAAGCCCTGCTGCTGTAGTGCATCAAGATCGTCACCACGCCGTCATGCTGATGGAATTCTTCCCCGACACTTTGCTGGATCAGAGTCCGGGGATCGTCATCGAGCTGAACGTGTGCTCGAACTCGGAGGCGCCGTAGTTTCGGTGCTTGATCGGTTGGACCGCGAAGACGTATGACTACTTCCTCTACGTTGTGTCAACGCTTCCGCAGTCGGTCTGCGTGGGTACGTAGACAGCACTCTCCCCTCTCATTGCTATGCATCACCATGATCTTGCGTGTGCGTAGGAATTTTTTTGAAATTACTACGAAACCCAACAGTGGCATCCGAGCCTAGGTTATTTATGTTGATGTTATATGCACGAGTAGAACACAAGTGAGTTGTGGGCGATATAAGTCATACTGCCTACCAGCATGTCATACTTTGGTTCAGCGGCATTGTTGGACGAGACGACCCGGACCAACCTTACGCGTACGCTTACGCGAGACCGGTTCCCCCGACATGCTTTGCACACAGGTGGCTTGCGGGCGACTGTCTCTCCAACTTTAGTTGAACCAAGTATGGCTACGCCCGGTCCTTGCGAAGGTTAAAACGGAGTCTATTTGACAAACTATCGTTGTGGTTTTGATGCGTAGGTGAGATCGGTTCTTGCTTAAGCCCGTAGCAGCCACGTAAAACTTGCAACAACAAAGTAGAGGACGTCTAACTTGTTTTTGCAGGGCATGTTGTGATGTGATATGGTCAAGACATGATGCTGAATATTATTGTATGAGATGATCATGTTTTGTAACCGAGTTATCGGCAACTGGCAGGAGCCTTATGGTTGTCGTTTTATTGTATGCAATGAAATCGCGATGTAATACTTTACTTTATTACTAAGCGGTAGTGATAGTCGTGGAAGCATAAACTTGGCGAGACGACAACGATGCTACGATGGAGATCAAGGTGTCACGCCGGTGACGATGGTGATCACGACGGTGCTTCGGAGATGGAGATCACAAGCACAAGATGATGATGGCCATATCATATCACTTATATTGATTGCATGTGATGTTTATCCTTTTATGCATCTTATCTTGCTTTGATTGACGGTAGCATTATAAGATGATCTCTCACTAAATTATCAAGAAGTGTTCTCCCTGAGTATGCACCGTTGCGAAAGTTCTTCGTGCTGAGACACCACGTGATGATCGGGTGTGATAGGTTCTACGTTCAAATACAACGGGTGCAAAACAGTTGCACACGCGGAATACTCAGGTTATACTTGACGAGCCAAGCATATACAGATATGGCCTCGGAACACGGAGACCGAAAGGTCGAGCGTGAATCATATAGTAGATATGATCAACATAACGATGTTCACCATTGAAAACTACTCCATCTCACGTGATGATCGGTTATGGTTTAGTTGATTTGGATCACGTAATCACTTAGAGGATTAGAGGGATGTCTATCTAAGTGGGAGTTCTTTAATTAATTTGATTAACTGAACTTAAATTTATCGTGAAACTTAGTACCTGATTAGTATCTTGCTTGTTTATGTTTGATTGTAGATAGATGGCTCGTGCTGTTGTTCCGTTGAATTTTAATGCGTTCCTTGAGAAAGCAAAGTTGAAAGATGATGGTAGCAATTACACGGACTGGGTCCGTAACTTGAGGATTATCCGCATTGCTGCACAGAAGAATTACGTCCTGGAAGCACCGCTGGGTGCCAGGCCTGCTGCAGGAGCAACGCCGGATGTTATGAACGTCTGGCAGAGCAAAGCTGATGACTACTCGATAGTTCAGTGTGCCATGCTTTACGGCTTAGAATCGGGACTTCAACGACGTTTTGAACGTCATGGAGCATATGAGATGTTCCAAGAGTTGAAGTTAATATTTCAAGCAAATGCCCGAATTGAGAGATATGAAGTCTCCAATAAGTTCTATAACTGCAAGATGGAGGAGAACAGTTCTGTCAGTGAGCATATACTCAAAATGTCTGGGTATAATAATCACTTGATTCAATTGGGAGTTAATCTTCCAGATGATTGCGTCATTGACAGAATTCTTCAATCACTGCCACCAAGCTACAAGAGCTTCGTGATGAACTATAATATGCAAGGGATGAACAAGACTATTCCCGAGCTCTTCGCAATGCTGAAAGCTGCAGAGGTAGAAATCAGGAAGGAGCATCAAGTGTTGATGGTCAGCAAGACCACTAGTTTCAAGAAAAAGGGCAAAGGGAAGAAGAAGGGGAACTTCAAAAAGAACGGCAAGCAAGTTGCTACTCAAGAGAAGAAACCCAAACCTGGACCTAAGCCTGAAACTAAGTGTTTCTATTGCAAGCAGACTGGTCACTGGAAGCGGAACTGCCCCAAGTATTTGGCGGATAAGAAGGATGGCAAGGTGAACAAAGGTATATATGATATACATGTTATTGATGTGTACCTTACTAATGCTCGCAGTAGCACCTGGGTATTCGATACTGGTTCTGTTGCTAATATTTGCAACTCGAAACAGGGACTACGGATCAAGCGAAGATTGGTTAAGGACGAGGTGACGATGCGCGTAGGAAACGGTTCCAAAGTCGATGTGATCGCAGTCGGCACACTACCTCTACATCTACCTTCGGGATTAGTATTAGACCTAAATAATTGTTATTTGGTGCCAGCGTTAAGCATGAACATTATATCTGGATCTTGTTTGATGCGAGACGGTTATTCATTTAAATCAGAGAATAATGGTTGTTCTATTTATATGAGTAATATCTTTTATGGTCATGCACCCTTGAAGAGTGGTCTATTCTTGTTGAATCTCGATAGTAGTAACACACATATTCATAATGTTGAAGCCAAAAGATGCAGAGTTGATAATGAGAGTGCAACTTAGTTGTGGCACTGCCATTTAGGTCATATCGGTGTAAAGCGCATGAAGAAACTCCATTCTGATGGACTTTTGGAACCACTTGATTATGAATCACTTGGTACTTGCGAACCATGCCTTATGGGCAAGATGACCAAAACAGCGTTCTCCGGTACTATGGAGAGAGCAACAGATTTGTTGGAAATCATACATACAGATGTATGTGGTCTGATGAATATTGAGGCTCGTGGCGGATATCGTTATTTTCTCACCTTCACAGATGATTTAAGCAGATATGGGTATATCTACTTAATGAAACATAAGTCTGAAACATTTGAAAAGTTCAAGGAATTTCAGAGTGAAGTTGAAAATCATCGTAACAAGAAAATAAAGTTTCTACGATCTGATCGTGGAGGAGAATATTTGAGTTACGAGTTTGGTGTACATTTGAAAAATTGTGGAATAGTTTTGCAACTCACGCCACCCGGAACACCACAGCGTAATGGTGTGTCCGAACGTCGTAATCGTACTTTACTAGATATGGTGCGATCTATGATGTCTCTTACTGATTTACCGCTATCGTTTTGGGGATACGCTCTAGAGACGGCCGCATTCACGTTAAATAGGGCACCATCAAAATCCGTTGAGACGAC
The DNA here is from genome assembly GCF_003073215.2 of Triticum urartu. Lineage (NCBI taxonomy): Eukaryota > Viridiplantae > Streptophyta > Magnoliopsida > Poales > Poaceae > Triticum > Triticum urartu. The sequence goes on along the minus strand of NC_053027.1, from coordinate 70,541,929 downwards.
GCCTTATGAACTGTGGTTTGGCAAGAAACCAAAGTTGTCATTTCTGAAAGTTTGGGGCTGCGATGCTTATGTGAAAAAGCTTCAACCTAATAAGCTCGAACCCAAATCGGAGAAATGTGTCTTCATAGGATATCCAAAGGAAACTATTGGATACACCTTCTATCATAGATCCGAAGGCAAGACTTCTGTTGCTAAATTCGGAAACTTTCATGAGAAGGAGTTTCTCTCGAAAGAAGTGAGTGGGAGGAAAGTAGAACTTTACGAGGTAACTGTACCTGCTCCCTTATTGGAAAGTAGTACATCACAGAAAACTGTTTCAGTGACACCTACACCAGTTAGTGAGGAAGCTAATGATAATGATCATGAAACTTCAGATCAAGATACTGCTGAACCTCGTAGATCAACTAGAGTAAGATCCGCACCAGAGTGGTACGGTAATCCTGTTCTGGTAGTCATGCTACTAGATCATGATGAACCTGCGAACTATGAAGAAGCGATGGTGAGCCAGATTCCGCAAAATGGCCAGAAGCCATGAAATCTGAGATGGGATCCATGTATGAGAACAAAGTATGGACTTTGGTTGACTTGCCCGATGATCGGCAAGCAATTGAGAATAAATGGATCTTCAAGAAGAAGACTGACGCTGATGGTAATGTTACTGTCTACAAAGCTCGACTTGTCGCAAAAGGTTTTCGACAAGTTCAAGGGGTTGACTACGATGAGACCTTCTCACCCGTAGCGATGCTTAAGTCTGTCCGAATCATGTTAGCAATTGCCGCATTTTATGATTATGAAATTTGGCAAATGGATGTCAAAACTGCATTCCTGAATGGATTTCTGGAAGAAGAGTTGTATATGATGCAACCAGAAGGTTTTGTCGATCCAAAAGGAGCTAACAAAGTGTGCAAGCTCCAGCGATCCATTTATGGACTGGTGCAAGCCTCTCGGAGTTGGAATAAACGCTTTGATAGTGTGATCAAAGCATTTGGTTTTATACAGACTTTCGGAGAAGCCTGTATTTACAAGAAAGTGAGTGGGAGCTCTGTAGCATTTCTGATATTATATGTGGATGACATATTACTGATTGGAAATGATATAGAATTTCTGGATAGCATAAAGGGATACTTGAATAAGAGTTTTTCAATGAAAGACCTCGGTGAAGCTGCTTACATATTAGGCATAAAGATCTATAGAGATAGATCAAGACGCTTAATTGGACTTTCACAAACAACATACCTTGACAAAATTTTGAAGAAGTTCAAAATGGATCAAGCAAAGAAAGGATTCTTGCCTGTGTTACAAGGTGTGAAATTGAGTAAGACTCAATGCCCGACCACTGCAGAAGATAGAGAGAATATGAAAGATGTTCCCTATGCATCAGCGCTAGGCTCTATCATGTATGCAATGCTGTGTACCAGACCTGATGTGTGCCTTGCTATAAGTCTAGCAGGGAGGTACCAAAGTAATCCAGGAGTGGATCACTGGACAGCGGTCAAGAACATCCTGAAATACCTGAAAAGGACTAAGGATATGTTTCTCGTATATGGAGGTGAAAAAGAGCTCGTCGTAAATGGTTACGTTGATGCAAGCTTTGACACTGATCCGGACGATTCTAAATCGCAAACCGGATACGTGTTTACATTAAACGGTGGAGCTGTCAGTTGGTACAGTTCTAAACAAAGCGTCATAGCGGGATCTACATGTGAAGTGGAGTACATAGCTGCTTCGGAAGCAGCGAACGAAGGAGTCTGGATGAAGGAGTTCATATCCGATCTAGGTGTCATACCTAGTGCATCGGGTCCAATGAAAATCTTTTGTGACAATACTGGTGCAATTGCCTTGGCAAAGGAATCCAGATTTCACAAGAGAACCAAGCACATCAAGAGACGCTTCAATTCCATCCGGGATCTAGTCCAGGTGGGAGACATAGAGATTTGCAAGATACATACGGATCTGAATGTTGCAGACCCGTTGACTAAGCCTCTTCCACGAGCAAAACATGATCAACACCAAGGCTCCATGGGTGTTAGAATCATTACAGTGTAATCTAGATTATTGACTCTAGTGCAAGTGGCTGAAGGAAATATGCCCTAGAGGCAATAATAAAGTTATTATTTATTTCCTTATATCATGATAAATGTTTATTATTCATGCTAGAATTGTATTAACCGGAAACATAATACATGTGTGAATACATAGACAAACAAAGTGTCACTAGTATGCCTCTACTTGACTAGCTCGTTAATCAAAGATGGTTATGTTTCCTAACCATGAACAAGAGTTGTTATTTGATTAACGGGATCACATCATTAGTTGAATGATCTGATTGACTTGACCCATTCCATTAGCTTAGCACCCGATCGTTTAGTATGTTGCTATTGCTTTCTTCATGACTTATGTTCCTATAACTATGAGATTATGCAACCCCCGTTTGCCAGAGGAACACTTTGGGTGCTACCAAACGTCACAACGTAACTAGGTGATTATAAAGGAGCATTACAGGTGTCTCCAAAGGTAGATGTTGGGTTGGCGTATTTCGAGATTAGGATTTGTCACTCCGATTGTCGGAGAGGTATCTCTGGGCCCTCTCGGTAATGCACATTACATAAGCCTTGCAAGCATTGCAACTAATGAGTTAGTTGCGAGATGATGTATTACAGAACGAGTAAAGAGACTTGCCGGTAACAAGATTGAACTAGGTATTGGATACCGACGATCGAATCTCGGGCAAGTAACATACCGATGACAAAGGGAACAACGTATGTTGTTATGCGGTCTGACCGATAAAGATCTTCGTAGAATATGTAGGAGCCAATATGGGCATCCAGGTCCCGCTATTGGTTATTGACCGGAGACGTGTCTTGGTCATGTCTACATTGTTCTCGAACCCGTAGGGTCCGCACGCTTAAGGTTACGATGACAGTTATATTATGAGTTTATGCATTTTGATGTACCGAAGGTTGTTCGGAGTCCCGGATGTGATCACGGACATGACGAGGAGTCTCGAAATGGTCGAGACGTAAATATTGATATATTGGAAGCCTATATTTGGATATCGGAAGTGTTCCGGGTGAAATCGGGATTTTACCGGAGTACCGGGAGGTTACCGGAACCCCCCGGGAACCATATGGGCCTAGATGGGCTTTAGTGGAAAGGAGAAAGGGGCAGCCCAAGGTGGCCGCGCGCCTCCCCCCTTCCCCTAGTCCTATTAGGACTAGGAGAGGTGGCCGGCCCCCCTTCTCTCCCTTTCCCCCTCGAGGAATCCTAGTCCAACTAGGATTGGGGGGGGGAGTCCTACTCCCGGAAGGAGAAGGACTCCTCCTACGCCCTTCTCCTGGCCGGCGCCCCCCCTCCCCCTTGGCTCCTTTATATACTGAGGCAGAGGCACCCCAGAAACACACAAGTTGATCCACATGATCTATTCCTTAGCCGTGTGCGGTGCCCCCCAGCCACCATATTCCTCGATAATACTGTAGCGGAGTTTAGGCGAAGCCCTGCTGCTGTAGTGCATCAAGATCGTCACCACGCCGTTGTGCTGACGGAATTATTCCCCGACACTTTGCTGGATCAGAGTCCGGGGATCATCATCGAGCTGAACGTGTGCTCGAACTCGGAGGCGCCGTAGTTTCGGTGCTTGATCGGTTGGATCGCGAAGACGTACGACTACTTCCTCTACGTTGTGTCAACGCTTCCGCAGTCGGTCTGCGTGGGTACGTAGACAGCACTCTCCCCTCTCGTTGCTATGCATCACCATGATCTTGCGTGTGCGTAGGAATTTTTTTGAAATTACTACGAAACCCAACAACGAGATCACTGTCGTCACCCGCCTCCCGTTTCAACGGATACTGCACAACCCAGACACAACCGGAAGGATTGTGGAATGGGCCTTGGATCTGTCAAGCTTCGACTTAAAGTTCGAGAGTACCTCGACAATTCAGAGCAGAGTCCTGGCGGAGTTCATCGCGGAATGGACCTCGACACCTGACGAAGAAATCCAGGAGACGACTCTCCCCGGCAAAGAGGCAGACTACAACTGGGTCATGTACTTTGATGGAGCCTTCTCGCTGCAAGGCGCCGGTGCCGGTGTGCTGCTCGTCGCACCCACCGGAGAGCACCTCAAGTACGTGATCCAGATGCACTTCCCCAGGGAGATGTCCACCAACAACACTGCCGAGTACGAGGGATTGCTTGCCGGTCTCAGGATCGCGGCAGACCTCGGGGTCAAGAAGCTCATCGTCAGGGGCGACTCGCAGCTCGTTGTCAGGCAAGTCAACAAAGATTATCAGAGCCCACTGATGGAAGCATACATAGATGAGGTGAGGAAACTAGAGGAACGCTTTGACGGTATCCAGGCGGAGCACATCCCCCGAGCGGAGAACGACGTCGCCGATTACCTGTCAAAGCGTGCCCCATTCAAGCTACCTGTGGAACCAGGTACCTTTTTGATCCGGTTAACTTGCTCCGGTTAACTCAACCATCAGTTGATCCATCAGCAGGGTGATACGTCTCCGTCGTATCTATAATTTTTGATTGTTCCATGCCAATATTCTACAACTTCCATATACTTTTTGGCAACTTTTTATACTATTTTTGGGACTAACATATTGATCCAGTGCCCAGTGCCAGTTCCTATCTGTTGCATGTTTTTGGTTTCGTAGAATATCCATATCAAATGGAGTCCAAACGGGATAAAAATGGACGGATCTTATTTTTAGAATATTTGGAAAATTCTAGAAGAAAAATCCACGTGAGACGGTGCCCGAGGTGGCCACGAGGCAGGGGGCGCGCCCCTACCCTCATGAGCCACCCGTAAGGTGGTTGACGCTCTTCTTTTGCCGCAAGAAAGCTAATTTTCAAAGAAAAAAAATCACGGCGAAGGTTTCAAGCCAATCGGAGTTACGGATCTCCATATATACACGAAACGGTGAAACAAAGCCAAAACAGAACGCAGAAATAGAGAGAGACAGAGAGACAGATCCAATCTCGGAGGGGCTCTCGCCCCTCCCACGCCATGGGAGCCAAGGACCAGAGGGGAAACCCTTCTCCCATCTAGGGAGGAGGTCAAGGAAGAAGAAGAAGAAGAAGAAGAAGAAGAAGGGGGGCTCTCTCCCCCTTGCTTCTGGTGGCACCGGAGCGCTGCCGGGGCCATCATCATCGCCGTCATCTTCACCAACAACTTCACCGCCATCATCACCAACTCTTCCCCCCTATATGCAGCGGTGTAACCTCTCTCTTACCCGCTGTAATCTCTACTTAAACATGGTGCTCAATGCTATATACTATTTCCCAATGATGTATGTCTATCCTATGATGTTTGAGTAGATCCGTTTTGTCCTAATGGCTATTTGATGATCGTGATTGGTTTGAGTTGCATGTTTTATTATTGGTGCTGTCCTATGGTGCTCTCCGTGTCGCGCAAGCATGAGGGATTTCCGCTGTAGGGTTTGCAATATGTTTATGATTTGCTTATAGTGGGTGGCGTGAGTGAACAGAAGCACAAACCCGAGTAAGTAGGTTGTTTGCGTATGGGATAAAGGGGACTTGATACTTTAATGCTATGGTTGGGTTTTACCTTAATGAATCTTTAGTAGTTGTGGATGCTTGCTAGAGTTCCAATCATAAGTGCATATGATCCAAGTAGAGAAAGTATGTTAGCTTATGCCTCTCCCTCAAATAAAATTGCAATAATGATTACCGGTCTAGTTATCGATTGCCTAGGGACAAATAACTTTCTCGTGACAACAAGCTCTCTACTAAAACTAATTTAGTTGTGTCTTCATCTAAACAACCCCTAGCTTTTATTTACTCGCTCTTTTACTTTCTTGCAAGCTTATCCAAAAACACCTACAAAGTAATTCTAGTTTCATACTTGTTTCCGGTAAAGCGAACGTCAAGTGTGCGTAGAGTTGTATCGGTGGTCGATAGAACTTGAGGGAATATTTGTTCTACCTTTAGCTCCTTGTTGGATTCGACACTCTTACTTATCGAAAGAGGCTACAATGGATCCCCTATACTTGTGGGTTATCAAGACCTTTTTCTGGCGCCGTTGCCGGGGAGCAATAGCGTGGGGTGAATATTCTCGTGTGTGCTTGTTTGCTTTATCACTAAGTAATTTTTATTTGCTGTTCTTAGTTGTTTTCTATCTTGAGTTATGGGTAGGAAACGCAAAATACCAAAAAAAATTAGTTGTACCTACTGAAGCAATGGTTGAAGAACCACTCAAAATCTATCACACTGCTGAAGCTTATTACTTGGATCATCTTCGATCCTTTGTGCTCGTGCTGAAACCCCAACTAGCTTAGTTGAGGGCAAATCTTTAGATGAGCATGCTTGTTATGTGCGACACCGTATATCTGAAAAAGGGAAACGTTTGTTGGATCAAATTCATCATTTGCAATGCTATGCTTGTAATTTATGTGAAATATATTATTTTACTTGTTGTTCTGAAAACCCTAAGAAACACCTTCCCTATCAATGTGAGTTTAGTGATAATGGAATCGTATCTTCGTATGCTAAGGGTGTTTATAATTACTATGATGTTCAACAAATTGAAGAATTTGTTGCTTTTAAGGGTGCTTATGAAATTGCTTCTTTGATTGAAAAGTATGATGCTACTCTTTACAAATCTGAAAATTTCGCCATACTTAAATATTGCTATGATAATTATGCTTCTAATGCCTATGTTAAACCATATATTGAGGAATACTCCACTGTCCAAGAAGAGACTAATATTTTGCAGGAGTCTATGGAAGAATAAATTGATGAAACTGTGAGCCCATTGGATGAAAAAAATGATGAGGAGAGCGAAGAACAAAAGGAGGAAGAGCGGATTGATCACCCGTGCCCACCTTCTAATGAGAGTAACTCTTCAACTCATACATTGTTTAATTCCCCTTCGTGCTTACCGAAGGATGATTGCTATGATGATTGTTATGATCCCGTTGATTCGCTTGAAATATCCCTTTTTGATGATGCTTGCTATGCTTGTGGCCAAGACGCCAATATGAATTATGCTTATGGAGATGAACTTGCTATAGTTCCTTATGTTAAACATGAAATTGTTGCTATTGCACCCACGCATGATAGTCCTATTATCTTTTTGAATTCTCCCGAATATACTATATCGGAGAAGTTTGCCCTTATTAAGGATTACATTGATGGGTTGCCTCTTACCGTTGGACATGATGATTTTGATAGATATAATATGCATGTGCTTGCTGCTCCTACTTGCAATTATTATGAGAGAGGAACTATATCTCCACCTCTCTATGTTTCCCACACGATAAAATTGCAAGAAACTGTTTATACTATGCATTGGCCTTTATTATGTGTGCATGAATTGTTCTTTTATGACATGCCGGTGCATAGGAAGAGAGTTAGACTTTGTCATTGCTTGATATATGTTACTTTGTGCTCATTACTAAATTACAAATCATTGCTAATTAAAATTGGCTTTGATATACCTTGGGATCCGGGTGGATTCGCTACTTGAGCACTAGATGCCTAGCTTAATGGCTTTAAAGAAAGCGCTGCCTGGGAGACAACCCGGAAGTTTTAGAGAGTCATTTATTTCTGTTGAGTGCTTTCATATAGTTTAAAAACAACAAAAATAAAGAGGGGAACCCAAAACTTTTTCAAAAAGGAAAGTGAAAGTGATAGAGACAAGCATTGTTGAAGTGGGAGCTAGCCTTGAACTTTTTTCATGCTCACGGCAACTTTGTGAATCTTGATTACAGAAAATTTTCAATAAAAATAATTATCCCCTTGTACAATTCCATTGTATTATAAAAATAATGTGCCAAGGTTTGTCTTTAGGACGTTTACAATGCTTGTTGGTTTGTGCGGTGCAGGACAGAAACTTTAGCTGTAGTGCGCGATTTTACATTTTTTACTGGAACGTCAAATGGTTCTGATTATTTTTGCACTGTCTTGATATACAACTTGTTTATTTTTCCTAATTTTGGAAGAATTTTTCAAGTATCATAAGTATGGTTAATGTTCAGATTGCTACAGACTGTTCTGTTTTAGACAGATTATGTTTTTGATGCATAGTTTGCTTGTTTTGATGAAACTATCAATTTATATCAGTGGATTAAGCCATGAAAAAGTTATATTATAGTAGACACAATGCAAAAACAAAATATGAATTGGTTTGCAACAGTACTTAGAGTAGTGATTTGCTTTATAATACTAACGGATCTTACCGAGTTTTCTGTTGAAGTTTTGTGTGGATGAAGTGTTCGATGATTGAGAAGGTTTCGATATGAGAAGAAGGAAGAGATGCAAGAGATCAAGCTTGGGGATGCCCGAGGCACCCCAAGTAAATATTCAAGGAGACTCAAGCGTCTAAGCTTGGGAATGCTGGGAAGGCACCCCCTCTTTCTTCCGGCTCGTATGTTGTGTGGAATTGTGAGCGGATAACAATTTCACACAGGAAACAGCTATGACCATGATTACGCCAAGCTATTTAGGTGAGACTATAGAATACTCAAGCTTGCATGCCTGCAGGTCGACTCTAGAGGATCCTTGGTTGATTTGTATAATTCTCTTTGCACTTCACTTATATCTTTTGAGTATGGCTTTATAGAATGCTTCATGTGCTTCACTTATATCATTTAAAGTTTGGATTGCTTGTTTCTCTTTAGATAGACAACCGCCATTTTTAGAATGCTCTTTTACTTCACTTATATTTGTTAGAGCGTGGGCATATATTTTGTAGAAAGAATTAAACTCTCTTGCTTCACTTATATCCATTTAGAGAGATGACAGGAACTGGTCATTCACATGGTTAGTCATAAAATCCTACATAAACTTGTAGATCGCCGAATATGATATGTTTGATTCCTTGCAATAGTTTTGCAATATAAAGATGGTGACATTAGAGTCGTGCTAGTTGAGTAATTGTGAAATTGAGAAATACTTGTGTTGAGGTTTGCAAGTCCCGTAGCATGCACGTATGGTGAACCGTTATGTAACAAAGTCGGAGCATAAGGTGTTTATTGATTGTCTTCCTTATGAGTGGCGATCGGGGACGAGCGATGGTCTTTTCCTACCAATCTATCCCTCTAGGAGCATGCGCGTAGTACTTTGTTTCGATGACTAATAGATTTTTGCAATAAGTATGTGAGTTCTTTATGACTAATGTTGAGTCCATGGATTATACACACTCTCACCCTTCCATCATTGCTAACCTCTTCGGTACCGTGCATTGCCCTTTCTCACCTCGAGAGTTGGTGCAAACTTCGCCGGTGCATCCAAACCCCGTGATATGATACGCTCTGTCACACATAAACCTCCTTATATCTTCCTCAAAACAGCCACCATACCTACCTATCATGGCATTTCCATAGCCATTCTGAGATATATTGCCATGCAACTTCCATCATCATCATATACATGACTTGAGCATTTATTGTCATATTGCTTTGCATGATCGTAAGATAGCTAGCATGATGTTTTCATGGCTTGTCTGTTTTTGATGTCATTGCTATGCTAGATCATTGCACATCCCGGCACACCGCCGGAGGCATTCATATAGAGTCATATCTTTCACTACAAAAAATACACTTCCGTGATGATACATGTTTGTCACAGTAGGTCGCGTTTTCTGTCATGCATGTACATCCATGACAAATTTATGACAGAATCAAGATAGTCATACCTGTGCTGTCGTAGAAGTGTTCCATGACATTGCCAAAATTATCATCACGGAAGTGTCCACTTCCATGACGATAAATCGCGCGTCACAGAAGTGCTTTCATCAAGGGTGACCGACACGTGGCATCCACCGTAACGGAATGCCGTTAAGCTATCGGGTCAGGTTTTGGATCCGATAACCCGTTAACAGCCCCGACCAATGGGGATTTTCCACGTGTAAAATCATCATTGGCTAGAGGAAACACGTGTCGGCTCATCGTTGGGACAGATGTCATCCACTCATTGGACAGGAGGCGCCTATGATAGGTCGACATGTGGCATGGCCCAACAGTGGCCCATTCCGGTGAAAAAGGCCGGCCCAGTAAAAATTAGCAGGCCGGCCCATATAAGGCCTACTTGTGTCAGGTCCATTTAAGCCCACGGCCCATACGAGATGGGCAATTCGGCCCGTTAAAGATTTGACACCATTGCAGCCCATCGTCAGTTTGAGCCCGTTAACAGCCCGCTATATATTTGGGCTCAATATCGGCCCGATGAGATTTCGGCCTGTTAACGGCCCATTTAATGGATGAGCCAATTTTCAGGATGTACATCTTTCGGCCTTTTAGCGAACCATTTAAATGTTGGGCTAATTTCCGGCCTGGTGTGTCTTTCAGCTTGTTGACGGCCCATAAATCTGATGGGCCATTTGTAGTCGGACCTGAGTTTCGGCCTTTTAGCGGCCCATTTAAGTGTTGGGCCAATTTCTGGCCCAGTGTCACTTTCAGCTTGTTGACAGCCCATAAATCAGTTGGGCCAATTGTAGTTGGACCTGAGTTTTGGCCTTTTAGCGACCCATTTAAGTGTTGGGCCAATTCCCGGCCCTGTGTGCCTTTCGGCCTGTTAACGGACCATAAATGAGTTGGGCCATTTGTAGTCGGACCTTAGTTTTGGCCTCTTAACGGCCCATGCCCTTCATGGTCCAATACCAGCCCGGTTTCTCTTTCGGCCTGCTAAAGGCCCACAACACAGTTGGGCCGTTTACAATACGACCTGACTTTCGGCCTCTTAGCGGCCCATGCTCTTCATGGTCCAACACAAGCCCGCTGTCTCTTTCGGCCTGCTAAAGGCCTACAGTATAGTTGGGCCATATGTAGCCCAAAATTAGTAACGGCCTGTTAACGGCCCGTGAAATAAATTGGGGCCACCTGTTGCCCGCTTCGGTGTCGTCCTATTAACGACCCGAGAGGTAAGAGGGCCGACCATTAACTTTCAACCTAGTAACGGCCCATTAACTTAATGGGCCCACTAAAGTTCGTTCATGTCTTTAGGCCAAATTAGATAATTTGAGCCCATTACGACGAGCAAAGGTACAACATACAGGGAATAACGTTGCACATCCAGAATATATTACAGGAAATTACATCCATTGGGCAATCAAAGATTGATGCCAGTGCAAATAAATGAGCAGAACCTAACCATCTACAATGTCACAATCTGCAACCTCAGCACAGATGACGCCCATAAGCATGTGGGCAAGTTCTTGCTGCTTTGCCACACTGTCTCTAAAAACATTGATCAGTTGTTGTGTCGCACGACTCTGCACCTCTGATTCATCCACCATTTCCATCATTGCTTCAGCCATTAATTGGTTCACAAACATACATTTATTCCGTTGCATTCGAGACAGAGGATACTGAACATATTCAGATGGCTCGCGCGGAGTGTCTAGAATTATTTGGGCATCTCATGGAGTGTTCACCCTAACCAGACTACTTTTGAAATGGCTCGCGCGGCCAGGAGGGATTTTGGTCATCCTTTTTTCACTGAGGTAGTCTTTACGGCTACTTGGAATATTTGGACTCAAAGGAATGGAAGGATCTTCAGAAATGAGTTGCCCACTTTCAGATCTTGGAGGAGGAATTTTATTCATGATATTTCCCTTTTAGCTCATAGAATCAAGTGTAAATATAGAGATAGACTAATCTCTTGGATAGCTTCCTTACCCTAATCTCTCTTTGTAAGTAGTCTCTCTTCTGTTTTTGTTTCTCTTTGTAATTTTGTACTGCTTACCTATTGTTTTTAATAAAGGGCTGTGAGGCAGTTGCCTTGCAGTATATAGTCGAAAAAAACAGATTCAGATGGCGATTTTGGCACTTGTATTATTAATAGTGGAGAGTGTCTTGACCACTGCATCATAACATAAATTAGGACGGGAACTAGACAGATTAATCATGAGTTATTGCCATATTACATGGCCTAGATTTACTGGAAAGAAACAATGGGGTTGCCTTGCTGTTTTCGGAGTTTGTCTTCTTATCTTTAGCAGCCTGCACAAAATTAACACACTAGCATTGCTATCATTGGCCAAGTCAGATAATAGGAAAGCAACATTGACACAACGAATGTTTGGACAACTAGCCTACACCAAATTAACACAATATGGCACAGCTATCATCAGCCAGGTAAGGTAATACGAAAGCAACATTGACACAATGAATGAATGGGCAACCAGAGAAGCACTACAATTCAATAATGTGCGTGATATGAGATAACACATTCATGCAGCTCAGTACGCAAAACTACCAGGCAGTTTTCCTTACAAAAATCAACATTGGCGCCTTTAACATTTTGCTACAACTAATTTTAGATCAGATAAAGGTTTGATTCACGTTGATTAACAAAATACATGCTGATGTAAAAATATAGTGATATACAATAGGTACTTACATCAGCACTGGAGCACAGAGAATTCCCGCAAGATATTTTCCACGAATACGATCCCAATGGAGGAAGTCTTGTATCGTTTAACCTTATTTTCTAAAAGAGAGACGGGTAAGAAACATGTAGAAAATATGATCAGAATGCTATAAAATTTCATGATGCAAGGATATGCACACGCTTCTTAGAATGGAGTTGACATTCTTTTGCTGGACTAGAGCGGATTAGTTCTTTGGCCATTGGAATCTGCTTATTATCAGTGGGAGTTGGGTTTCTCTGTGCTAGAGAGGTATCTATGAAAAATGGAGTTGGTTTATTATCTCCTGGCGTTTGGATCTTTTGCAAAGACCTGGTTTGTAACCCTTCAGATTCTAACATAGCCGTCTTCCCCTTGCATGCCTTATATAGAAGAATAGTGATTCAGTTATAAAACATGCTACAGAAGAGATGGAATAGGTACTGAAGAATAGAAAGGCATGACATATTGACATGTATTCACTCCATCCAGAAATAAATGGATGGGTCTAGGCGTATTTCAGTTCTAGATACATCCAGTTTTATCCATTTCCGCGACATTTAATCCGGACTGAGGGAGTATGATGTAAGAGCTAGGGATACGACAGGACAACACTGTAAAAAAACACTGAAAAACCCACTGCAGAACCAAAGTATTCAAACCCACTGATATGAGATAGTACACTCATGCAGCTCAGGATGCAAAACTACCAGGCAGTTTTCCTTGCAAAAATCAACATTGTGGCCTTTAATCATACATTTTGCTACAACTAAATTTAGATCAGATAAAGGTTGGATTCACGCCGATTAACAAAATACATGATGATGTAAAAATATAGTGATATACAACAGGTACTTACATCTACATTGGAGCACAGAGAATTCTTGCAAGAATCTTTCCTCATAAACGATACCATTGCAGAAAATCTTCTATCTGTTAAGCTTATTTTCTAAAAGAGAGATGGGTAAGAAACATGTAGAAAATATGATCAACATGCTATAAAATTTCATGATGCAAGGATACACACACGCTTCATAGAATTGAGTTGACATATTTTTGCTGGACTGGAGCGGACTAGTTCTTTGGCCACTGGAATCTGCTTATTATCAGTAGGAGTTGGGTTTCTCCATGCTGGAGCAGTATCTATAAAAACTGGAGTTGGTTTATTATCTCCTGGCGTTTGGATCTTTTGCAAAGGCCTTGTTTGTAACCCTTCAGATTCTAACATAGTCGTCTTCCCCTTGCATGCCTTGTATAGAAGAATGGTGCTTTAATTATAAAACATGCGACAGCAGAGAGATGGAATAGGTACTGAAGAATAGTAAGGCATGACATATTGACATGTATTCCCTCCATCCGGAAAAACATGGATGGGTCTAGGCGTATTTCAGTTCTAGATACATTCTTTTTTATCCATTTCGGCAACATGTAATCCGGACGGAGGGAGTATGGTGTAAGAGCTAGGGATACGACAGGACAACACAGCAAAAAAACAGTAGTTGAATGTAAAACTGTATGCTAGCGAAATACGTACAGAAATAACTAAGGCAACATACACGTGTATGATTGGGAAAATAAGATGGCATTGCAACAGAGCACTAGAACAACACTTCAATGTAAAAAAACATGGTATGGTAGACAGATGAAGTACATACTGATGAATAACAATGCATAAGATATTCAGAAGCATGATGTCCAAATTAAGCAGATGGCATTGCGATAGAGTAGAATGACAATACTTGAATTTGAAAACATGTTATCATGAATGGAATTGGTACTGAAAAACAGGAAGGCATGACATATTTACATGCATGATCAGCATGCTAAGCACATGGCATTGCAACAGAGTAGATACACTCCAGGACATTATATGCATGTTGTACCCATATCACAGGCCAAGTTAGAGCAAGGACCTTGTGGGGAAGAGGATTCATCATATTTCTGCAAGTCTTCTGAAGAACTTCCTTTACATGTTCCATCATATTGGGTATCGTTGACATCAAGTTTATTGGCCTTTACATTGCTCCATGAGGTTCTTGTGGATATATCAGTGTGTGCAATTATATCTGACATGCATGGAAGACAACTAGTAGTTAGATTTATGTAATGAGTGCCTGTAGGAGATGACATAAATACTAGGACTGGGGTTAACTAGCAGCAACAGGTCCCATAAACTAAAGGAAGACACAGATGAAAGCTACAGAATATGTATCGTTTGTACTCGAGATTAACTAGATGGCACAGAAAAGCATTAAAGAACAACATAGGAAATACTAGAAGTGGTATAATACTATAATCACCGGCCTGTGGGATAGCATTGGCTGATGGATGATAACTATGGAACAGTGTTACCTAAAGAACAAGTATCTTAGCTGAACTATGGAACAACGTTAACTCCTGAACAAGACCCGTAAGAGATCAGCATGAATATACAGTGAAATGTGATGATCTATTTTCCATGCTTAGATGAATAACAAAGCCATAAATGTTGCACACAAGTAAGATGAGGGTACAACCTATCTGGCTGCCATCCATAGGAGTGAGCATCATGTGCCGACTTGTCGATGGCCCTGCAGTTGTTGTGGCTATGCATGTCGGGCACGCGCATTCGATGCAGGGAACTGTTGAGTGGGGACTATAGCTCCCTTCTGGTGTATGCTTCCCTTGTTGGAGCAGCTGCGGTGAGTCGGAAGACGGTGTGTGTGAAGATGCAGATAACACATAATGTTAAGAACGACATATCTCTTTGATATGAAGCAATACACTAAGAGATCAATAGCAAGGTACGAGAGTGGTCACACGTCTGTTGACTGAAGACTAAATTGGGGTCACACGATTTTATTTTATTTTGGTACTGTCTGATCTATGCCGGATGGCTGGCCGTCTTGTGCCTCCCGGCTGACACTGTTCGGAATCTTCCTCGAAGAGCCAGCGACCAGCGGTAGAGCAGCCTGCCTCCGCCGTCCGTGGCCCCGGCCAAAACCCCGCTCCCCGCCCCACCGCACTGCCGTGGTTGCGCCGCCCCCGGGCCAATCCACAAAGACTCCCCGTCATCTAGATCTGGTGGCGGCAGTACCTTCAACCCACACAACTCTAAAAGATAGCCATCTAAGCGCCGCTTCCGCGGCAAACTTGCGGCCCCGCACCCTTACGTTAGACACCAGCCAACCGGCAGCCTAGGAGCTCCGCCGCCTCGAGGGGTGCTGCTTCCCATTGCAAATCGATTGGCCCAGAATAAAAATTCAGACAACTGACGCCTAAATAAAGTGATTTGAGATGAGGGTGCGAACTATCTGGCGGCACGGTGAAGTAGGCAGGTCCAGCTGCCGAGTCGGTGAGGCCGGCGCGGTTGCGGTGGCGACCGGCGGCAGGGAAAGAGCGATGTCGCGACGGTCGACGGCTACGCCGAAGCAGCGCCAGGACTCTGGACGGATCTGAAGTTGGAGCCGCTCCGGCACTGTGAACAACGGCGGGGGTGAATTGGCTCCGGTACGGTTCATGCGACCGTCGTCGAGGAAACACCAGCAGCACGGAGTAAGAGGCACACGACCCAGTGCACGACGGCAAATGGACATCGTCTCCGGCATTAGGAAGGAGGGCGGCTGTGAAATTGGTGCGGTGGGGGCGCCATGGAGGTGGGGCTGAGGTTTCGTGGCTCGGGAGAAGGGAGCTTCCCGGGGAGAAGGTGATTTGGCGCCCACGAGGTATGAATGGGGGGGGGGGGGGGGGGGGGGGGGGGGGGGGGGGGGGGGGGGGGGGGAATTGGGAGGGGAGTGGAACCATGTCTCATGGACGCATTTGTCTGAAATGTGAGGGGGAGTTACAGTTCTACCCTTTCCTATAGGCTTCTTGGCTTGGGTCTGTGTACTGAGGGCCGGGGATAGTAGAGTAACTTTGCTTCTCTGGGTGGGAGCAATTTCGGGCGAGGAGGGCGTGTTTTGAACTATAGTGGGCGCGAGCAATTTCGGGCGAGGAGAGCGTGTTTTGAAATAGTGGGCGCGAGCTATTTCGGGCAAGGAGAGCGTGTTTTGCCGACCATGGTTTATGAATTATTCGGCACATGTCATTTTGGCCGAGGAGAAGGCGCGCTTGGATGAAGTTATGAACCTACCCTCGATGTACAATGGGCCAATTGATGCGTGTCCCACATAGGACGGTAATTTCGCGTCTCCCATTTATTTGCTCAGAGAGGATGTTTAACGGTCCGTTCAAATTTGGGAGAACGAGCATCCACGTCTACCTTACCAAGTCGATTCGGATCAAATTTTGAAATATTAGCTTGCCACTTCTTTTTTAGATGGAGAGATGATGCTCGGGAGTAATGTGTTTTTACATGTTCGTTGCTAGCGATTTACTATATGACAAATAGTTGACCCACTCAAAAACACGAATCAAACCCAAAATGAAATATCTCGATTCAATGAAATAGCTTGTTCAGTAGGTCAAAATAGTGAACTAAATCCAAAATTGAACACCTCAATCAAATAGCATGTTGTACAGTATTATAGTACTCCATGAACATGTTGAAAGTCAAACTAATGAACTTGTTTGATATACGCATATATCCGTTCATGTGTGGATTGCAGACAACGTGTTCTCCAATTTAAATATTTGAATGCAAGTTTATATCGAAACATGGTTTATATCAGTCTTTGATGCATAAAATGCGACCTCCCCCTCTCCCGGACTCCTGTTTTCTCTCTCTCTCTCTCTCTCTCTCGCCGACAATCTTCAATTCTGTCGCACGCATCCAACACAAAAACCTTGTTGGTCCCTCTCCCTTTCTCTCCATCTCTCTCTCTCTCTCTCTCTCTCTCTCTCTTTGTGTGTGTGTGTGGGGGGGATCTTTCTAGTTCGCATGCATATATACACCATCTATAGGTCTCTCTCGCACACTATGTATGATACTCTAGCTAGTCCAAGCTAGATATAGTGGGTGCACTCATCGTACGCACACAGATTCCTTGGCTCTTTGCCTGTAACTCTCTCACGCACCACTATGTCGTCTCGGAGCTCTTCCCCCCTCTCTCAAACTCTCCATCCACCTGGGTCACACATACACATGCATATCTCACTCGCACTCGATAGGCCCTTCTAAAACTCTATCTCTCCCCCTCGTTCTCTCTCCATCTCACACGCGCACACACACAATCTCATGCCCAGCTAGCCAAGTATGATGGTCTCTCACTCAATTGTAGGCACACGCAGTCCCCCTATATGTATATGACTAGCTAATCTTAGTCTCCATCACAAACATGTGCATGGCCTATCTCGATTTCTCTCGGGGCATCTTTCTATTGCGCACGGACTCCCTCGATCTCCCACCCATATAGTCCCCTCACAATCTCGACGGGATCTCTCTATCACAAACACACCCTCTCTCCCTCCCCATGCGTCCATGCCATCCATGTGTCCCTCTCGACCTTTGTTCCTTGTTGGCCACACCTCTATTGGACATGTGCTACAGGGGTGTCTCTCTCTGTTGCAAACAATCACACACTAGCTATCTTCCTGTATCTCCTCGCCTCGCTTTTCCATCTCGGAGATGCATGCATGATATGTTCGCATAAGAAACGAAAAAACACACTCTCTCTCTAATTTATCGTTTGTTGTCACTTTCTCTTTCACACACATACTCTTTTTGCACACTTACTCATTCTCGTTCACGCACACTTGATCTATCTCGACTGAGGCACTCTCCTCGGTCCATAGCATATAGATTTATTGAAAAGTCAAACATCACAAAGTTTGACCATGTACGTGGAGAAAAAGAATTACATCTAGTACGACAAACATATACCATTAGATTCACCATGAGATGTAGTTTTGTATGATGTATCTTTGGTATTGTAGATATAAATAACATTTGCGTAAACCTGATCAAAGTTTCCAAAGTTTGACTTCTAAAAAATTTACATGCACTGCATTATCGAGCGGATGGAATATCTCTTTCCCCCTCTCAGCTATCTGACGCACCACTCAGCCTTATCGGGGCTCCTCAATCTCTCTCAAACTTTATTGGTCAGTTTGGTTCGTGACCTGACCCTCATGCCTTGATGGCCAGTACTGCCTGGTGTGGACGTGAGATGTAAAATATTTCTGCCTGGCCATGCTTGTGTGGTGCTGAAGCGTTTGGTTCATGCCTGGGCCAGGCAAAGCATCAACGTCCCATCAATCAATCCATGCATCAATTATTTAATGCTAATATCCATCCATGTTGCTGTTAGCCTCGTTTCCACACGACCAGGCACGGCCAGGCGTTCGAAATCGGTCGCCTGGGCCAGGCTACTTGCAGTGTCTGGAGTTCAGTCAGGCTAATTAAAGTGCAAGGGAACCCAGGCCAGGCGGTCTTTCTTTTTCACAGGGAAGCAACCAAACAAGCGTGCATGAAATCCAGCCACAACCCCAGGCCAGGCAAAAGATGCTCAGGACGCAAGCCAAACTGACCTTATATCTCCCTGGTTCACACATACACATGTCTCGCTCGCGCTATACATATAGACCCATCCAACACTCTCTGCCCTTGTTCTCTCTCCATGTGACACGCACCCCCCTAAGTACCATAATCCCTCAATCCATCATAGGCGCAAGCACTCCCCTGCCCTCCTAAGTATGATTGTCTCTTACTAGCCATCAGGAACACACGTATTGTCTCCTTCCATCCATACGTCTATCTCGATATCTCTCGGGGCATATTCTATCACGCACACACCTTGTCACTCGATCTCTGTTGGATCACGGGTTCCGGCAGACCCTTAAGGTTCGAACTCTGGGGTGCATGCGGAGATCGTGCCCTCTACCTCTCCGTCTCGCAAGGATCTAAACTACTAAATGAACAGCACAAGAGACATAGGGTTTATACTAGTTCGGGCCACCATTGTGGTGTAATACCCTACTCTAGTTTGTGGTGGGTGGATTGCCTCTTGGGCTGATGAGGATGAACAGTACAAGGAAGAACAGCCTCGTGAGGGTCTGTTCTTGGCTAGGGGATGAACTGCTGGGGGACTTCAATCACCCTTCTCTCTCTCTATGCTTGCTCTCAATGCTCGATCGGATGTCTCTACCAGATACTAGATGCCTCTACCCTGGGGGTGGCTAGTCCTATTTATAGGCAAAGGCCCTGGGCCTCTTCCCAAATATTTGAGCGGGAAGGGCGCCAACAATTGGCCAATTCGAAGGGGAACATCTGGTACACTTATCCTGACTAAAGTTGGTCTTCGTCTGCCAAAGGCCCTGTGGTGACGCCGTTCTGGGCTCCATGGTGACCTCCTTCCCACCGTTGGACTGGTCTTGGTCTTGTTGCACCGAAATGGGTGCCTTTGCTTGATCCTCTCGCCTGTGCTTGCCCCCTTTGCACCAAAGAGGAAAGGGAGACGTTGCGCACGCTGGCGCCCGCCTGGCACCCTCGATCGTCATGGCTTGCGTCACGGGCACCTCGCGAGGTACCCCGCCTTGATCTCTCCGCCTCCTCGCGAGCCAGCCTGAGGAGGCCGTGCCTGAGGAAGCGCCGTGTCGTCCGCCTCGCGAGGCTTGGCCCCCCGCGAGGGTCTTGAGCCTTGTGTTGATGAAGATGGGCCACGCTGGGCCCCCATTCGAGCCACGCCGCAGGCCGCAGGCAGGCAAGTCTGGGGACCCCCGTTCCCAGAACGCCGACAGTAGCCCCCGGGCCCAAGGCGCGCATGGACTTGGCCATGCCGAGAGGCGAAAGGGCAAGGGCAAAGCGCCGCGGGCCCTAACAGCCTGCGGCCTTGGGCGCCGCGTGGCGGTTGATTGGACGTGGGCGTCTCCACTTCCCCACGATGCCTTGGTGACCGCGCGGACGGGACAAGTCCCTGCATGCAAATCGTGTCATGATTACCTGTGATCGTGGAGGCCGACGGTTGGCCTTCGCCGGCTATATGTATGGCACCACGCGTGCCCTTCCAGTCCATGTCTTCTTGCTTCCTCCCGTGCCTCGTTTCTTGCTCCGTCTTGGTGTGATGGCTCCAATTCACCGGTTTTCTGTGGCGGAGAAGGGAAAGGCTCCTCGAGAGGGGCCAGACCCTCTCCCGCCGAAGGAGCGACCTGCTCCCCGCGGCCGCGATGAGGAAGGCCGTCAGGTGGCGCCGAGGCCTTGGTACGAGCGGCCTCCGCCGGGGTTCCCGCTTCCTCTGTATGCCCACGCCGAGGGCCTTGAGGGGGACGGTGCCGGTCCCCGCGGCCAGCGCCGTCGCCGGCGCCGTCGGGTCACGAAGGTGTTGGTCGTCCCTCCTGGGGTCCATGCCCAAGGCTCCTCTCGCGAGCTTGTGCTCCACGCTGCCATGCCTCCTCGAAGCTGGATTCGCCTTCCTCCCTTCTTCGCCTCCGTCTTCCCGCAGGGGAGACTCCTGAAGCTATGGCTGCAGCACGCCAACTGCAGCACTCCTGCGACCGAGGCAGAGGTCGCGATCACTGCCTCGGGCGAGGTCTTCATGACTCACGGCTGGGGCGAAATCGCTCGGGGTTGCAGAACGAGGGGCGCCCTCACGATCCACCTGGAGTATGATGGCACTTCGGTGATGTTCTTCAAGATCTTCGACGCGATCGGGCGCCGGCTGGAGTGCTGCCCCAGGGGAGGCGGCCAGGACCCTGCCACGGCGAGGGCTGGGCCCGCCGACCAGTCCCCGGGCATCTCCACAAGCGACGGAAGCACCGGAGGATCCAGCGACTCCAGCGAAGTCTTCGCGACTCCGGAGACGAGCGGCGACAGCTACGAGCCCACGAGCCAGCGCCGCTCCTGGAGCAGGGCAGGCTCGCTTGGCCGTCGCCGACCCTAATCTGGATGGGGTTGGCGCCGGCGCTTGACAGCCCACTGTTGATGATGGCGTCTTTTGTAGGGGCGCGTGTAGTTAGCACCCTTTAGGATCCGTTCCCTGCGAGGAATCACATCGTGCCCAATATGGGCCTGTAAGGTGGCCGTGATCCTTATTGTTAATATGTAACCCTTGCTATGGATCTGTGCGAGTCACAAATTCCGTCATAGTTTGGTCCTCCCTTTCGCACCTCGCGAGGGCTTGGTGCTCTGCGTCGACAGGTCCCAGTCCCAAGGCGGCGTCAGCCGTCGCTGGTATGCCACGTTGTGATGCCGTGGTCAAGGCCAGGAGGTGAGCGACCCGGTCCGGTAAGAGCCCCTGAGTCACGATGCTCAGGAGGTCCCCTTTGGCGCCCAAGCAGCCGTCGCTTGGTGAGAAAGGGAAGCAACATTGCTAGTACGGAGTCGCTTTAGGTGCGGGGGTAGTGCCACAGTAGCCAATGTTTTGGATGATGACTTATCTTTGAGAATCGGGGATCGTCCCCAGCGCGCCGTCGGGTCCATGGGGTAGTTGGAACGGGGTTGCTCGGCGAGGTCCTCACGTGCCCCTTCCCCCTCGCCTCTGCTCCCCTTTCTGCTCTACGTCCTCGGGTCCCGGCTCTCGAGCTGGTCTCAGCCGTCGCTGGTATGCCAGGTCGCGATGCCGTGGACAAGGCCAGAGGGTGAGGGCCGGAGAGCTAGTAAGAGCCCTGAGTCGCAATGCTCAGGCACCCCCCTTTAACGTGCAAGCGGTTTGCGCGGGCGAGGGTGAAGGGAACCCGTGAAGGCCTCGACTAGCGCAATTCCCCCCAATGGCCCTGCAGACTCATCACAGAAAGAAGAAGGGATTGCCATGGCAGTCGTTAGTCGAATGTTAGTCGCTCAAGAGCTCGCTGGTTGGAGTAGGTGAGGTGTATCAGGGCACTAGTGAGCCAGCGCGGGACTCATGAGGCCCTACCTCTAGGCGGGTTGCGCCTGGCAATGGGCCGTATCTTGAGATGTGTCCCTGCAAAATTTGATTAGATGCCGGCACTCTACGTCCTCGGGTCCCGGCCCTCGAGCTTGTCTCAGCCGTCGCTGGTATGCCAGGTCGCGATGCCGTGGACAAGACCAGAGGGTGAGGGCTGGAGAGCCAGTAAGAGCCCTGAGTCGCGATGCTCAGGCACCCCCCCTTTAACGTGCAAGTGGTCGACATAGAGAAGAAGAGGTGCCGGGGACGACATCAAGTAATCAAGCATGATAGGCGAATGCATAATTGGAAATAAACGCGGGGGAGATACACGCCGCTGGGCCTAGCCCGAGCGGCTCGGGGATGATGCAGCCCAGGGGCGCCCCCAGCAAAGCAAGCTAACGACTGAAGAAAATAAAAAGGGATACATGCCACGGGGATGGACCCACGCGGCCTGGGAGTGACGCAACCCTGGGAGGGCGCTCCCAGCTGGGAATGAAACTTAAAAGATGTCACCTGAAGTTGTCGTCGGCGAAGTGGCGTTGGTGCAGCAGACTCGGTGGGCTGCGGAAGCCGATCCTCACGAGCCCCCAGGCCCTGGGGCCCCGGGAGGCTCCGGAGGCACTGGTGGTTCCTCGCGAGCTGTCTCCATCTCCGCCAGAGCCGCAGAACGCCTGTCGTCCTGAGCCTCCAAGATGCCCCTCATGAGGCGCTGGTACGCCGCAGCTACGCTTGGCAGGCTGTAAGGCATGCGAACATAGCTGTGGGGCGGTCCTCCGCAGCACCCCACTTGGGAGGGCCAGAGGCGCTCCATCGTGGCGATCTGATTGAGCCCTGGTATGTCGACGCAGACGCGCAGCCCACCATCCTCGCCTGGATGGGGAGCCACAGTTGGTGAACGACGGCAACCTCTCATGATCCTTGACTCCTGTAGTTCTTGAATGGCCTTGTTAACGAACTCCTGCTGGTCTGACCTTCCTTGCCTGGCTCCTTCTCGAGGGAATCGTGCTTCGAAGCACGACTCCACATGGTGCCCAAGCGCCTCCCTCGTGACCCTGGCTAGGTCGGTGGCCCTCCAGGTGAGAGCCCCCGAGCCCTGCCTGAGGAGGGCGCCAGGCGCGCTTTCCTATGTGATGGCAAGAGGGTCCCCCTGGGCAGGCACGGGCCCTGAAGGGCCTGCCTCCTGAGGGGCTGAGCCTGACGATGTCTTCTTCTTCTTGGGGTGGTCTCAGGAAGCCTCCTGCTTCCGCGATCTGGGTCTTCTAGCGACGCGGCCTGAAAGGCTCGCTCCAGGGAACACACTGCGTCCTTCTCTTCACAGGGCACCGTGATGATGCCACCACTTCCTGGCATCTTGAGGACGTTGTAGCCGTGGTAGGTCACAGCCATGAACTTGGCCAACACCGGGTATCCGAGGATGGCGTTGTACGGCAGGTGGATGTGGGCGACGTCGAAGTCGATGAGCTCGGTGCGGTAGTTGCCGCGGGCCCCGAAGGTGACAGGGAGGCGGACCTGCCCGATCGGGACTGTGGAACCGTCGGTGACTCCGGAGAAAGGCTTAGTTGGCTGAAGCTGGTCATAGGGCACTTGGAGGTTGTTGAATGTTTCCACGGACAAGACGTTGAGCCCTGCTCCACCGTCGATGAGGGTCCTGGTGACCAGAACGTTGCTAATGACTGGGGAGCAAAGCATTGGGAGGACTCCGGCTGTGGCTGCGCACTTGAGCTGGTCTGCCGAGCTGAACGTGATGGCGCACGCCGACCACCTGAGGGGGCGCGTTGCTTCGAGCTTGGGGAGGACTGCATTCACTTCACGGGCAAACTGCTTGAAGATGCGCTGAGAGGCCGGGGCTTGAGCTCCGCCCAGGATGCAGGCGATTGCGCGCGGCTCTTGGAAACCCCCAGCCCCTTCGTCTTGATGACGGTCATCGTTCCTCCTTGGCTGAGGCGGCAGCGACGGCAGGCCTGGGTTGCCATGAGGGCGATCGTCACGAGGCTGATCCCTCCAGTCCCCCTCGCGAGGCGGGTCCCGCCAGTGGTCCTCGCGAGGTTGGTCGCACCACCCTTGGCGCAGGCCACGATCTTCCCAGCGTCCTGGGTTCCTTCCTCCTCCTCGGCCGTAGCCCCGGTCAGCACGGTCAGGGCAACGGCCGACTCTTCCTTCTCGCACGACGCGGAGTTCTTGGTATTCGTTGGTGTTGTGGGTGTGGAGGTCGTGGTACACACAGTACCGGCTGCCCCTGGAGGATTCGGGCAGATCCTTGCCCCGCTTGGTGTCTGGCTCCGCCGCGAGTACGGCAGCCCCCTTGCGCTTCACGTCCTTGGCCTTGGGCTTCTTCTCTTCTGGGTCTGCAGCAGGCAGCTCGAGGAGGGAGAGGCGTCCCTCCTCAGCCCTGGCGCACTTGGTCGCCAAGTTGAACAGCTCCAGGGAGGTGCAGAGGTCTTCATGCATCGCCAGCTCCTCCTTCATCTTGACGTCGCGCACGCCATCGGAGAAGGCCGAGATGATGGCTTCCTCAGACACCTTGGGGATCTTGAGGCGCGCACTGTTGAAGCACTGTATGTACTTTTGCAGGGTCTCCCCAGGTTGCTACTTGATGCGGCGCATGTCGCTCATGGCGGGAGGCCGGTCGCGGGTACCTTGGAAGTTGGCGATGAAGCGAGTACGCATCTGGTCCCAGGAGGAGATCGTGCCTGGGGCCAGGTTCAGGAGCCAAGTGCAGGCTCCTTCCTTCAGTGCCATGGGGAACCAGTTCGCCATGACTTTTTCGTCCTCGCTGGCAGCTTCGATTCCCAGCTCGTAGAGCTAGAGGAATTCTGCGGGATCAGTCGTGCCGTCGTAGCGAGGGGGCATGTTCGGCTTGAACTTGCCGGGCCATGCGACGCTGCGCAGCTCGGTGGTGTAGGCGCAGCAGCCTGCGGTGGCCACGGGAGGCTTCGGTTGAGGGAGAGCTTGGCCTTGCGGGTCCCCTTGCGCCGCCGCTGGGAGCAGCGCGGGGTCTTGACGCGCCGGAGCTGGAGCGGGGTCTCGGCGAGCCGGAGCTGGGAGCGCCCGGGCAGCCTCTTGCGGTCGAGGGACTTCTTGGCAGCTCCGTTCCTGCTGGACTGGCGCCTGACGGAGCAGGTTCCGCCCAGGGGCCGCGCGCCTTGGAGCCATGGCGTCTTCTTGGAGAGGGGGCGGCTGGAACGCCCCCGGAGCTTCATTGCCCACGCGGGGCGGAGTGCGGCACAGCGGTGCGGACGGCGCGGGAGAGCCCCCTGCGGCGCGGACGAGCTCGGCGACGCGGTCGAGCCACTCCTCGTAGACGTCGTCGATGGGGCGGTAGCGCAGGAGCTCGTTCGCCGCGATGAGCGCAGCTTGAGCCTCCAAGGGTGCGCGGAGCGTGTGGGACGAAGAGCCGACCGGGGTGAGTGACGGAGTAGCGGTGCGGCCGTCTCGCCGCACGGACGGGTGCTGGGACGATGCTTGCTGCTTGTTCCCCGCCAGGCCGGTGGCGGCGTTGACAGCGGGCGACGGAGAACGACGAGGACGCCCACCGATGGGGGCCGTCTGGGTGACGCAGGAAGCGATGGCGGCCCGGCACTCGGCGCGGGCCCGACGAGCGTCAGACATGGATGCGACGGTCGGAGGAGAGCGGAGCGGTGGAAGACAGATTCCGGCGCACCCCTACCTGGCGCGCCAAATGTCAGATCACGGGTTCCGGCAGACCCTTAAGGTTCGAACTCTGGGGTGCACGCGGAGATCGTGCCCTCTACCTCTCCGTCTCGCAAGGATCTAAACTACTAAACGAACAGCACAAGAGACACAGGGTTTATACTAGTTCGGGCCACCATTGTGGTGTAATACCCTACTCTAGTTTGTGGTGGGTGGATTGCCTCTTGGGCTGATGAGGATGAACAGTACAAGGAAGAACAGCCTCGCGAGGGTCTGTTCTTGGCTAGGGGATGAACTGCTGGGGGACTTCAATCACCCTTCTCTCTCTCTATGCTTGCTCTCAATGCTCGGATCGGATGTCTCTACCAGATACTAGATTCGTCTACCCTGGGGGTGGCTAGTCCTATTTACAGGCAAAGGCCCTGGGCCTCTTCCCAAATATTTGAGCGGGAAGGGCGCCAGCAATTGGCCAGTTCGAAGGGGAACATCCGGTAATCCTGACTAAAGTTGGTCTTCGCCTGCCAAAGGCCCTGTGGTGACGTCGTTCTGGGCTCCATGGTGACCTCCTTCCCACCGTTGGACTGGTCTTGGTCTTGTTGCACCGAAATGGGTGCCTTTGCTTGATCCTCTCGCCTGCGCTTGCCCCCTTTGCACCAAAGAGGAAAGGGAGACGCTGCGCGGGCTGGCGCCCGCCTGGCACCCTCGATCTTCATGGCTTGCGTCACGGGCACCTCGCAAGGTACGCCGCCTTGATCTCTCCGCCTCCTCGCGAGCCAGCCTGAGGAGGCCGTGCCTGAGGAAGCGCCGTGTCGTCCGCCTCGCGAGGCTTGGCCTCCCGCGAGGGTCTTGAGCCTTGTGTTGATGAAGATGGGCCACGCTGGGCCCCCATTCGAGCCACGCCGCAGGCCGCAGGCAGGCAAGTCTGGGGACCCCCGTTCCCAGAACGTCGACAATCTCCCACTCATGTAGTCCCATCACGATCTCCAGGGGATCTCTCTATGACAAACATACACTCTCTCCTCCCCATGTCTGCATTTTCTCCGTACGTCTCTCTCGACCTCTCTCCCTTGTTTGTCAGACCCCTCTTGGCCACGTGCTAGGGGTCTTGCTCTCTCGGTTCCAAACAACCACACGCTATCTCCTCACCTTGCCTCCGTTGTCGAAGATGCATGTGTGATATATTTGCATAAGACACGCACGCTATTTCTCTACTTTTATCGTGTGTTGCCCATGTCTCTTTCACACACACACACACACACTTTTTTCACTCACTCACTCACTCTCTCTCTCTCTCTCTCTCTCTTGTTAGGGACTCTGTCACGTCCATAAGCATATGGATGTTTTGAAAAGTCAAACCTCAGAAAAGTTTGACCAGGTATGTGGAGAAAAACATTTACATCTGGAACGATCATTAGATTCATCACAACATGTACTTACTTCATACTATCATTTATCTTTGGTATTGTAGATATAAGTAATTTCTTTATAAACTTGGTCAAAGTTTCAAAAGTTTGACTTAAAAAAATGTTGGAACTACATTATCGAACGTAGGGAGTAGCTCTTTCTCTCTCTCTCTCTGCTATCTCTCATGGGCCTCCCCTCTCACTCGAACTCTCTATACCGACGGATTATACGCTCACTGTGTTAGCGTATAGCTCCGTATATTATTTAGTTGACCAGTCAACCAATCGACATGCTGCCTTGTCAGCTCGTGTTCTGTATCTTCGTGTGCTGGCCCATGTGGTAGTGGGTGAAAATAAGTAAACCAGAGGCCCATCTGACACGCGGTGAAGTGAACAAAGTTGAAACCACTCGGGGTAGCACCCCGCACGCTAGTAAATTGAGGGCACATTGAGGACAAACTTCTTGCGCGCGAAGGACGCACTCTCGCACAATTCACCACTGCGCGGCAGCATGCACAGAAGGACGCACTCGCGCACACCCAGCACACAACACACACCAGCACACGTGTACACCGGCGTCACCGCCGATTGAGATGGACGGCGAGGCAGCCAACAAGCGGAGGCGGCTCGAGCCAAAACCGCATCCGGCGAGCCTGGACTTCATCAGCAGCCTCCCCGACGACACGTTGCTCGTCATCATCGGCCTCCTCCCCACCAAATCTGCCATGCGGACCGCCCTGCTCTCCAGCTGTGGCACCCCCTTTGGCGCTGCGTCCCCCTCAACCTCACCGTCGACAGCTGCCTCTACGACGGGGATTGCAAACGCATGGCCGCAGTCTCCAAGATCCTTTCATCGCACCCTGGGCCAGCCAAATGCCTTGACATCCGCATGTTCAGTACCAACTGCAAGGTCCAACCCAAGTTCGACGAGTGGTTCTTATCCCCCGCCCTAGATCAGCTTGAGGAGCTTAGCTTTGAAGCTGGAGGATGTCACTCTCTGCCGCCGTCCGCGCTCCGCCTCATGCCAACGCTGCGCCGCGCCAGCTTCAGCTCCTGCTATCTTCCCCAGATTAATGCCGCGCCCGCTCTTCTTCTCCCTCAACTCAAGCAGCTCGACCTCTTCGACGTTGTCATCTCGAAGAAGGCTATGGAGCACCTGCTCCGCAGCTGTACTGCGCTCGAGTACCTTCGTCTTGAGCAGATCCACGGGTTCATTAGCCTCCACATCGCCTCGACGAATCTCCGATGGATTTATGTGTCTTGCTGGCCCCGCAACAAGACATCAATTGGGAAGAGATCACTCCAGCTGTTCCATGTTATGGTCATTGAGAATGCGCCTTTCCTTGAGAGATTGCTTGTATCGGATCTATAAGGTCCAACAAAAATCAGGGTCATTGACGCATCGAAATTGACAGCGTTGGTGTACTCATCTGCCAAATTCTTCGAACTCTTTATTGGATCCGTAATCGTTCAAGTACAACACTCATCTTCTTCTCCGTCTTATTGAAATTCACATTTTTAAATTTCTTCTTGATGTATTTACGACCGTCTTCCAGAAAATGATTCCCACAAGCTTGACCCAGTCCATGCGCATAGTGAAGATCTTAGCACTAAAATCTACTGGCCCCAATCTGGATCAAGTTGTTGGATTCCTTACATGCTTTCCGTGCACGGAGATGCTAATCATCGAGGTGAAACTTCTTTCCTATAAATAAACGGTAATCACAACATAGCTCATTTTTCTCGTAATTTTCCCAAATTACGATGACAAGTGTAGTGTTCAAAACTGCATCTATGCACTGCATCGAAAGAAATGTTTTTAGTATTTTTTCTCACGTGATCACCTGCATCGTTTTTATGCTGTACTACTATAGTAGCCTAGGCTAGTCATAGTGGAAAGTAACTTAGACTACTCCAGTAACTCTATGGTTACCCTAAGAGCAAGTACTACCTCCGTCCTGGTTTACTCTTCCAATTTTGTAGTATCAAAATTTGACCATAGATTTAACTGACAAAATGTTAATGCATGTCACTGAGAACTATATCGTTGGATTCGTATTTGAACATAATTTCAAATGGTGTAATTTTTAGTGACATGCATTGGCATTTTCTTAGGTAAATCTATGGTCAAAATTTTATACTAAATACGAGGTAGTATTCCCTCCGTCCCAAAATTCTTGTCTTACATTTGTTTAGATATGGATGTATCTAACACTAAAATGTAACTAGATACATCCGTATTTAGACAAATTTAATACAAGAATTTTGGGATGGAGGGAGTACAAAAGTGGGCTATGTAGGCCAAAACATGTGCCAAAGTCACTTGTGATGCATTTGGCATCGATGCCCCTCCATTGCTCACCTGGTGTCCCAATCTGGATCACCTACTTTGCTCCGGTGCCAAATTAACTCATGCAATGAAAACACACTGCGTGGGAGAGAGAGAGAGGACTGAGGCAATAAAAAAACACTTGTTTGGGAGAGTGAGAGGCTAATGTAGTTGGTTTGATTGATTTGTTTATACATGTGGGTCTGTGTGCACAGCGGTGCCAACTCTCTCACATCGCGAGAGCGGTGCCAAAATCTTTTGATTTGACATGATGCGTGTTATGTGGCATACTTTTGCGAAATATGGCATCGGCCACGTAGTGGAAGGCAGCAAATGCCCAAGCTCTTCACGTGCTCCTAGTTAAATGAGAGGAAACAGAAAGAGAGAGAGAGAGTGAAAAAATGTCACTAGCCAGCCAACCCTATCGTATGAGCGAATGATATTGGTACCTGTTGATGACACGACAATCTTATGCAGCCAGCTGCTCTAATGTGTTCTCTTCTTTTGCAGATAAAAAAAGACCCGAAAGTGAAAAAATGTGCTGCACTATAACAATCTCATCGAATGCCTTGATCTCCATCTTACAGAAATTGATTTGATCGACTACCGAGGCAGCACATCTGAGATTAAATTGGCCAGGTTCTTTGTTCTGGAGGCAAGTGTGCTCAACGTAATGAGGTTTGGTGTTCTCTGGTGCAACAATGAATGGCGTGCTGATCACCGCAAGCGTCTAAGCCTAAATGACAAAGTCTCCACAGAAGCTGAATTTGTTTTTGAAACATCAACTGGCTAGAGACTCAAAAACTTATTTGCCCATTAGTGTCTTGTTAGGGCGGTGGATTTTAGTTTGTACGATAATGCTGCATCCACCTAAAGTAACGAAAGTTCTTACGTAAACTTCCTAGTAATTCCCTCTTCGTAGGTGCATCATTACTCCTAACATTTGTAATATCAGTTTGAAACTTGTAATATTGCCGTGTCCTATTCCCGCGTTTTCAAAATCCTGTGAATTAAACAGGTCCTGAGTTGGTGATGATGTTGTGCCTCCCATCTTTCACCAATAGTCGTCGGATCTAGATCTGACGCATACAAACCAAGCTTCTCCATTTTTGCAAAAGATGCCCACACTTGTTCCCTATTTACAAACAACTCCTTGTCTCTCACAATCAGCCTCATCTCCTCCCCACCACATCTAGGAGTAGAAGGCCGTGGAAAATTCTGGCGTGATGGCCGCTGCCAGAGCCGTCCACCCCCAATCTTGGTGTTCCGTGCAATGCACGGGCATCTACGCACGGGAAATTATGTCGAACAGGGCTAGTTGTAAGCAGGCTAGCTCTACAGCCATGATGATAGTGACTACAAACGGTGAGGCTGACTATGGGATGCCGAACACGGCGCCTATACTCAGGTGTCATCTCCGGCGCAGGGCCTTGTCACTTCATGTGAGGAGCAGCACGTAATAATTTAACCAATGGGTAGTACAGTGCTAGTACTCCTACTACTACATTGGTAGTACTAATACTAGTACTAGTAGCACCATCATCTGGATTTAGGAGTACTACCACGTCCATCTGGATTTTAGTATTTGACTAGCAATATCTAGTAATGCATGTCACCAAAAATGTACTACTCCCTCTGTAAATAAATACATGGTGTTTTATTCCTATCGGCGAGAGAACTTAATGTTTTTTTGCTAACTAGAGTACTAATAGGATTACATGCAATGAACTAAACACTGCATGTCATGTTTGGTAGTCTCAAGTCATTGAAAGCATGCACGGCCCACATCTCTCATTGGTTGATATGTCACGAAATAAGAAACAAAGAGGGAGTTAATGCACCGTGCCTAAGTATTTTGGGATTATTTGGTTTTCGTAAGGTGACTTACACAACATTTTTGTTTACATGGATTAACATTTTATTAGTAAAATCAAAGGCCAAAACTTGGCGCAAAATGCAAAGGGGACCAATAAACCAGTAAACATCAAACTTGTCTCGTTTGGCTCCAACTAGAGGTCCGGTGAGATGACTATACTGCACCGGCACGGAGGGGGACGCAGTTTCATTGACTTACGGCAACTGCCTTTGGGTGAATGACACGTGGCCCCAGGGGGTGGCTGGCCCACCTATCATACAACCAAAGGCAGGTGTAGTAGAGGGCCGAGGAGTAGTACGAAATCCTACGCACCTACGCACGCTAACCAAGGGCTGAGTGATCACTCGAATCGCAAGATCAGTTGACTAGAAGCTACGCTAGACCCATGGAGGCGATGAGCGCGAGCATCAGCCGACTGTGCCAGATGGTCCACGACGCCGGCTTGCGGCCCGGCACCGAGGAACGTCTCCAGGTAGTATTGCTTGAGGCCGCCAGGGCGAGGGGCCGCTTGGACGACAGCTTCGTCTCCTTGTTCGACGAGGTCCTCGTCGGTTTCCTTGACAAGTTCACCGTCGTCAAGAAGCTTGCAGACGACTTTGACGTAAGCCTCCAGCCGACGCGCCCAGGCTCTGCGATGCCCGCCACCCTCAACGGCCACTATGGCAACAACCTCTTCGACGCACTGGTGGCCCTGCGACTGCCCGCTGCCGCGTCGGAGAATGTCCACCTCGAAGTCGCGCTTGCCGCGCAGCGCCTGGCGCAGCAAGACACCATCGACATAATCACCCACGTCTACACGCAAATCGTCCACAAGGACTACTACATGCAAGAGGAGGACGATAGGACGCTGGCCTTCTTGGAGCGCAGGGCAACCTTGGACGGCACTGTTCAGAAGCACGTTGAGCTCGCCGCCAACGCCGCTGCTCCTCACACGTCGGTTGGTGACCCGGCGCACTAGGGCGTGAGGATGTCGTTGAATGTTGATGGATTCGTATGTATTTTTATCTTCCCGTCAAATCCATGTAGTAGTATATGATACTACAGTAATTATCTTACCTTTCGCATCAACTTCATAATTTTCGTACGTACTCCATGCATGAACGGCGCCAGAACCAAACTTCTCATCACTCTAGGCAAAATCATTATTTTCTATCCATCGGTCGCGCCATGGAGCATAACCAAATTTTACAAGTTACGAGTTCAAAAGGAAAAGCCTGCCGTGTTCGTGTCGGACCCCTACACGGTTGGTATGGCACACCACTCAAGCAGGAATGCGTGCGGTGTTGCATTTTCACTTACAAGTGGGACCACAATTGAGCAAACCGACTATCGGCAAACCCCCACCCCACCCACCATGCAATGGCTGAGAAAACAGGAGGGAGAAGAGATGGTTTTAGCATGGACTCCAAGAAAATTGGTGTCGGATGGGACTCGTGTGGGTGGCGTGTGCCGTACTGCTAGACGTGAATGCTAGTTATGGCCCATGCCACCCCACTATATCAAGCCTATATCGAGGTACGTAGAACAAATTTCCTGCAGTCCGTGCTCAACCCTCCTCTATCTCTCTTCTCAGCCAGCCAGCGGACGCGCGGAGCCCATCGTCTGTTTGCTCACATGCGGCCCCACATGCCAGTGAAAACGCAAGAGGACCCACTGAAGCTGCACATCTTTCACCTCGACGTGTTGGTGATGAAAAACAAATCCAATAAAGATCTTCGGTGGCTGCTTTTGGAGTTACTCCAGAGTAGTAAGATTCTATTTACAGTTTAACCCAAGATGCACATCTCGTGGCTTTAACTACCACTCTATTTTCTTTCATGACACGACCTGGATGCTGGATGTCCCACGTGTCGGCAAAAGGAGGAAGAACCTGACCAAATCTTCGGTTCTGCTCTCGGATTAGACTAGTTGTGCTAACTTAAAAATTTTATTGTGTACTCCCTCCGTTCCAAAATACTTGACTTCCATTTTTCCAAAAATGGATGTACCTATATACTAAGACATGTCTAGATACATATATATTTTGACGAATAGAAGGCATGTATTGTGCAACGGAGGGAGTAGAATGGATGCAAGTTTTTGTATTGGGAAGAAGAGTACATCCATATATTGATAGAGCGCAATTTAGTAGATGTTCTATCACTTTTAGCTAGCACAGACGCACGATCGAGCCTCCGCAGATCAACAATGAATGCATCGAGAAGGCACTAATCCAACTTACAGGAGTAGTAAAATGTATTCTTGTTTTCTTTGGTCTTACTTTTCTAGTCAAAATTATCGTTGGAGTTCGCGCAAAACGGAGGTGCGTTTGGGGTCGTGCGTTGGAGTTGGCCTTACAAGTGGGACCGCAGTTAAGGAAACCGACTATCGGCAAACCCCCACCTCGCCCGCCGCGCGATGGCTGAAGTTAGAGAAACGACGAGGTTGAAGAGATTGCTCTAGCACGGACTCCAAGAAATAATATGGTGTCAGATGGATGTCGTGGTGGTGGCGTGTGCCGTACTCCTGGACATGAATGCTTGTTCTGGCCCATGCCACCCTACTACTCCTACTACTTACTCCTACTATATAGTATACTAGTATCAAGGATTCGAGGTGCTGGTTACGTACAACGAACACATTAACATATGGCTACAGTAAAAACACCCGCCTGACGCGTGAAGCATGTGAAGCTAGTACAAATAGTGTACTACTATTGTTGATTGGCCTCATCCGATAACCTGTTGCAATGCACGTACAATTATGTATTCGGAAAATATTTTTTTCCTCGTCGCACCACTCACTCAGAGAAGCGACTTGAAAGCCATTCATAAATTTAGTAAGTTTATCACAGGCATATCATTTTATTACATACAACAGGTCATCAACCCACATCGACAACGAGGATACATTATAAATACTAAAGTTTTCACCACACAACAAATAACAAGCCATGAAATGAACTTCAACTCAACCATTCCGCGGCTTTGGTAACGCTTGCTTTGAACCACAAGTGATTCTCTGGGACGGGCCATCCATTGTCGATCTGGAGACCAACGCAGGACTGATCATCCAAGCTGAAGCGGCCTACTATATCAGTACTAGGGTAGGGAACCACCAACATGTCCGAGGTATAGACACAGTTGCTTCTCATAAATGTGTCAACAGCAGTTGGATCGCCTTTCACCATCATCGGATAGTTTTTTTCCAAGGAAGAGCGAGTTTTCTCCAAGACTATCAATTCTGTTCCAGGGAGAAGGAGTTGGAGCTAGCACACTAGTATCCATCCCGAATACCATGCAACGGGTGTTGGAATAGGTCCGGAGAGTGCGACCATGGGAGAAACGTGCTTCCTTAGCAGTAACATCATCAGTGGGCTGTATACATACAAGAAGAGGTGATCCATCGGAATTAGTTGCCAGGCGCCACAGAGTATATGGGCGCTGCTCATGGTCATCACCATCGGCATCTCCCCCTTGGTTATAAATTTTTTCAAGTATAGGTGGTGGGATGTTCACAGGACCTTGGAAACACAAGAAGAAGGTTAATTAGTAAAGGGAAACTTGCTAACCCGCATGCATGTGGATGAAACAATTATAATTACGGTGGAAGACAAACGTACCGTAACTACGAGGATACCATGCATAAATGGTGCCACGAGTGGTGGCAGCAAACACAAGGCCCTCGTATTTAATTGCATCACAGTACTCCTTCGTGCACAGAAACTGATTTTTGAGCAATATCCATCGAGTCAAACCACTAAGGATGGCAACAAGCTTGTCGAAGATAGCAACAACTTCATAGTTGTTGTAATTCCAAGAGCGGTTGGGAACTCGACAAATTGCTATCTTCCATAGAAGACAGTCACCATGATCGTATTTGAACGTGCGTACATTACCGGTGTGCTCAACCTCTGGGCAGTGTGCTGAGATTTTTGGAAGTGGAACCCGGTGATGAGTGTACACATTCACAAGTTCCCACTCGCAGTTGGACCCAATGTAAACAACCCAATCTCCATTTGCGCCCGCCCAAGCCTTGCCCTCAAGCGATGGCATCTTAACATCATACGTATCATTATCAAGCGGCACCAACTTGCACAGGGCGAGGCCTCCGTCGTGCCGGCGCCAGTCATCAGGGTCACGACGAAGAAGATATGGGAGATCAAACAGCTCCTTGACTCTTGGATTCCTTGCAATGATGTTATTAGTTGAGTCGAGAATGGGCTTGAACGAACCTGCCATGCTAGCCGAGGTGATGACGTCGCATCGATCAATGAGTTCCTCCACCACGTCATCTTTCAGATCGGGGCAAGAATAACAGGGTCGTTTCCGGCCTGTTCCCTCCATGGAGAAGACGATTGAACAATGGCAGAAGAAAGGGTGAAGGGCTGAAGGAAAATGGAGGAGGGAGAGGAAGAGCGTGCGACAACAGTTCCAAATCGAGAGGGAAAGGTGAAGATTCGGTGGACGGTTGCGAGTTTGCCACGGTTCGCGAAGAGGCGCCCCGGCCTACACGTCCGTTCGAAAATACTCCCACTACTTGTCGTCGTCTCACTGATATGTTGGAACGGGACCACATGTCAACGAAACATGGTGTGTAATTTCTCGTGCAAAATGCGATCTGGCCGCGTTGGCCTGAGGTGCCACATTAGTTATCGACCTTTATTTTTTTAATGGCGTGCCGATCAGTTTTGAAGCACGACTAACTGGTACTGTACGCAGAGAAAATATAAACTACTCTAGCACTACCCCACCTCCAGTACTAGTAGTATAAAAAAGATATATAGGCTGGAGCTTCAGCGCTTTCTTGCTAAGGGCTGCCCACTTGCTTCTCACAGTACCACCCTCTCTCTAGATCTAAAAAAGACGGCCCCTCTCTCCCTCCTCACCAGTGGTCACAGATCCGCCAGGGAAGAAAAGGACGTGCAGCGTTGACACACTCGTCGTCAGCGAGCGAGGTCACGCACTAACGACAAGGCCGTCCTCTCAGACCTAGCGCCCGCGCGGGATGGCCTCCGTCCCCAAGCTCGATGCCGTAGTGTGTGCAGAGGACGACGACCACGAGCGAAGCCACTTCCCGCCAACCCTCAGGTATGCTACCTCTTTTCGAGCCATAACCTTGTTCTATTGCCCCATCTGCTACGTCGTTGCATGTGGATCTTTTTCCACTCCACCATCTTCCCAATTTGCTATCCTCTACTCTGCTGGCCACGCAGACGAAAACCATAATTTGCACTATTAAAGGAAACCCTACTTCATGCAGACTAATCCATGTCTGGGTTGAATAAGGAAAGGAAGGGAGACTGTACTGTCCAAGAGAGTAGGCATCAAACCCGCATCTAGGTTGAAAAGGGGAAAATCAGTAGCTAAGGAACGAGTCTCGTGTCTCTTGGTTGAAGAAGGGTAGAAAGGCATGACAACGCAATAGAGAATGACCAGATCGATCGGTTTTTTGTCCTCGCATAGGAAAAATGTGGCTAAAGAGAACAAAAATGGGACATACTCCACATATGCTGCCTGGATATTTGTTGCTCTGGGCAACCATAACTCCCTCACCACTCTGCATCCGTGGAGGTACATCGTACTGGTGCACCCACTGTCCGAATGGGCCTCCCATGCTCTTATTGCCACTTTTTTTGCTGTTAGTATAACGCCAGCAGTCAAGTCAAGCAATGCTACTGCTAAAGTGATGCCACATTTAACTAATGCCGCTCTCAGTCTAATGCCACCCATAAATTTAAGCAATTCCATTTAATGTCACTGGATTATTTCAGGGTTAGCTATTGATTGTGGATGTATTAAAGATTTTTTAGCTAAGGCATTCTAATGCTATTGCACAGCCAGTATACGAACGATGGAACTTGTTACTACCTTCAGATTTTTGCACTGTTAATGCTTATAGATTACATACCTCACTTTTATGAGATAAGTTAATTTTTTTGTACAGTGTCACCAAAATGCCAAGGCACTGATGTCATTTTATTTTGGTTAAACTGCACAGACAATTATGAAGACAAGAGGAAAGGTCAAGAGTGGGCACCTCCTCCTCCGGCTGTTCTCTTGAGGAGGTCTGTATGTTTGTCTCTAATGCCTGTCGACTACATACCTGACATCATGATGTAATGTTAAGTCATTTCCTTTTGTACAGTGTCACTGAATTGTCAAGGCAGTGATGGCATTTTATTTTAGTAGAACTGCACAAAATTTGCTTAAAAGAAGAGGAAAGGTCAGGAATGGCTCACTTTTCCAGAAAAACTATGTATGCCTTCCTGACATCAGCCGCTGTTGCTTTATTTATTCCTTCAAACAGGTGGTTAGAAACAGTCTTGCTACCTTTTCCCATTAAGAAATTGGAATACTTATATTTGTGAGTCTATGCTTCAACTAGTGCCACTTTTAGAGTAATCAAACTTTCAATATCTATGCAAACAGGGATGCTCGATTTTAGTGGAACTGCACAAAAAGTCCAACTTGTTCAACATTAGGAGCATGTTTTTTTCAAACCTTTATATCCAATTGGTGGCACTATGAGCTGTTTATTACGAAGGTACATGGTTTGCTACTATCTTGCTACTCTTTTTGTACTGTCATTAGATAGTAATACTAGCGGTTTGCATGTGAATTTATTTGCAGGGTGGACCTAAATTGGAGGTGCAGGACATGATTCAGTGATTGGATGCTCAATTTCGGTTGTATCGATTTCACCTCTTCCATCACTGCGAACATGGATATCCTTGGTCTGATGAAGAATAGGCACTATATTTCTGCTCTAAACCAGCAAATCAATTCAGTATGAAATTGTCCAGGGCAAGACATAACTGTATCAGATTGTCCAGTGTAGAACATGACAGATGCTAAGCGGAAGAGACATGTTTAAACCGAAAATACAAGGTGTGGTATATGTTTACTAGCTGCTTGATATTTGTGCAGACAGAGATGTCTGCCCATTGCTATTTGGCAAACAAACAAAGTGCCCACAATTTTGGTTGAACTGCACAAGAGAATAGTATAGTCACTGCATACAGTGCCATTTGAAAACAGACACAAGAAGATTGGATAGTCACTTCATGGACTGCAGAAAAGTAGTACTGTACTATTTATTGGCCAACACTAGGTGCTTCATTGCTTTGGTCTGATTATACAATGGGCATCATTTTGCCTAAGTTAAAGTTTGTATTCCGAAAATAGTCTCGCCGTGTGATCGAGAGAAGACCAAATCATATTGTAGTGGATGTTCCTCCATCATGTGTGGTTCATTCTCATGGTTCCAGCTGTTGGTGAAACCACTTACGTTTGCAAGAGGAATTGTAGACTTCACAAACAAAATTGTCTTTCAGTCTGTACTGAATGTTGGCCAAGAGAAGCATCCATGTTAGTAGGAAGAACAGATGTTTTTCTAGATCTTTGCTTTTGGAGCTACATATTTGTATATGATCTGTGAATCATTGAGATGCATTAACATGTTGATCTTATGTATGGGAATCGTACTAGTTAGTTTTAGTTGCGATGCAAGATCCGAAGTGGCTGATCTTTGCTTTTGGAGCTACATATTTGTATATGATCTGTGAATCATTGAGATGCATTAATAGTTACTTATTTATGTTCGCTCAGTGCTTACAAGTTACTGATCGATCACTAGCTAGCCTACAAATGCGCTCCTGGCAGTTTTATTTGCGACGCAAGATGCGAAGTGGCGGTTTTTTGAATAAAAATGCCTACCTCTGAAGAAACTGACAAGCTACACTATCGATCCTACACGGATAAAAATGCGAAGTGGCTGCATGCTGCTTCGCATACTGCCTGCGAGCAATTCTGAGTGCCTGCATGCAGCCGGCCGTAATTAAGGCAGCTAACTGATGCGAAAAAGATATGCCTTAAATCCGTGGAATCATTATTGACAAGGAGGGAGATGATTCGAGTGCACTCGTTTGACCGCCATGCCGGCGTGCGACCCAGACGGGATGGGACGACACAGTCATAATTTCAGTTTCTCTAGTTTTCCACGGCAAGCTGGTGTGCTAAGCCATTATGCATTGAATTCCGATGACCGTCGCGCTACCTTCCGCCTATAAGTACTGTTTACCGGCCTTCTCAGGTGCCACCGTGACCCAACTCACCATATCCTCATAAGCCCCCACCGGCCCGACGTCGCTTGCCACATCTGCCATGCCCCCGCCCGTCCACGGTAGGCGACACCGGAGGCAGTCACCGCCGGAATAGTATTCGGGTTTTCACCGGAAGGCAGACGGAGGGAGGAGGCATTCTATCTATCTTTAGATGGCAATGCGGAGATCCAGGAGTTGTTGGAGTGCGACCGCATGGCGGAGGAGCAAGAGTTGATGGAGCGCGACCGCCTGGCGGAGGAGCAGCGTATCGCCGATTTGCGGCGCCAGCGGGACATGGAGTGGCAGCGCACCGACGCTCTGAGTCGCGAGCAGAGTGCCCGCAACTGGGCCGACTATGTGGAGGCCGGCGCCCGGCAAATAGCCCTGGAGGCTGTCGGGCACGCACGCGTTCGCGACGCTGATTTTTATTACCAGCTCGTCAAGTGGGTTTCCCGCTTGGAAGCCGAAGCTTTGGTGGACCACGCCGGCATGGAAAGGGCCAACGCGCGCGAGCAACGCGCCCTATCGCACCTCTGGCAAGTCCGAGGCGAGGCGGAGGACGCCGGTGCCGGCATTTAGCATGGACAGCAGATGGCGGCCAGCATCGTCTAGTTAGCTAAGAGTAAGTTAGTAGTTGTACGCTACTAGAGTGTTAGTGGGAGTAGATAGTTAACTTGGCTATGATGGTTGTCAACGTGGAAGTTCAGTACTCTATATGTGGATCAGACCTGTTACTTTGCTCTGAATGTTGAACTTTCCGTTTGAACGTATGTAATGGGTTGTTATTTTTTTAAATGGGTTGTATTTGTCCTCCATGGTTTAGAGGCTGACTTGTGGGCCTAGCAAGTTGACGCGTACACAATCAGGAGATAATTGTACGTGGAGAGGATGACAGCAGGGACCCGCCAAGGTCATGGCAGTACGCAAGCAAGTGCCTCCTTATTTCAAGCCAATAAAAAATGGCTCCTCCTAGTGGATTTCTGACTCCTGGTGTCGGATTTCGGGTTCTGGCAGACCCTTAAGGTTCGAACTCTGGGGTGCGCGCGGAGATTACGCTCTCTACCTCTCCGTCTCGCAAAGATCTAAAGTACTGAAAGAACAACACAAGAGACACAAGGTTTATACTAGTTCGGGCCACCATTGTGGTGTAATACCCTACTCTAGTTTGTGGTGGGTGGATTGCCTCTTGGGCTGATGATGATGAATAGTACAAGGTAGAACAGCCTCGCGAGGGCCTGTTCTTGGCTGGGAGGATGAACTGCTAGGAGGAGTTCAGCCGCCCTTCTTTCTCTCTGTCTTTCTCTCTGGATTCTAGCTCGCTCGTTCTCTCTCTCGCTAGTTCTTGACCTTCGCTCCTTCTTTACTCTCGCTATGGGGGTGGCTAGTCCTATTTATAGGCAAGGGCCCTGGGCCTCTCCCCCAAATATTGAGCGGGAAGGGTGCCAACAGTTGGCCATTTTGAAGGGGAACATCTGGTACACTTATCCTGACTAAAGTCGGTCCTCGCCTGCCAAAAGGCTCTGTAGTGACGCCGGCCTGGGCTCCACGGTGACCTCCTTCCCGCCGTTGGACTGGTCTTGGTCTTGTTGCACCGAAATGGATGCCTTTGCTTGATCCTCTCGCCTGCGCTTGCCCCCTTTGCACCAAAGAGGAAAGGAGGACACTGCGCGGGCGGGCGCCCGCCCGGCGCCCGTGGTCTTCATGGCTTACGTCATGGGCACCTTGTGAGGTACCCCGCCTTGATCTCTCCGCCTCCTCGTGAGCCAGCCTGATGAGGCCGCGCCTGAGGAAGCTCTGCGTCGTCCGCCCCGCGAGGCTTGGCCCCTCGCGAGGGTCTTGGGTCTTGTGTTGATGAAGATGGGCCATGCCGGGCCTCCTTTGAGCCACGCCACAGGCCGCAGGCAGGCAAGTCTGGGGACCCCCGTTCCCAGAACGCCGACAGTAGCCCCCGGGCCCAAGGCGCGCCCGGACTTGGCTGCGCTGAGAGGCGAAAGGGCAAGGGCGAAGTGCCGCGGGCCCTAACAGCCTACGGCCTTGGGCACCGCGTGGCGGTTGATGGGACGCGGGCGTCTCTGCTTCCCCATGATGCCTCGGTGATCGCGTGGATTGGACAAGTCCCTGCGAGGAATCAAAATGCGTCCCATGGGGGCTTGTAAGGTGCCTATGATCCTGTTTGTCAATATATAACCCTTGCTGTAGAGCTGTGTGAATTGCCGATTCCGTCTTAGCTCAGTTCTCCCTTTCGAACCTCGCGAGGGCTTGGTGCTCTGCGCTGACAGGTCCCAGTCCCAAGGCGGCGTCAGCCGTCGCTGGTATGCCAGGTCGCGATGCCGTGGTCAAGGCCAGGAGGTGAGCGACCCAGGGTCCGATAAGATCCCCTGAGTCGCGATGCTCAGGAGGTCCCCTTTGGCGCCCAAGCAGCCGTCGTTTGGCGAGAAAGGAGAGCGGCGTCGCTAACACAGAATTGCATTAGGTGCGGGGGTAATGCCACGGTAGCAGGTGCTTTTGGGTGATGACTTATCTTCGTGGATCGGGGATTATTCCTGGTGCATCGTCGGGTCCGCGCGTCGGCAGGAGCGGACCCACTTGGCGAGGTCTTCGCGTGCCCCTTCTCCCTCGCCTTTGCTCCCCTTCTGCTCTACGTCCTCGGGTCCCGGCCCTCGAGCGAGTCTCAGCCGTCGCTGGTATGCCAGGTCGCGATGCCGTGGTCAAGGCCAGAGGGTGAGGGCTGGAGAGCCAGTAGGAGCCCTAAGTCGCGATGCTCAAGCACCCCCCTTTAACGTGCAAGCGGTTCGCGTGGACGAGAGTGAAAGGAACGCCGTGAGGGCCTTGCCTGGTGCAACTCCCTTTGGGGATCCTGTAAACTCATCACAGAAGGAAGAAGGGGTTGCCATGATAATTATTAGTTAGCCGTTAGTTGCTTCCGAGAGGAGGCGAGGCACTGAAGGCTTGACGAGGTGGGGCCATGCGGGGCTGCCGCGGCCAGAGCTCAGCCATTCAGGTTTGTCGACGCTGCAGGGACGGACCCACGCGCAAGTGTCGTGCCGTTGTGGGAGCAATTCCATCAGTTGGCGTCAGTCGAACAGGCAACTAGATCAAACACATTAGCCGAGAAGGAGTGAATTCATTCAAATAGATGCTGGGAAGGTAGACATCGCTGGGTCAGGCCCGAGTGACTTGGGGATGGTGCGGCGCGAGGGGCGCCCCCAACAAAGCAAGCTAATCAACATGAAATAAAAAGGGATACATGCCGCAGGGACGGACCCACGCGGCCTGGGAATGATGCAGCCCTGGGAGGGCGCTCCCAGCTAGACATGAAACTTGAAAGATGTCACCTGAAGATGTCGAGGATGAAGGGGTGTTGGTGCAGCAGACTCGGTGGGCTGCGGAAGTCGGTCCTCACGAGCCCCCAGGCCCGGGGGCCTCGGGAGGCTCCGGAGGCGCTAGCGGCTCCTCGCGAATCATCTCCATCTCCGCCAAGGCTGCGGAACGCCTTTCCTCTTGAGCCTCCATGATGCCCCTCATGAGGCGCTGGTACGTAGCAGCCGTGCTCGGCAAGCCGTAAGGCATGCGAACGTAGCCGTGGGGCGGACCTCCGCAGCGCCCCACTTGCGAGGGACAGAGGCGCTCCATCGTGGCGACTTGGTTGAGCCCTGGTATGTCGATGCAGACGCGCAACCCACCATCCTCGCCTGGATGGGGAGCCACAGCCGGTAGACGGCGGCAACCTCTCATGATTCTCGATTCCTGTAGTTATTGAATGGCCTTGTTGACGAACTCCTGCTGGTCTGACCTTCCTTGCCTTGCTCCTCCTTGAGGGAAACATGCTTCGAAACACGCCTCCACATGGTGCCCTAGCGCCTCCCTTGTGACCTTGCCCAGGTCGATGGCCCTCCAGGGGAGAGCCCCCGAGCCCTGCCTGAGGAGGGCGTCAGGCGCGCTTTCCTATGCGATGGAGGGAGGTTCCCCTTGGGCAGACGCGGGCTCTGAGGGGCCTGCCTCCTGAGGAGTCAGTTCGGACGACGTCTTCTTCTTCTTGAGGGTGATCTCGGGAAACCTCCTGTCCCCGCGATCTGGGTCTTCCAGTGACGCGGCCTGAAAGGCTCGCTCCAAGGAACACACTGCATCCCTCTCTTCACAGGGTACCATGATGACTCCGCCACTTCCCGGCATCTTGAGTACGTTGTAGCCATGGTGAGTTACGGCCATGAACTTGGCCAGCGCTGGGTACCCGAGGATGGCATTGTACGGCAGGCGGATGTGAGCGACGTTGAAGTCGATGAGCTCGGTACGGTAGTTGTTGCGTGCTCCGAAGGTGACAGGGAGGCGGACCTGCCCAATCGGGACCGTGGAGCCGTCGGTGACCCTGAAGAAAGGCTTGGTTGGCTGAAGCTGGTCATAGGGTACTTGGTGATTGTTGAATGTTTCCACAGACAGGATGTTGAGCCCTGCCCCACCATCGATGAGGGTCCTGGTGACCAGTACGTTGCTGATGACTGGGAGCAAAGCATCGGGAGGACTCCGGCTGTGGCCGCACACTTGAGCTGATCCGCTGAGCATAACGTGATGGTGCACGCCGACCACCTGAGAGGGCACGTTGCTTCGAGCTTGGGTAAGACTCCATTCACTTTGTGGGCAAACTGCTTGAAGATGCGTTGGGAGGCTGGGGCTTGAGCTCCGCCCAGGATGCAAGCGATTGCGCGTGGCTCCTGGAAGCCCCCAGCCCCTTCGTCTTGATGGCGGTTGTTGGTGTCAAAACCGGCGGATCTCGGGTAGGGGGTCCCGAACTGTGCGTCAAGGTCGGATGGTAACAGGAGACAAGGGACACTTTATTTTACCTAGGTTCGGGCCCTCTCGATGGAGGTAAAACCCTACTCCTGCTAGATTAATATTGATGATATGGGTAGTACAAGAGTAGATCTACCACGAGATCAAGGAGGCTAAACCCTAGAAGCTAGCCTATGGTATGATTGTGTATGATGATGGTTGTCCTACGGACTACAACCCTCCGGTTTATATAGACATTGGATAGGGTTAGGGCTATACAGAGTCGGTTACAATGGTAGGAGATCTTCAATATCCGCACGCCTAGCTTGCCTTCCACGCCAAGGAAAGATCCTTCCGGACACGGGACGAAGTCTTCAATCTTGTATCTTCATAGTCCTGGAGTCCGGCTGAAGGTATAGTCCGGCTATCCGAACACCCCCTAATCCAGGACTCCCTCAGTAGCCCCTGAACCAGGCTTCAATGACGACGAGTCCGGCGCGCAGATTGTCTTCGGCATTGCAACGCGGGTTACTCCTCCAAGTTCTTCAAGAAGATTGTAAACACCAAAAATAGTGTCCGGCTCTGCAACATAAGTTTCCACATATTGCCATATAGAGAATAATATTAACACAAATCAAATCTGCTGACGTATTCCGCAGTGCG
This sequence comes from Triticum urartu, assembly GCF_003073215.2. Lineage (NCBI taxonomy): Eukaryota > Viridiplantae > Streptophyta > Magnoliopsida > Poales > Poaceae > Triticum > Triticum urartu. The sequence goes on along the minus strand of NC_053027.1, from coordinate 70,497,023 downwards.
TCATAACACTGCGGCCAAGCTCTTTATATAAATTGTTTTCATTGTTCCACCTCAGCGTGTTTAGCGAGGCGATTTCCTTGGCACGTCTTGTCAAAGAAGAGATCGTGTGCCCCTTTTAACGGGATTCTCATCAATACGGACGTGGGTAACCCAACCGCGCCATTTACCATGGCGCTTGGGAGGCAAGTGAGTTTTATTAGGTAGGTGGGGATGCCTAACCGCACCCGCTTGTATAAAGGGATAATGATTCACCTTTTTACCTATGCCTTCTTCCTCCTTTGCCAATCCATCTCTCGCGCACTCAAGCTCCAGCGCCCAAGTCCGCTCTTCCTTCCTCAACCTTCTCCAACAATGTCCGGAGCGGGAGGCAAGTGGATGGCCTCCTCCGTTACGGAGGCCCAAGTAAAAAAGCTAAGGAAAGCTGGATACTTGTCCAAGGACATCCCGCATCGGCTTCCTGAGAAGGGGCAGCTTCTTCCTACCCCAGGGCCCCATGAGAGGGTAGTTTTTCTTCCCCACTTCCTCCGCGGACAGGGCTTTCCACTTCACCCATTTGTCCAGGGGCTCATGTTCTACTATGGCCTGGATTTCCATAATCTGGCCCCGAACTTCGTCCTCAACATCTCGCCGTTTATCGTCATGTGTGAGGCCTTTCTCCGCGTCCGCCCCCACTTCGGCCTCTGGCTCAAGACCTTCAATGTCAAGCCCAAGGTGGTGTCCGGCACCCAGGTGGAGTGCGGAGGCGCTATGGTCGGCAAGATGGCCAACGTCCTCTGGTTCGAGGGCTACCTTGTGGAGTCCCTAAAGGGGTGGCAAGCCGGGTGGTTTTACATCACCGAGCCACGCGATTCGAAATGGGTCGCAGCCCCCGAATTCAGATCTGGACCCCCCACGCGGCTCATGTCCTGGAAACAGACGGGCCTGTCGTGGGGCAACGAGGAAGAAGTGACTGGGTTGCAAACGTGCATCCAGTCCCTGGTGAACAAGCCAATCCGGCTGATCAATGTGATCCAGGTCATGCTCGTCCGCCGGATCCTCCCGTGCCAACAACGGGATTTTTACTTTGTGGGAATTCGACCCGGCGCAGCACCAAACCCTCAGTAGGCTCTTCGACATGACGTATGAAGACGTCTGGAAGGTGCTGACCCAAGGCGCCGAGTCCCCCACATCCGCTTCTGAGGACCGCGGATACAGCTCGCAGCGTCACGCCAACGAGGTAAGCTATCTATACCTTTGACAGGTTCGTTGAGCTCTTCTTCATAGATTAACTCTATGCGGGATCTAAACTCCCTTTACCTTTGACAGGCTTGGCGGGCTATATCCGGACCAGTTAACTGTCCGGCTCCCCTGCCCGAAGACCCGGCCCCAGCTCTCCTAGCGAAGCTGTTGACTCCGGCACCTTACGTGGTGCCGGAGAAGAAGGCCAAGAAGAAGAAAACCACCGGGACTCGAAAGAGTTCCCGAAATATGGTGGTGTCGGACTCGTCATCTGACGAATCCGCAACGCTCTCCTCTCGTGAAAACGAGGAGGAGGAACAAGAAAGTTCTCCCCCCCAGCAGGGGGAGAAAAGAAGAAGAAGGCTACCCCAACGGGGGAGGCCGAGGGTCGAGGAAAAGGAAGACCCCTCCGCCGGACTACTCCCACGACGCCGAAGAGGGCGAAGAGGAGTGGCTGGACAGAGCCAAGCGTCCGGCGAAATCATAAGTACTTATATACCAGAGTGACTCATGATATTCTTTATTGCACTGCTTTTCCTAATGTCGAATATAATTATGCAGCCCGCCCCGGGACGAACTCGATAACTCGTCGAGTGGCTCCCTGGATTCGTCGGACGTGAACTCAGTTCCGCCCGCTGTTTCCCCTGCAGGGCAGACGACGCTGAAGTGGCGTCGCAGCAAGCTCCGGGGCAAGAGGATGTGGTCCTGGAGGAGCCGCAAGGCAATCCTCCGGACCCCAGGAGTGAAGGGGATAAGACCCCCCAGGGCTCCAAGTCCGGCCTTGAGCCGGACGGCGCGCCGGACTCAACAGTCCCGGTTCGCGGCGGGCGAACTCCTTCCAAGAGGAGCAAGCCCTCTGAGCCGGCGGCCTCCGTCCAACCAGAGGCGCCAGACAATCTGCTGGAGCTGCTTGACGGCGCCTCCATAGACGAGGAACACCGTACTGTTATCAGTGCGGTGATCCAAAGGGTTCAGTCCGCCAAGAGCGGACTGACTGAAGCTTGCGCTAGCCTTCTAACCGGCTTCGAGGTTAGTAAAAATATGTCAAAATATTACCGCATAGACAGTAGCCCCTGATGCTCTGTTCGGTGTTCGGAAAGAAAAGCCGAATAGAGGATCTAGTAATTTTCGCAGGAGTCTAACAACCAAAAGTCAAATATGCGTATGCAGGCTTCGCTGCTATCCACCGCCGCACTGACTGCGTAGGTGGATGTCCTTAAAAAGGACCTCGGGCGGACCGAGCAAGAGCTCGGCCTTGCCAAACGGTAGCTCGAGGAAAAAGAAGGTAAGAAATACCCTAAAAAAAGAAAAAAAGGTGCCTATAGAGAGGCTTGATTGCGGAAAGAATTAACAGGATTGTACTGCTTATTGTAGGGGCCACAACCGAGGTGGCAACCCTGAAGCAGGCGCTAGCTGAGGCCGGAAAGAAAACGGCCGAGGAGCGCACCGAGCGAGAAAGGCTTGGGGTTCAGGTCGGCGAGGTGCAGCAAGAGCTGCAAGCTCTCATGAAAAAGCATGAGAGTTTGGAGCTTCAGTCAAAAGCGCAAGCATCCGAGCTCGCGTCGGCCCTTGAGACCGCCAAGAGTGCCAAGGCCGAAACCCAAAAGGCCCTCCTAGAGTTGGAGGAGGTGAAAAAGGTAGCAGCGGGTAAGGCATTCTTAATGCAAAGTAGGAATATAAAAGTAAACTACCTGTTACTTACCCAAATCTGGAGTTCTCCAGGAGCGTTCGCCGATCTTCCCCGCAGCGTATCCGACGCCGCCGCGTTCCACCGAGCTAAAGAGGGCAGCTCGACGGAGAGTGTGTTCTGGTCTCAGTATTCTGAGGCCGGACACCCTGTGCCTTTGAGCGATCAGCTGAAACAGCTGGTCGAGCTCCACAAGGCGGCCGAACAGGCCATGAAGGGCTTACTAGTTCGGCTGTGGCCTGGAGAGGCCCTGCCTGGGAGCTATTTCAGGCTAGTGCGGCCGCTGGTGGAGGCCTGTCCACGAATTGAGGTCATCATGCGCTCCGCCTGCATTGAAGGTGCCCGGAGGGCCCTTGCCCGTGTAAGGGTACACTGGGGTAAGCTGGACGGAGAGAAGCTGGTGAAGGACGGGCCGCCGCCGGGGAAGGAGCATCGCAAGCCCGAGAACTACTACAAGGAAGTTCTTGCCGGAGCCCGCCTTGTCGCGGATGAATGTACTAAAGATGTAGTATTTGAATGAACTCGCTCGTTTGTATCTTGTGCGCTGAAAACTTGTTCATATGCGCTAAGCAATGCTTATTGAATTTAAAATATATTTTTCTGTGCGGCCGTTTATCAAAAATTGAGAGATGGCCAGTCGTCGGCTTCTGCCCCCATGCCACTAGTGCTGGGGTGTTCGGGATAAACCTAAGCGCTCTTTTTCCCATAGTTGGGTCCTTCGAGGGAGGCGCTCAGCACAACGAACCAGGCAATCGGACTATAATTCTTGAACACTCTCACTTAGCCATAGAACGTTATAATTTTAAATTTCGAAAAGCCCCTAGTTCGGAAGGCCGAATTCGGGGCGCTATCCACGCCTTTGGCCGGACATAGCCAGCTCCTTGCTCGAAGCGGCATAAGTCTTTAAGGACTCGAAAAACCTCTCGAACAGCGACCGGTCTCGCGCCTTATCATGACAGTCTGTTTTAGCTTTCTCCACTGAGGTGCTTAACCCGGCCGAACCGGGGCACAATCGCAGTGGTTCTCCTAGTGCTACCTTAGCCAATATAGCATAACGTAAGGCACCAAAACATAGGAGCCGAGCAAACCCAACATGTGACCAAAATCATGATTCGGAGCCGATGCATATAGTGCTATAAGTTCGGGGTGCCGCACTTGTGAAAGTGTACGAACTTCTCACACCAGATAGAATGGTAATGAAGCCCCTGGCGTGTTTTGCCATACCATGGTGTACGGGTGCGATCATGTTATTTAATAAACATATATATTAAAAGAGGACAACGCAAAAAATAGGCGAAAAGCTATGCATTGTTTATAAAGAGTCTATTTATCAAAGCAGAACGATACAAGTAATGCGATAAGCAAAAAGATATTAGACTATTTAACATGTCCTGACCAGGGGCAGGCCGCGGAATTTAGAAACAGATATACCGCTCGAAATAGAGACCACCTGTGAGTTCCATAATGCGGCGTAGCTTTGTCTGCTTCCCTGGGTCTTGCATCGTCTGTGCGGCAGCAAAGCCGAACAGGTTATCCAGAGTGTGGAGTCCTGAAAGTAATAAGAAGAATCCGGCAGCCCCTAGTACGTTTGACGCCGTATTGTAAGCATGTGATTAATGTGCCCCTCCCCCTGTGCCCATGGAATTTCAAGGGCATAATTGTGTACTCGAGGTACTAGTTCCGCTATGTTGCGATGGCTGGGGTTGGGGCCGTATTGCTACGCTTGCTCCGAACGTGCCAGGCGGTCTTGTTGCAGGTTACTCCGGGCGCACTTTGCATTGTCCGGCTTTTTAACGGCCGGACTGGAGAGTTGCCTTGAAAGGCTGCTTTGTACTTCTGCTGCGAGGGCCGCCGTGTGCTCCTCCGTACGGAGGGAGCGTTCAGTGTTTCCGTTGACCGTAATTACTCCTCGAGGACCTGGCATCTTGAGCTTGAGATATGCGTAATGCGGCACCACATTGAATTTAGCGAATGCGGTTCATCCGAGCAGGGCGTGATAGCCACTGCGGAACGGGACTATATCGAAGATTAACTCTTCGCTTCGGAAGTTATCCGGAGATCCGAAGACCACATCAAGTGTTACAGAGCCTGTGCAATTGGCCTCTACACCTGGTATGACGCCTTTAAAGGTCGTCCTTGTGGGCTTGATCCTTGATGGATCTATGCCCATTTTCCACACTCTATCCTGATAAAGCGGGTTCAGGCTACTGCCGCCGTCCATGAGGACTCTTGTGAGATGAAATCCGTCAATGATTGGGTCAAGAACCAATGTGGCAAAACCGCCGTGACGGATGCTAGTGGGGTGGTCCCTTCGATCAAAAGTGATCGGGCAGGAGGACCATGGGTTGAACTTTGGGGCGACTGGCTCCATCGCGTATACGTCCCGTAGCGCACGCTTCCGCTCCTTCTTGGGAATGTGGGTCGCGTATATCATGTTCACCGTCCGCACTTGCAGGGGAAACCCCTTCTGTCCATTGTCGTTCGGCGGCCTGGGCTCCTCCTCGTCGTCGCTATGCAGCCCCTTGTCTTTGTGTTCGGCTCTTAACTTGCCTGCCTGCTTGAACACCCAACAATCCCTGTTGGTGTGATTGGCTGGCCTTTCGGGGGTGCCATGAATCTAGCACGAGCGGTCGAGTATCCGGTCCAAACTGGACGGGCCCTGGGTATTCTATTTAAATGGCTTTTTCCGCTGACCGGATTTCTAGCCTCTGAATCCGGCATTTACTGCCGTATCCTCATTGTTGTCGCTGCTAACACGGCGCTTTTGCTTAGTTCGACGTGTCCTGCCACTTTTGTCCTTGGTATCCGAATTACCAGGGTTCTTTGATAAGTTGTTGCTGCGAGCTAGCCAGCTATCTTCGCCCGCGCAAAAGCGGGTCATGAGTGTCATGAGGGCTGCCATAGATTTCGGCTTTTCCTGTCCCAGGTGCCGGGCAAGCCACTCGTTGCGGATGTTATGTTTGAAGGCTGCTAGGGCCTCTGCGTCCGGACAATCGACTATCTGATTTTTCTTTGTTAGGAACCGTGTCTATAATTGCCTGGCCGATTCTTCTGGCTGCTGAATTATGTGGCTTAGGTCGTCGGCGTCCGGTGGCCGCACATAGGTCCCCTGGAAGTTGTCGAGGAATGCGGCTTCCAGGTCTTCCCAAGAACCGATTGAGTCCGCTGGTAGGCTGTTAAGCCAGTGCCAGGCTGGCCCTTTGAGCTTGAGGGGGAGATATTTGATGGCGTGTAGATCATCGCCACGTGCCATGTGGATATGAAGGAGACAATCTTCAATCCATACTGCCGGATCTGTCGTACCATCGTACGACTTGATGTTTACGGGTTTGAAACCCTCTGGGATTTTATGATCCATTACTTCATCCGTGAAGCATAGTGGGTGTGCGGCGCCCCTGTACTGGGCTATGTCACGACGCAACTCGGAAGAGCTATGCCTGTTGTGTTCGGCCCGGCCGGATTTATTGTGTCCAGAGTGAAGATCATCATCACGTGTCGTTGGGCGTCTGTGCGATCCATAGATCGATCTTGTTTGCCTTGCTTTATCCTCCAGTACATCTCGCAGGTCTGGCGCATTTTCCCGTGCCTTAGTTGAGTGGCGCCGGGGCATGGCTTGTTTAGAGGTTCGACAGGCCTCTCTGTCGCGGCCGCGAGGTGGCCGGTCTGCCATGTCATGCGTTGGTAATGTAGGTGCTTCCTCCTCTGATTGGGGTAGCGGCCTGCGGTTAGGATAATTTTTGGAGGGGCGCTCGAGTTCAAACTCTTCGGCCGCAAGGACTTCAGTCCATCTGTCAGCTAGCAAATCTTGATCATCTCTAAGCTGTTGCTGCTTTTTCTTTAGGCTATTCGCCGTGGCTAGAAGCCTGCGTTTGAAACGCTCTTGTTCGGCGGGGTCTGATGGTATGACGAATTCGTCGTCGTCGAGGCTTGCCTCGTCTTCGGAGGGAGGCATGTAGTTATCATCCTCAACCTCGCGCTCTGCCGCTCTCTCATGAGGGCTGGCTTCTCCATCTTCCTGCGCCGAATCTTGCTGGATTTGGTGTTCTTCGGCGCTATCTGGGGTAGTATTATCTCCCGTGCCGGAATCACCGTTTCTGCTATGGCGGGATTTAGAGCGGCGCCGTTGACGCCGGCGCTTTGGCTGTTTTTTCAAGGTGTCATCCTCCGCTGTTCCATCGCTATCTCCATCCTTTGGAGTGTCCACCATATATATGTCATATGACGAGGTGGCTGTCCAGCGCCCTACGGGTGCTGGTTCTTGTTCGTCTCCTCCTTCGTCGTCCATACCATCGAAGTCTTCGGAGCAGAAGTCAAGTATGTCGGTTAAATCATCGACAGTGGCTATTAAGCTGGTGGTGGGTGGGCTTTGAATTTCTTCGTCGTCCGAATCCCAACCTCGCAGACCATAGTCCGGCCTGGGCTCTCCTGACAAAGAGAGAGACTTGAGAGAATTCAGGATATCACCGAAAGGTGAGTGCTGAAAGATGTCCGTGGCGGTGAACTCCATTATAGGCGCCCAATCGGATTCAATCGGTAGGGGCACGGGAGGCTCGGAGTTCGGAGAAGAATCCGGCTCCTCGGAGTCATGGGCCATGCGGAGTGTGGGGCTGGCGTTCGGCTCGGTCGCCTTCAAGATCGCAGCCCCCGAGGTGACGTCCAGCCGTTCATCCTCAAAGAACGCAGCGGGCTCCGAGTCGAGGATCGGGGCCGGTGCGTGTGCAGCCTCCAGGGCACTGTTCGGAGGCAGAGCTATATCATGCCCCTCGAGGTAGTGCGGCGCGCTTGGCTGTGGCTCGAACCCGTCGAAGATCAGGTCTCCGCGGATATCTGCCGTGTAGTTTAAGCTTCCAAACCTGACTTGATGGCCAGGGGCGTAGCTTTCGATCTGCTCCAGACGACCAAGCGAATTGGCCCACAGAGCGAAGCTGCCGAAGACGAAGATTTGTCCGGGGAGGAAAGTCTCACCCTGGACCTCATCGTTGTTGATGATCAAAGGAGCCATCGGGCCTAAAAGCGACGACACAAAGGAACTCTCAATGAAAGCACCAATGTCGGTGTCAAAACCGGCGGATCTCGGGTAGGGGGTCCCGAACTGTGCGTCAAGGTCGGATGGTAACAGGAGACAAGGGACACTTTATTTTACCCAGGTTCGGGCCTTCTCGATGGAGGTAAAACCCTACTCCTGCTAGATTAATATTGATGATATGGTAGTACAAGAGTAGATCTACCACGAGATCAAGGAGGCTAAACCCTAGAAGCTAGCCTATGGTATGATTGTGTATGATGATGGTTGTCCTACGGACTACAACCCTCCGGTTTATATAGACACCGGATAGGGTTAGGGTTATACAGAGTCGGTTACAATGGTAGGAGATCTTGAATATCCGCACGCCTAGCTTGCCTTCCACGCCAAGGAAAGATCCTTCCGGACACGGGACGAAGTCTTCAATCTTGTATCTTCATAGTCCTGGAGTCCGGCTGAAGGTATAGTCCGGCTATCCGAACACCCCCTAATCCAGGACTCCCTCAGTAGCCCCTGAACCAGGCTTCAATGACGACGAGTCCGGCGCGCAGATTGTCTTCGGCATTGCAAGGCGGGTTCCTCCTCCAAGTTCTTCAAGAAGATTATAAACACCAAAAATAGTGTCCGGCTCTACAATATAAGTTTCCACATATCGCCATACAGAGAATAATATTAACACAAATCAAATCTGCTGACGTATTCTGCAGTGCGTCATAACACTGCGGCCAAGCTCTTTATATAAATTGTTTTCATTGTTCCACCTCAGCGTATTTAGCGAGGCGGTTTCCTCGGCACGTCTTGTCAAAGCAGAGATCGTGTGCCCCTTTTAACGGGATTCTCATCAATACGGACGTGGGTAACCCAATCGTGCCCGTTAGCACGTTTGCCTTAATTAAAGGCTAGTCCCAGACGGTTATGGGGAGGGCTCTTGGTATTCTACCTCTTATATAGAGACCAAGGCCCTGCTCCCTTCTTATATTCTCAAAACGAGTTCTCCCGTCGCCTCGAGTTCCAACACCCTAGGCTTTCAGATTCCAGGCGCACCGGACCTTCGACAATGTCCGGTTCCGACCTCCAAGGCCGATGGATGCCATCCTCCGTCACGGAGGAGGACGTATTAAGGTTGAGGGAAGCTAAATTCCTGACCGGCGAGATTTCGCACAGGTTGCCTGTTCAAGGGCAGGTGATTCCTAGCCCTCAGCCCGGTGAGAGCGTGGTATTTGTATCCCACTTCCTTCGGGGATTAGGCTTCCCAATGGATCCCTTTGTAAGGGGGCTGCTGTTTTATTATGGGCTGGAATTCCATGACTTAGCTCCAGAGTCCATCCTCCATATCTCCTCGTTCGTTGTTGTGTGCGAAGCGTTCCTCCGTGTTACCCCTCACTTCGGACTATGGCTCAAGACCTTCAAAGTAGAACCGAAGATGATCGAGGGGCGCCACACAGAGTGCGGAGGCGCTGTTATAAAAAGAAATGCCGATGCTCCATGGCCCGAGGGCGCTTTTCAAGAGGAGCTTGGCTTGTGGCAACAGGAGTGGTTCTATATCACCGCCCCTCGGGGCACCGCATGGGTGGCGCCTCCTGCCTTTCACTCGGGTCCCCCACCGCGGCTAGTGTCGTGGATCAACACAGGGTTAGATCGGGGCTTGCCCAAAGACGTACCTCTGCTGCAGGGACGCATTAAGGATCTCTTGGAAGGAGACTTCAACCTGGTCAAGGTGACACAAGTCATGCTGATTCGCCGGACACTGCCCAGCCAACGTCGCCCCTTCGTCTGTGGGAGTTCAATCCAGAGGGACCGCGAGCTCTCCGGTATTTTATGGGCGCGACGCCCGCGGAGATGTATAAACTGTTCTTCGGATCACAAGAAGTGAGTCCGGATTTGACCGAGGACGTAGGTTTAAGTCGCAATCGCCCGGATACTCAAGTAAGTGACCTTGTGCCCGGACCTTCTATCCGCATAATTGACTTGCTCTTAACAATGCTTCTCCTTTTAAGCAGGAGTGGATAGCGAAGGCGAAGCTGATCAGGTGTCCGGCTCCCCTTCCCGAAACCAGGCTGGATCTCGTACTAGTCAGGATGCTGGAGGTAGTGCCTTTGGAGGGAAATAAGGGGGAGGACAAGGAAACCATGGCCTCCTCGAAAGAGGCCATTCCGAAGGGAGGAATCGACAATTCCTCCCCTAAGGGAAAGAAAAGGGCCGCCTCTGACGACCCGGAGACCGTAGCCTCGAAGCGGGGGAAAGAATCCTTGTCAGAGGGCCCGACGCCGGGGAGCTCCTCGGCCGAACTAAACCCTCGAAGGGACCAGCTCTCTAGCGAGCCGTAAGTAGAAGAAGAGTTTTTCTTTTAAGAGAAATCCTTGATTTATATCTGAGAAGTTTTAACCGAAACCTTACTTTGTAGTTCGTACCTCAGCCCTTCTCAGCAGAACTCGTCCTCGGGGGATCTTCTTCCGGAGATGATGGAGAGCGGAACGCCTCCTCCTTCTGTACCGCCTAGCGAGGCGGGCGACGCTGAAGTGTCATCGCGGAGGATTTCTCCGGATCCGACTGGGGCGGAAGGTGGCCATGGGGCCCCCCGAGGTTCTCCGCGTCCGGCCTTTGAGGGAGGCCATGGGATGAGTCCGGCACCCTCTGGTGTTCGGCCGGAGGAGCTAAAGATTCTGCTGGGGCGAGCCTCTGTCTCAGAGGAGCATCGTGCGTTGATGAGCACGGTGATTGAAAAGATTTCATCCGCAGAAAGCAGATTGCACGAGGCCGTCAAAAGTTTACTGACGGGACTTGAGGTACGTTAAATAATGTACACTTGTGTTAGTTGCGCATAAGTAAAGTGCGCCCTGTGTAGATAGTAGCCCCTGAGACTCTGTGCGTCGTTAAAATTGACGGCGCGCAGAGGATCTTAATCCCAGGTCCTTTAAGTGGCACCTTTATATGTAGGTGGCGGATTGTCCGGAGTCAAGCCGGACTGGTGATTTTGCCGAACTGAAGCGACAACTTGATGTGGCACAAGCCGACATCGCGCTTGTCAACAAGCGGCTTGATGATGCTCAAGGTATTGAAATCATCGGGCGATGGTTAGTAAGAGGAGCTTTATGTCAATATCTTACCGTGTGTATGCTTAATGCAGATGGTGCGTCCGCCGTGGAGGGTCTTAGGGCCGAACTCGCCCGAGCGAAGGAACAAGCCAGGAAAAGCGATGCGGCTGCCGTGAATGCCCTTGAAGAGCTGAAAGCCGAACAGGCTGCCCATTGCCGAAGCAAGGAGGAGATGGCTGATATGGCCGTAAAGTTAAAGAGTGCTACTGACCGTTGCAAGCTTCTTGAAGAAGAGGGTCGGGCGAGGCAAACGAGCTTAGAGAAGGCTGTTGCTGACGCCAAGGATGCCCGCTCTATAATGAGAGCGGCAAGGGAAGAGCTGCGTCAAGCCGGACAAATTGCGGATGGAAAGCCCTTCTCGCTGCGGAGAAAATTTTGTGATCCGAAGTTTGCCCCGTTAGACCAGATGTGGAGTGTAGAGGACACCTATCTGGATTTGGCGGCTAGTGCTACTGATGCGACCGAACACTTTCGAGATAAAAAGGATCATGAAGTGGAGAAGCTCTTTTGGTCGCAATTCCTCAATCCAGAGCGTCCACTGGCAGTGGACGATTGCCTGGCCCAATGGGCCGAACTGAATAGGTTGTCCGGACTCGCCATGAAGTACGTCATGGATCATCTGTGTCCGGGGAGATCGAAGCCGAAGAGTTATTTTAGCTTGGTGCAGCAATTTCTTGACGTGGTGCCACGTGTCGATGCTATGAAGAGGTCAGCGTGCATAGAGGGCGCTCGACTGGCTCTTGCCCGTGTCAAGACATACTGGGCAGATATGGAGCCCACCATTGTTGCGTCCCGGGATTCGGATAAAAGCCGAATACCTGCCGAGCACTATTTTAAGGAAGTCCTCGAAGGCGCTCGTGTAATAGAGATGCAGTGCTCGAAGGATGCTATATTACGATAGCATATGTAATCATAAAGCAGTGTTTTGATAAATTGCAGTGGCATATTTTAGACTTGTGCCTTCAAGTATTAGGAACACCTCCTGTGCGGCCGTATATATATAAATTCTGAAAGATTGCAGTCGTTGGCTTCAGCCCCCACGCACAGAGTGCGGGGGTGCGTGCAGAAGACGCATTTTCACACTTAACCCAACGTCTTGGTCCTACAAAGGAGGTGATAGCGCAGCGGGCTAGGCAACCGGACTATAATGCTTTAACACTTTCACTTAGCCATAGGAGCTTGACAGTGGGACTCTTTAGGTAGCCCCTTAGTGGCGATTGCGCTCGCCCGAATTCGGGGCGCGTACGTGCCGACCGGGAAACAGCCCTTCGTCAAAGCGGAGGAATCCGATAAATTCCTATAAGTCATCGAGTGGCGACCAGTCTCGTGCTACATCATGACAGTCAGTTTTTGGCTTTCTCTACTGAGGTGCTCGCCCGGCCGAACCGGGGCACAATCGCAGTAGTTCTCCTGGTGCTACCTTAGCCGATAGAGCGGAACGTAAGGTAGCCGAACTCAGGAGCCGGGCAACCCAACATTTGACCAAAGACATGATTCGGAGCTGATGCATATAGTGCCAAAACTCGCGACGCCGAACACTCCCTAAGGTGTTCGGTCTTTATGAGTGCGGGTGAAACAACACCCTTTATTAAAAAAAGAGAGCCCCTAGTGTCCAGGTACGAGCAAAAATTCTGACGTGGCCACATGCCAAGACGCCAGCCTCCTCCTTGGTTATAGTAGAAGAAACCAGGGGATGTATAGCAGCAAGAGACAGTAAAAAAGGTTTACGCAGGGTCTTAATCTAAAAAGAATCCTTAGGACGGGTCCCTACTGCACGTCTGCGCCTGTGTCTCCGCTGTGCCGTTTCCTGGACGGGCGCCGCACGACGTTCATCTGTAAATGAGAAGAACTGAACTGAAAATGGGTCGTGCGGAACAAAAAGATAATAAACAAAATATAAAGTAAAAAATATATGAAGTTGAGCTTTATTGTCTCTGCGTATAGCCCCTGGTACGGGGGTATATGGCGTTTAAGCCTGCGTTGATTATGGACTTGTGCCGAACTCATTTAGTCCGGGTCCGTGGCCTTTAATGACTTATATCGAAAAAGTCTTTTGGCTGGCGAGGCCACTTTATTGTGCGGCTGTTTAAGCGGCTGCGCAATCCTCCGTTTGGAGGAGGCGTATTTTAGTGCGCTCCCTTTAAAGAGATGATGCCTCGTGGACCGGGCATCTTAAGCGTGAGAGATGCATACTGCGGTATTGCGTTAAAGCGAGCGAAAGCTCCGCGTCCCATTAGTGCTTGATAGTGACTTGAAAACGGGACGACATGGAAGGTCAGCTTTTCGCGACGGAAGTTATTGGCAGAGCCAAATATGACTTCAAGCCGGAGAAAACCCATACAATGGGTGTCCGGGCCTGGTGCTACCCCTTGAAAGGAGGTTTTGCTGCGGCGGATTCTTGCTGGGTTTATGCCCATGCGGTGGATTGTATCCTGATATATCAGGTTTAGTCCACTGCCGCCGTCCATAAGGACATTGGTAAACTGGAATCCGTCAATTATTGGATCAAGTATCAGGGCAGTCCGGCCTGCGTTTTTGATATTTCTAGAATAATCTAGCTGATCAAAAATGATTGGTTTTAATAACCAGTGGCGGGACCCCAGAGGGATAGGTTTTATTGTGCGTACCTTTATGGGTGCCACACGTTTTGTTACGTGAAGTGAGTTCACTGTTTTAACTTCTTGTGGGAAGTTCTTTTGTTTCCTGGTGTTCTGCTTTTGGGGTTCGTCCTCGTCTTCGCTTGGTGTATCGAGCCCCTTGTGTTCGGCGTTAAGCCTTCCGAATTGTTTAAAGACCCAACAGTCTCTGTGGGTGTGATTAGCAGGCTTCCCGGGAGTACTGTGTATCTGACATATTCTGTCCAGGATTCTGTTTAAGATGGACGGATCATCCCTATTGTCCTGGAGGGGTGGTTTTGTTTGATTTTGCCGTGAGCCTTTGAATCCGGCATTGACTGCCGTGCTCTTCGGACTTTTTTCTTTGGTTCAGCGACGATCCTTATTTCGTCGCGGTTTTCCGTTTCCATCCCTGATTTCGGATGTACTTGGGTCGCTGGGGCTGCATCTTGCCAACCAGCTGTCCTCTCCTGCGCAAAAGCGGGTCATGAGGCTTGTGAGTGCGGCCATTGTTTTTGGCTTTTCCTGGCCGAGGTGTCTGGCGAGCCATTCGTCTCGGACATTATGCCTGAAAGCTGCTAAGGCTTCGGCGTCCGGACAATCCACTATGTGATTCTTTTTAGTAAGGAATCTGTTCTAGAACTGCCGAGCTGATTCTCCGGGCTATTGAGTTATGTGACTGAGATCGTCTGCATCCGTGGGGCGGACATAGGTGCCTTGAAAATTTGCTCGGAAAGCATCCTCGAGCTCTTCCCAACTTCCAATTGTGTTTTCGGGAAGGCTTTTAAGCCAGTGCCGGGCTGGCCCTTTAAGCTTAAGGGGTAAATATTTGATGGCGTGGAGATCATCTCCTCTAGCCATATGTATGTGGAGGATATAATCCTCGATCCAGACTCCGGGGTCTGTTGTTCCATCGTACGCCTCTATGTTGACGGGTTTGAATCCCTCTGGAAATTCATAGTCCAGAACCTCATCGGTGAAACATAGGGGGTGTGCGGCGCCCCTGTATTTGGGTGTGCCGGATTCTGATCATGGCTTTTTTGCATTGCTTGTGAGAGCCTGCTTTCTTAGCCCATAAATGGACCTGGCTGGGCCATGATGCGAGTCGCATGCCGCATGCCGCATTGAGTGCGGCGCCGCTTGCCGTTTTATGGTGGCCGTGAGGTCGTCTATCCAACCGTGTGGCTTTTTTATTTTTTGAATGCGAGGGCTCTAGGGCCTCTTGGTCGAATTCGGGCAGTAGTTTTCTCTTCGGATAGCTTTTAGTGCGGCGACTGCCGCCGTATTTGTCTGCGGTCTTGATTACCTTGCTCCATCTTATTCTGAGTGCATCTTCCGCCGTTTTTAGCTTCCGCTTCTGCTTTTTCAGGCTACGTGCTGTGGCAATGAGCCTTTCGTGGAGATTCTTCTGCTCCATGGTCTTATCCGGCGTGAGATCGTCCGGAGTTCTGTTATGGCCGGGGGAGGGCTGCCTGTCCTCTCTATCTGCATTGCCCTGTTCGGACGGTTGCTCTGAGGCATGCTCGTCGTCTACCGTCTCATCCTGCTCTATGGCTGGGTCTTGATCGAGGCGGGGCTTGGCTCGGCGTTTTCGTCGCCGCTTTGATTGCTTTTCGGGAGGTTTATCCCTTTTTTCGTCCCCTTTTTCCTCGTTGTCGTTTCCTTTAGGGGTATCCACCATGGATACATCGTGAGATGGGGTGGCGGTCCAGCGCCCTACATGTGCCGGTTCCTGTTCGTCTCCATCTTCGTCGTCCATACCGTCGAAGTCTTCGGATCCAAAGTCAAGTATGTCGGTTAAATCATTGACAGTGGCTATTAAGTGGGTGGTGGGTGGGCTTTGAATTTCTTCCTCGTCTGAATTCCAACCTCGCAGACCATAGTCCGGCCTGGGCTCTCCTAATAAAGAGAGAGACTTGAGAGAATTCAGGATATCACCGAAAGGTGAGTGCTGAAAGATGTCCGTGGCGGTGAACTCCATTATAGGCACCCAATCGGATTCGATCGGTAGGGGCACGGGAGGCCCGGAGTTCGGAGAAGAATCCGGCTCCTCGGAGTCATGGGCCATGCGGAGTGCGGGGCTGGCGTTCGGCTCGATCGCCTTCAAGATCGCAGCCCCCGAGGTGACGTCCAACCGTTCATCCTCAACGAACGCAGCAAGCTCCGAGTCGAGGATCGGAGCTGGTGCGTGTGCGGCCTCCAGGACACTGTTCGGAGGCAGAGCTAGATCATGCCCCTCGAGGTAGTGTGGCGCGCTTGGCTGTGGCTTGAACCCGTCGAAGATCGAGTCTCCGCGGATATCTGCCGTGTAGTTTAAGCTTCCAAACCTGACTTGATGGCCAGGGGCGTAGCTTTCGATCTGCTCCAGACGACCAAGCGAATTGGCCCGCAGAGCGAAGCCGCCGAAGACGAAGATTTGTCCGGGGAGGAAAGTCTCACCCTGGACCTCATCGTTGTTGATGATCAAAGGAGCCATCGGGCCTAAAAGCGACGACACAGAGGAACTCTCAATGAAAGCACCAATGTCGGTGTCAAAACTGGCGGATCTCGGGTAGGGGGTCCCGAACTGTGGGTCAAGGTCGGATGGTAATAGGAGACAAGGGACACTTTATTTTACCCAGGTTCGGGCCCTCTCGATGGAGGTAAAACCCTACTCCTGCTAGATTAATATTGATGATATGGGTAGTACAAGAGTAGATCTACCACGAGATCAAGGAGGCTAAACCCTAGAAGCTAGCCTATGGTATGATTGTGTATGATGATGGTTGTCCTACAGACTACAACCCTCCGGTTTATATAGACACCGGATAGGGTTAGGGTTATACAGAGTCGGTTACAATGGTAGGAGATCTTGAATATCCGCACGCCTAGCTTGCCTTCCACGCCAAGGAAAGATCCTTCCGGACACGGGACAAAGTCTTCAATCTTGTATCTTCATAGTCCTGGAGTCCGGCTGAAGGTATAGTCCGGCTATCCGAACACCCCCTAATCCAGGACTCCCTCAGCGGTCCTCGTTCCTCCTTGGCTGAGGCGGCAGTGGAGGGAGGCCTGCGTTGCCTTGTGGGCGATCATCACGAGGCTGATCCCTCCAGTTTCCCTTGCGAGGCAGGTCTCGCCAGCGATCCTCGCGAGGTTGATCACGCCATCCTTGGCGTGGACCACGGTCTTCCCAGCGCCCTGTGTTTCTTCCTCCTCCTCGGCCGCAGCCCCGGTCAGCACGGTCGGGATGACGACCGATCCTTCCTTCTCGCACGGCGCGGAGTTCTTGGCATTCGTTGGTGTTGTGGGTGTGGAGGTCATGGTACACACAGTACTGGCTGCCCCTGGAGGATTCAGGCAGATCTTTGCCCCTTTTGGTGTCTGGTTCTGCCGCGAGTACGGCAGCCCCCTTGCGCTTTACGTCCTTTGCCTTGGGCTTCTTCTCTTCTGGGTCTGCGGCAGGCAGCTCGAGGAGGGAGAGGCGGCCTTCCTCAGCCCTGGCGCACTTGGTTGCCAAGTTGAACAGCTCCAGGGAGGTGCACAGGTCTTCATGCATCACCAGCTCCTCCTTCATTTTGACGTCGCGCACACCATCGGAGAAGGCTGAGATGATGGCCTCCTCGGACACCCTGGGGATCTTGAGGCGCGCACTATTGAAGCGCTGGATGTACTTTTGCAGGGTCTCACCGGGTTGTTGCTTGATGCGGCGCATGTCGCTCACGGCAGGCGGCCGGTCGCGAGTACCCTGGAAGTTGGCAATGAAGCGGGTGCGCATCTGGTCCCAGGAAGAGATCGTGCCTGGAGCCAGATTCAGGAGCCAGGTGCGAGCTCCTTCCTTGAGCGCCATGGGGAACCAGTTCGCCATGACCTTGTCGTCCCCACTGGCAGCTTCGATGCCCAGCTCATAGAGCTGGAGGAACTCTGCAGGGTCGGTCGTGCCGTCGTAACGAGGAGGCAGGTCCGGCTTGAACTTGCCGGGCCATGCGACGCTGCGCAGCTCGGTGGTGTAGGCACGGCAGCCTGCGGTGGTCACGGGAGGCTTTGGGTGAGGGAGAGCTTGGTCTTGCGGGTCCCCATGCGCTGCGGCTAAGAGCAGCACGGGGTCTTGACGCGCGGGAGCAGGAGCAGGGTCGCGACGTGCCGGAGCAAGGAGCGCCCGGGCAGCTTCTTGCGGGCGAGGGACTTCTTGGCAGCTCTGCTCTTGTCGCGCCGGCGCCTGACGGAGCGGGTTCCTGCCAGGGGCCGCGCGCCTTGGAGCCATGGCGTCTTCTTGAAGAGGAGGCGGCTGGTACGCCCTCGGAGCTTCGTTGCCCGCGCGGGATGGGGTGCGGCGCAGCGGAACAGACGGCGCGGGAGAGCCCCCTGTGGCGCGGACGAGCTCGGCGACGCGGTCGAGCCACTCGTCGTAGACGTCATCGATGGGACGGTAGCGCAGGAGCTCGTTCGCCGCGATGAGCGCAGCTCGAGCCTCCAAGGGCGCGCGGAGCGCGTGGGACGAAGAACCAGCGGGTGTGAGCGACGGAGTAGCGGTACGGCCGTCTTGCCGCACGGACGGATGCTGAGACGACGCTTGCTGCTCGTTCCCCACCGGGCCGGTGGCGGCGTTGACGGCGGGCGACGGGGAACGATGAGGACGCCCGCCGACGGGAGCCGTCTGGGCGACGCGGGAAGCGATGGCGGCCCGGCGCTCGGCGCGGGCCCGGCGGGCGTCAGACATGGACGCGACGGTCGGAGGAGAGCGGAGCGGTGGAAAACAAATTCCGGCGCACCCCTACCTGGCGCGCCAAATGTCGGATTTCGGGTTCCGGCAGACCCTTAAGGCTCGAACTCTGGGGTGCGCGCGGAGATTACGCTCTCTACCTCCCCGTCTCGCAAAGATCTAAACTACTGAAAGAACAACACAACAGACACGGGGTTTATACTAGTTCGGGCCACCATTGTGGTGTAATACCCTACTCTAGTTTGTGGTGGGTGGATTGCCTCTTGGGCTGATGATGATGAACAATACAAGGTAGAACAGCCTCGCGAGGGCCTGTTCTTGGCTGGGAGGATGAACTGCTAGGAGGAGTTCAGCCGCCCTTCTTTCTCTCTGTCTTTCTCTCCGGATTCTAGCTCGCTCGTTCTCTCTCTCGCTAGTTCTCGACCCTCGCTAGTTCTCGACCTTCGCTCCTTCTCTACACTCGCTATGGGGGTGGCTAGTCCTATTTATAGGCAAGGGCCCTGGGCCTCTCCCCCAAATATTGAGCGGGAAGGGCGCCAACAGTTGGCCATTTCGAAGGGGAAAATTTGGTACACTTATCTTGACTAAAGTCGGTCCTCGCCTTCCAAAAGGCTCTGTAGTGACGCCGGCCTGGGCTCCACGGTGACCTCCTTCCCGCCGTTGGACTGGTCTTGGTCTTGTTGCACCGAAATGGATGCCTTTTCTTGATCCTCTCGCCTACGCTTGCCCCCTTTGCACCAAAGAGGGAAGGAGGACACTGCGCGGGCGGGCGCCCGCCCGGCGCCCGTGGTCGTCATGGCTTACGTCATGGGCACCTCGTGAGGTACCCCGCCTTGATCTCTCTGCCTCCTCGTGAGCCAGCCTCATGAGGCCGCGCCTGAGGAAGCTCTGCGTCGTCCGCCCCTCGAGGCTTGGCCCCTCGCGAGGGTCTTGGGTCTTGTGTTGATGAAGATGGGCCGTGCTGGGCCTCCTTTGAGCCACGCCGCAGGCCGCAGGCAGGCAATTCTAGGGACCCCCGTTCCCAGAACGCCGACACCTGGGTCCCATGCCTTTGTCAACGTAGTCAATAAACGAGAGAATTACACAACGAGCGGCTGACACCAGGGACCCATCAGCTCGCCCAGTTATTTTTGTTTTGGGTTAATTTGATAAATGCCACTCCAAATCTGGTGTATCCGAGAAATGCCACTACAATTTTCAAACTTTTAAAAATGCCATTTCATGCCATTTCTAGTGGCATTTTTCGAAGTCTGGAGTTGCGTTTTTCAAAGTTTGCAAACTGCAGTGGCGTTTTTCAAAGTTTGCAAAAATTGCAGTGGCATTTTTCAAAGTTTGGAAATTGCAGTGGCATTTTTATGAATCGCCATAATTGGAGTGGTATTTATCTAATTTGTTTTTGAGACGGAAGCAGGGTGTCAACTGGGCTGTGCGGGACACTCTGGCCTGTCTAGACAACCTTTTCTTTTATGTTTACCACAGACTAGCCCAGTAGTTTTTTTTGTTTCTGAAAATGGCTAGCCCAGTTTTTTTGTGATTTGTCAAGTAAGTCACTTTATCAGGCCTGTTGGGCTACAAATCTTTCAAGACGAGGAGAGCTTCATTCGGCTGGCCGAGAAAATGGCCTATCGGTAATGAGAAATGGGCTGTACATTTTTAAAACACATCAAACCGGCAATTATTTTCAAATATTTTTTTTCCATTTCGAGATTTTAAATTGCATTGATTTTTATGCGTGGACAATTTATTGGATTTTATATTGATATACATTTATTTTTAAAATCAGTCTGAATGTGACTCGATATTTCGGGATTAAAAACAGTTCAGACTGCACCGACATGCAAAATTTCGTATATTTTTTTAACCGTGGCCACAATATGGGCTGTAATGCTAACATAAAGAATATGGGCTCCAAAAAACCCGTAAGAATTAGCAAATGGGCTGTAAATTATTTGAAATAATGGCAGATGGGCTGTATGCTGTATTCCACAGATTTAGGCTTTCCACAGATGGCCTGTATACTGTTGGATCTCCATCCAACGGCCGTCGTGCTTCTTCAATCTCTGCTCTTCCTGCTCCAGCCGCTCAAACAAGCGCCGGCGGGACTGCCTGCTCCCTCCTCCCCGTGGCCAGGTGTGCTGCCGCGCAGGCCTCACCACCCCACCGTACTCCCATCACTGGCCTAGCCATCCCTCTACTCACCCACACCTGCTGTTATTCTCCGGCGACGGCAGACGAACCAGTAAACCCTCGTACAGTCGTACTCCCCTCCGCGTGGGAAATAAAAACAACAGTCGAGTCTTCCCTGCCTCCGTGTCGTTCCATTCCTAGGCCTCGCCGTCGTCCACCGCCCTAGTGCTCTCGGCGTGGCGTGGTCAGCGTGGTCAATGACCGACATGCATCTGAAGTGGACTGTACATGGAGAGGCTGACAGCTAGGTCCACGGCCGCACGCAAGGAAATGCCTCCTTATTACTCGCAAAATAATGATTTCCTCCACCTGACATCTGGGACCCACCGAAACGGCCTCTGTATTTCGTGAAAAAAGGTTACCGCCGCTGACAGCTCGGACCCACCAGCTATATCTTCGCACGCAAGGAAGTGCCTCCTTATTACGCAGAAAAAATGTATACTCCCCCTGCTAGCTGGGACCCAGTATATTGGGCCTACTAAGTTGACGGGGACGAAGAGCTTTGTCAACTTAGTCAATATGCACGATTCTAGCTCGACTGACCGTACGATGTCCATCCAACGGCCATAGTGCTTCTTCAACCTCTGGTCTTCTTGCTCGAGCCGCCCAAAGCAGCACCGGTCGTGCCACCTGCTCCTGCCTCCCGTGGCCAGTTGTGCTGCCACAGAGGCCTCACCGCACCCATACTACTCCCACCGCTGGCCAGGCCATCCCTCCACTCCACTCACCCACACCCCTGTTATTCTGCGGCGACGGCAACGCAGCCGAACCAGTGAACCCTCGTACTCCTCTCTGCGTGGGCATCCACTGCCGCGTCTTCCCCGGCTCTGCTTCGTCCCCTTCCTAGGCCTCGCCGTTGTCCACCGCCGTGGTGCTGTCAGCGCGATGTGGTCAATGTGGTCAACGACCGAATTCCATCGGAAGAATACTATACGTGGAGAGGCTGACAGCTGGGTTCACGGCAGCCGCAAGGAAGTGCCTCCTTATTACATGGAAAACAATTATTCCTCCACCTGACAGCAGGGACCCACCGGACGCCCACCAGTATATCGCGAAAAAAACGTTTGCCCCTGACTGCTGGGACCCACCCGACGGGCCACCGTATTTTGCGAAAAAAACGTTCCCCCTGCTGTCAGCTCGGACCCACCGGAAGTGCGTCCTTATTACGCACAAAAAAATGAATACCCCCTGCTAGCTGGGACCCACCTTGGTGGGAGGCTGACTTGTGGGCCTACTAAGTTGACGGGGACGGAGGGCTTTGTCAACTTAGTCAATATGCACGATTCTAGCTCTAGTGACCGTACGATGTCCATCCGACGGCCGTAGTTCTTATTCAACCTCTGGTCTTCTTGCTCCAGCCGCCCAAACCAGCGCCGGTCGTGCCTCGTGCTCCTGCCTCCCGTGGCCGGCTGCGATGCGGCGGAGGCCTCACCGCCCCCACTACTCCCACCGCTGGCCAGGCCATCCCTCTACTCACCCACACCCCCTGTTATTCTCCGGCGACGGCAGCCTCACACCGCAGCGAACCAGTGAACCCTCGTACTCCTCTATGCGTGGGCATCCACTTCCGCGTCTTCCCCGGCTCCGCGTCGTCCCCTTCCTAGGCCTCGCCGTCGTCCACCGCCCTGGTGCTCTCGGCGGCGCATGGTCAACGTGGTCAAGGAACGGCTTCCATCGGATGTGGACTGTACGTGGAGAGGCTGACAACTGGGTCCACGGCTGCAGCAAAGAAGTGCCTCCTTATTATGTGCAAAATAATTATTCCTCCACCTGATAGCGGGACCCACCGGACGGGCCATCGTATTTCGCCCCCCTGACTGCTGGGACCCACCAGCTACATCTTCGCACGCAAGGAAGTGCCTGACAGTCGGGACCCACCTGGTCGAAGCGTACGTAGCGTTGTCATTCTGGTCGCGAACGTGTACATACATATATACTGGTGGATGTAGAGGCGCGCACGTGTCGTAGTAGAGGCGGCCAGGGTGCAAGAAAGAAAATACGGCCACGTATGTGTACAGGGCGGGGTCTCCAACGCCTACTTGCGCATACGTACGGCCAGGGCTCGTGTACATGGCTGGGTCGGAATGGAGAAACAGCATCATCGTCGTGTTCATGGGGAGGCAACGGAATGCGTCATGTTCATGCGGAGGCAACTGAATGCGTCGTGTTCATGGGGAGGCAACGGAATGCGTCGTGTTCATCAGGAGGGCTTGGACAGAACAGGCGATGGAAACGAGGCCTGTTGTACGGCAGAACGGAGGAAACGGCCTTGTGTTCGACTGGCCACGTTCGAAACGGGATCCTATTCATCGGGAGGGGTCTAGCGTACCGCAAAACGGAGGAAATGGACCTCCTACGGTTGAAACAGGGGTCCTGTTGATCGGGAGGGGTGTGGCATACCACAAAACGGACGAAACGGACTTGTGTTGTAGCGCTATGGTTGAAACGGGGGTCCTGTTGATCGGGAGGGGTGTGGCGTACCGCAAAACGGGACTCCATGGGATACTGTTCATCTCCACCGTCAACCTCCTCTAGCCTCCACGGGCTCCTATTCATCCAGTCTCCATGGGCTCCTGTTCATCCAGCCTCCACCGTGCGCTACTCCACCGGCTACTGTTCAACCACCCCTCCACCGTCTACTACTCATCCAGCCCTCCACACCACGGGGTCTTGTTCAACCACCCCTCCACGGGCACCCCTCCACTGTCTACTGTTCATCCAGCCCTCCACACCACGGGGTCCTGTTCAACCACCCCTCCACCGTCTACTGTTCATCCAGCCCTCCACACCACGGGGTTTTTGTTCATCCACCCCTCCACGGGCACCCCTCCACCATCTACTGTTCATCCATCCCTCCACCACATCACGGTGTCCTGTTCATCCAGAGGCAACGCCACCGCTCACTGTTCATCCACCCCCCCCCCCCCGCAACGCTCACTGTTCATCCCATCGATCGGCTTTAGTTAGCAGCAGTAGCGAAGGAATCGCTCGATCGGGTTCAGTTAACAGCCATCGATCGATCGCTCGGGTTCAGTAACGCGTAGCCTGCAGTGCAATCGCTCAGGTTCAATTAGAGCCAAACACCTCGCTCGGGTTCAGTTAGAGCCAACGCCTCGCACACACGCGCGTACGTGTACGAGAGAAACGCGCATCGCTCGGCCCCCGACCTCCCACCGTAACCGGGAACTCCCCAAAATTTTCCTCCCCCTCGCTTCTACCACGGTTTTTTCCGTCATGGACGGCCCAAAGAATGTCATGCAGCTGCGTCTCCGGCCCGCCCAGGACAAAAAGCCCATTTTCTGTCATGATTTTTTGTCATAGAAGTAGGAGCCCACCACATCTATGATGATACCGGGTTTTGTCACAATTATCATCATAGAAGTGTCATATGTATGACAGAAAAAATTTTGTTCGGCCCAAAATGTCACGGATGTGTCTTTTTTTGTAGTGTTTGTTCTAGTATCCAGTTGTAATATTGAGTTGTAAGTAAATAAAAGTGTGATGATCATCATTATTAGAGCATTGCCCCAGTGAGGAAAGGATGATGGAGACTATGATTCCCCCACAAGTCGGGATGAGACTCCGGATGAAAAAAATAAAATAAAATAAAAAAGAAAGGCCAAAAAAGAGAAGGCCCAAAAAAGAGAAAACAAAAAAAATGAGAGAAAAAGAGAGAAGGGGCAATGTTACTATCCTTTTACCACACTTGTGTTTCAAAGTAGCACCATGTTCTTCATATAGAGAGTCTCTTGAGTTATCACTTTCATATACTAGTGGGTATTTTAATTATAGAACTTGGCTTGTATATTCCAACGATTGGCTTCCTCAAATGCCCTAGGTCTTCATGAGCAAGCAAGTTGGATGCACACCCACTTAGTTTCAGTTTGAGCTTTCATATACTTATAGCTCTAGTGCATCCATTGCATGGCAATCCCTACTCCTCACATTGACATCAATTGATGGGCATCTCCATAGCCCGTTGATTAGCCGCGTCGATGTGAGACTTTCTCCTTTTTATCTTCTCCACATAACCCCCATCATCATATCCTATTCCACCTATAGTGCTATGTCCATGGCTCACGCTCATGTATTGCATGAAAGTTGAAAAGGTTTGAGAACGTCAAAAGTATGAAAATATTGCTTGGCTTATCATCGGGGTTGTGCATGATGTGAATGCTTTGTGTGGTGAAGATGGAGCATAGCCAGACTATATGATTTTGTAGGGATGAGCTTTCTTTGGCTATGTTATTTCAATAAGACATAATTGCTTGGTTGGTATGCTTGAAGTATTATTGTTTTTATGTCAAAGGATAGACTATTGCTTTGAATCACTCGTGTCTTAATATTCATGCCATGATTAGATGTATGATCAAGATTATGCTAGGTAGCATTCCACATCAAAAATTATCTTTTTTATCATTTACCTACTCGAGGACGAGCATGAATTAAGCTTGGGGATGCTGATACGTCTCCGTCGTATCTGTAATTTTTGATTGTTCCATGCCAATATTCTACAACTTCCATATACTTTTTGGCAACTTTTTATACTATTTTTGGGACTAACATATTGATCCAGTGCTCAGTGCTAGTTCCTGTCTGTTGCATGTTTTTGGTTTCACAGAATATCCATATCAAACAGAGTCCAAACGGGATAAAAACGGACAGAGCTTATTTTTGGAATATTTGGAAAATTCCAGAAGAAAAATCCACGCGAGACGGTGCCCGAGGTGGTCACGAGGCAGGGGGCGCGCCCCCTACCCTCGTGAGCCACCCGTAAGGCGGTTGACGCACTTCTTTTCCCGCAAGAAAGCTAGTTTTCAGAGAAAAAAATCACAGTGAAGGTTTCAGGCCAATCGAAGTTACGGATCTCCATATAGACACGAAACGGTGAAACAAAGCCAGAACAGAACGCAGAAACAGAGAGAGACAAAGAGACAGATCCAATCTCGAAGGGGCTCTCGCCCCTCCCACACCTTGGGAGCCAAGGACCAGAGGGGAAACCCTTCTCCCATCTAGGGAGGAGGTCAAGGAAGAATAAGAAGAAGGGGGGCTCTCTCCCCCTTGCTTCCAATGGCGCCGGAGCACTGCCGGGGCCATCATCATCACCGTCATCTTCACCAACAACTTCACCGCCATCATCACCAAATGTCCCCCCCTATATGCAGCGGTGTAACCTCTCTCTTACCCGCTGTAATCTCTACTTAAACATGGTGCTCAACGATATATACTATTTCCCAATGATGTATGGCTATCCTATGATGTTTGAGTAGATCCGTTTAGTCCTAATGGCTATTTGATGATCGTGATTGGTTTGAGTTGCATGTTTTATTATTGGTGCTGTCCTATGGTGCTCTCCGTGTCGCGCAAGCGTGAGGGATTCCCGCTGTAGGGTTTGGAATATGTTTATGATTTGCTTATAGTGGGTGGCGTGAGTGAACAGAAGCACATACCCGAGTAAGTAGGTTGTTTGCGTATGGGATAAAGGGGACTTGATACTTTAATGCTATGGTTGGGTTTTACCTTAATGAATCTTTAGTAGTTGCGGATGCTTGCTAGAGTTCCAATCATAAGTGCATATGATCCAAGTAGAGAAAGTATGTTAGCTTATGCCTCTCCCTCAAATAAAATTGCAATAATGATTACCGGTCTAGTTATCGATTGCCTAGGGACAAATAACTTTCTCGTGACAACAAGCTCTCTACTAAAACTAATTTAGTAGTGTCTTCATCTAAATAGCCCCTAGCTTTTATTTACTCGCTCTTTACTTTCTTGCAAGCTTATCCAAAAACACCTACAAAGTACTTCTAGTTTCATACTTGTTTTCGGTAAAGCGAACGTCAAGTGTGCATAGAGTTGTATCGGTGGTCGATAGAACTTGAGGGAATATTTGTTCTACCTTTAGCTCCTCGTTGGGTTCGACACTCTTACTTATTGAAAGAGGCTACAATAGATCCCCTATACTTGTGGGTTATCGCAGGGCGGAACAAGCGAAGAAAATCAGGTCCCGGCAAGTACTTTCCTACCGAGCCCCCCGGGGCCGCCGACAAGGGTACTGCCGCGGACGGTGAGCCTGCCCAAGAGCAATTGACTCTAGTGGGGCGTCAGGCCCTGGCTGTAGAGACAGTTGCTCCCATGGCGGAAGAGATGCCTTTAGTCCTTGCCGTCGAGCCTCAGGCTCCGGCATGGGCGCAGCATACCATCCAATTCCTCCAGACGGGGGAGCTTCCCGAGGAGCAGGAAGAAGCGGAGAAAGTAGCCCGTCGGTCCGCCCTGTACCAGTTTGTCGATGGCGTCCTGTACCGGAGAAGGCCGAACGGTGTGAAACTCAAGTGCATCCCCCGGGAGGAAGGACTGGAGCTATTGGCAGAGATACATGGAGGCATATGTGGCTCCCACATAGGGTCAAGGGCCATTGCGAGGAAGGCGTTCCGGCAAGGTTTCTTCTGGCTCACCGCCCTCCAGGATGCGACGGCGCTAGTCACCAAGTGTGAAGCGTGCCAGTTCCATTCAAAGAAGCTTCATTAACCAGCTCAAGCCCTTCAAACAATCCCTCTCTCCTGGCCATTCTCGGTCTGGGGGCTCGACATACTGGACCCTTTCCCCGGGGCTATCGGGGGCTTTGAGTACTTGTACGTTGAAATCGACAAGTTCACAAAGTGGCCAAAGGTGGAGGCAGTGAGAAAGGTGACTGCTCAGTCAGCCGTCAAGTTTTTCAAAGGACTGGTTTGCCGTTTTGGTGTGCCAAATAGAGTCATCATCGACAACGACACGCAGTTCACAAGCCACACCTTCATGTAATACATCCAAGACCTCGACAGCAAGGTCTGTTTTGCTTCCGTGGCACACCCACGGAGCAACGGCCAAGCAGAGAGGGCAAATGCTGAAGTGTTGCGAGGCCTGAGGACAAAGACTTTTGACAAGCTGCACAAGAGCGGAAGGCGCTGGATTGATGAACTACTGGCGGTTCTTTGGTCAATCAGGACGACACCAAATCGAGCTACCAGCCAGACACCTTTTGCCCAGGTATATGGGGCAGAAGCAGTTCTCCCCACGGAACTCATATACGGGTCACCTCGAGTGCTCGCTTATGATGAGCTTGAGCAAGAGCCGTTGCGCCAAGATGATGCGATGCTCCTTGAGGAAGATCGTCTTCAGGCGGCTGTGAGAGCGGCACGCTACCAGCAAGCCTTGCGCCGCTACTATAGCCGCAAGGTTCATGCCCGAAGCTTTGAGGAAGGCGACCTTGTTCTTCAGCGCGTTCATTCGGCCAAGAATTCCAACAGGTTGATGCCGAAGTGGGAAGGCCCTTATCGGGTAATATGAGTCACCAGGCCTAGCGTAGTCCGCCTGGAAACCGAGGATGCCGTTCCAGTGATCAACTCCCGGAACATCGAGCATCTTCGCAAGTGTTACCCATAAGGCGCGGCTTGCCGGGCCTCTCGACAAGCCACCTTTTGTACGAGCTTTGCCACAAGGCATGTGACCCTTTGTACAAAGCCAGACGCAGACCCTGAGCGAGAATAAATGAAGTGCTGGCGCCCTAAGTTATAGCATGCATGCTAGGTCGAGTCTCGTCCTCGGTTAGGGTTGATAGTGCTTAGCAGCGGCTAACCCCTAGCTTAGAGGTCGAGTGCGCGTCTTTCTGTTCTTCTCTGTATTCTTTGGTTTGCAGGACACATGAATATCCTTGCCGAGCTGCTTTGGAAGAAGGGGGACGGACCGGCGTCCAGGCCCCGGCAAGCCAGTATTGCCGGGGGCTACAAGAGCGAGGATCCACCCGCGGCAAGCCAAGGTTGCCGGGGCTGCAGACTCAGATATGTTTTTTTATCCCTTATCATGCGTTTCGTTATGGACTGAGGTATGTGAAACCTCGTTTTATCCTTAGGCTACCGTGCTCCCCTCATTCTGGACCCTAGGACTCGTTTCCTGGGACCGAGTTTGGGTTGTAGTCGCGGCAGCAAGGAAATGAAACGAGGAGCCTAAGCCCACCTCATCCCTGCCTCCACCAAGGGCATGAGAAAGGTTGAGCGAGTGGGGGGACGGCAAGGCCTGTTGCCGGGCGAGAAACGTTTATATTAAAGGTAACAAGGATTTACTCCTTGTCGTGGGTTTTACCTATGAATGAAAAACCCGGCAAACATCCCTTTTTCATTAAAAAACATCCCGTACAGGTACAGTCCATACGAAATGAAAAACATGAACAAGGGGTTACGAGTTCTAAAGTTAACAGAGGCCCAAAGGCTTACAAGACTAAAAAGAGATAAGGTGCCCATAATTCCTTTCTTGTCCCTCTCCATAGGAAATGGAACAAGAAAACAGAAGGGAAAAAGGGGCGCCTAGGCGAGCTACGAGTAGCAGAAGACACCGAGAGAACACCTCGGCGGCCGTCCAAGGCCTGAGTGGGGATGGCGGCGCCGGAGGCAGGGCTCGAAGACGAGGCGGCAGGACCGACGGTACGCGACGAAGGCGTCGGTGCCCGCGTACTCCGAGTTGATGGCCTTGCCGCCCGCCCTCTTCCTCTTCTGCAGCCTCCCAACACCGGCCGCCCAAGGAGACGACCCCGAGAAGTTCAAGGAGCTGGCGACATGGATGATGGGGGCGCCGGTGCCGCTCAGAGCGGCGCCCGACGCCTAGTCGGACCCGTCATCCTGCCGCCCGCTAGCCTAGTCGTCGCTGCCGCTGTCTTCCTTGCCACTCTCGCTCGAGGAGGGATCTTCGTTGTCAGAAGAGCTCTCCACGCAGCACCTTACGCGAGTCCCGAAGTGCCCGAAGATCTTGACGGAGAGGAGGCCACCCTCCATTAGTTTGAAATGGAGAGTGAGCCTATCCGTCAAGCTGTGGAGGCGAGCAAAGGTCTTCCACCCTCGATGGAGGTACATAATGTGAGGGGCGGGGAACTCGACGTCGGCCCATGCTGTTGTTCCCGCAACCCCTCATATGCAACCGCAACGCTTGCGACGGATCCAGCTCCATCTCCCGCGCAAATGGAGTCGGGAGGCGAAGGCGACGGCGCGGCGGCCGGCGTAGCCTGACGAAGAATTCGCATGGGTTGTCCCCAGCGTGGCCCTCCATCGGAGGAGGAGCTGCTGGCGGGGGCGAGGCCGGCGCGCCACCCTGTCCTCCTCTTCCCTGAATGTTGCGGCCTCTGCCCCGGCCTCGCCCGCGGCCTCGCCCCCTCCCGCTTCCCCTCACGGCCGACTCTGCCACCACGGGTGCAGGAGGAGGAGGGACGCGTTGTCGAGCGGCAACCCTCGCCGCCACCGTCAAAGGACCGGGATTTCCTTTCTCCATAACGAATGGAAGGAAGGAGCAGAAGCAGAAGGAAGGAGAAGATGGAAGAATGCGGAATGCCATCCCCCCTTCCCGCTCTTTATAAAGGAACGGGGTTGGGGCTCCGCCTCCACCGTTTGCCACCCCGAGCGCATGGAAGACGCGTGGCAGACATGCAGAACCGAGGGGACAAGTGAGGCAACCTCTCCCCACCCCGTGATCGTGGGGAGTGGACGCCTTCAAGACCGTGCCTCGGCCCCATTCAGTAAATGAGCTGCACCTCCACGCCTCCCTCCCTTTACGGGGAAGGCACGAGCCACCTGTCGGGGTAAATGACCACGGGTAGCCTAGCCGGCTCCCTTAGCACTTCAGAAAAAATTACAAGCCAATCCGGCCTCCAAGAGACCAAGACGTGGGGCCGCCTTCCCTCGGCCGGCTGCCCCTCAGGCCGACTGTCGGAAGGCGGCCTGGCCTTAACCTCCATGAAGAAAGCCACGGGAGGGCCGACTCCTGGAAGCCGGCCACGAGAAGGCCGACTCCAAGAGGCCGGCTCCCACGACGCGGTCAAGATCGTACCCTCGAGGCCCGCAACCACATAACAGCGATGGGACGGGGCGTGGCTACAGCAAAGCCTGCCACCCCCGAAACCCGGAGCACGCTTGGCACAGTGCGCCGTATAGGGTAGCCCTGACCCGTCCGGCGCGGCACTGTTGCCATGATGACCATGGCGCCATCCACGGCGGGCTGTCAGCGCAGCCCACGGGCGGTGGGCCCCTTTGGGCAGAGAGACACCCGAAGGCGGCCAGGCCTCCCCCAGTCGGCCCAAGACATGGCCGGCTTCCCCAAAGCCGGCTTTCTCCCTCCCTCGAAGGAGGCGCCCCATTAAGAAGACAAGACGACGTGAGGCTACAACGATCGCCCGCCAGGCGGCGGCGCTGTAGCCACGCTTACCTCGATAAAGCTTTCATCATCAAGATTGAGGCAACAGTAATCGGCCGCCGACAGGGCCCTAGGCAGTAGGGCCTTCCTGTCGACCAAGATGCCAGCAGCCGGCGGGGCCCACCAGCCGGCGGGCCCCAGCAGCCGGCGCAGAAGCCGGCGAGCGTAGACACTGACGGCTGGGACCCGCTCCCAGCCGGATTACCATTGTACCCCCGGGGGGTGGGCCTATATAAACCCCCCGGGGCACCCATGCAAAGGGTTGATCTCACCTAGGTTACAAGACACATAGAGAGAAGAGTAGAGCTAGCCTTGCCCTTCTTCTTCCTCTCGCCAAACAGCTCGAGGAGCAC
Organism: Triticum urartu; assembly: GCF_003073215.2. NCBI lineage: Eukaryota > Viridiplantae > Streptophyta > Magnoliopsida > Poales > Poaceae > Triticum > Triticum urartu. Next base: position 70,465,937 of record NC_053027.1, on the reverse strand, counting down.
TTTGTAGCTACTTGTTCACCGAGTGATCATGCGGAGACCCCGCAGAGCAGCAGTAGGGGTGTTATCTCCACGGAGAGCCCCGAAGCTGGGTAAGATTCGCCGGTGTGCATGTCTTCGCCTTATCCCGCTTCCAGGCACCGGCGACGTCTTACTGGCTCCCACATAGATAAGCCACCCGTTGGCATATGTCGCACCAACCACCCGACATTTGGCGCCCACCGTGGGGCCAGGTGCACCATCGTCCGGAGACCTATTCTGGACGGGAACCTTCTTCCTCCCCAGCGAGCGTAGCCAGCCCGGCACGCCCGATGGTGCTTGCCACGACGCGCTGCAAGGCGTCACCAACGCTTGCGCAGCAAGCGACCTCGCCGATCCTCTCGGCGAGGCCCTCATCTCCGATGAGCCCGCTTCCGACGCGGGCACCGACCGCCTCGTCGACCTCCTCGGCCAGCTCCACGTCTCCAGCGAGCCTGCTGCGGACCAGGAGTCCGTTGGCTCCACCGATCCGATGCATGTCGACTCCGACACTGCCTCGCCAGGCGCCTTCCCTGCCAACGTCGTGATCTACGATGACCCGCTTCCCCGAGCCGATGGCTGTGACGTTGCCACCACCAAGGTGATGGTCATCAGCCACGGCGGCGCTTCTGGCGAGAACGCCCACGACGCCCCACAAGCGGCGATCCACGATCTGTCCGTCCCCCTCCCGGCCGATGCCGACGCCGAAGCACTGGAGGCTTGCTGCCTCGCCCTCCTCGCGGAGGGCCGGAAGCTAGCTTCCGTGAGACGCCTCACCGAGGCCCACCAACGCGAAGTCGACCGCGCCGCCTTCGGCACGCCACCTCCTGGCGGGCTAAGCTGAGTCGGCGTTGTCAGACAGCGCGGTGCTGTCATCGCCGACTTGCTTGGAGTCGACCGCCCAGTCTATGCCACCCCACTCGAGAACCTGCGCGCCGCCCAGGCGGCCGTGGACGAGCTGGATGGACTGGGGGCTGAAGAGCTCCCCTACATGACCAAACGCATCCAGCAGCTAATCGATGCAGCCGCGCAGCGGCACGAGGCTGACGTCCGCGAGGGAAGCCCTCCGCCGCGCCGAGAGAACGGCGCGACATCCCGGACGCCGACTGCGGGTAAAACCCGCGCGCGACACGAGAAAGAGCCGGCTGCCAGCCGAAGCCGAACCCGGATCTCCATCGAGCGAGACGCAGAAGGCCACCCTCGAGCCGTGGAGCGGCGGGGCAACCCGCCTCCGCCTCCGCCTAGTGGGGAAAGGTATCCCACCCCACCGCCTGTCATGCATCCGACTCTCAGCGGCCGACTAGGTCGCCGTGAAGGAGTCGGCGAGAACGACGCCCGCCATCGGATCGACCGCCTAGCGCGATCCCTGGCGCTAGAAGAAGAAGATGATGTTGGCCCGTCTTGTTTCGGCCCCCGCATCCGCGACGAGCCCTTCCCCAAAGGGTTCTTGCTCTCAAGAGACACGCCCAAGTACAACGGCTCCGTGAAGCCGGAAGATTGGTTGATCGACTACTCCACCGCAGTACGCATCGCGAACGGCAACAGGCGCGTTGCTATGAAGTACGTGCCCCTCATGCTCCAAGGCACGACGCGGACCTGGCTCAACAACCTCAAGCCATACAGCGTCAATAGCTGGCTAGATTTCACAGAAGCCTTTGTCCGCAACTTCACCAGCACCTACAAGCGGGCTCCCAAGCCCAGGCAGCTCTCTTTGTGTGTGCAAGGCCCCGCCGAGTCCACTCGCGACTACCTCACGCGTTGGGCCGAGCTCCGCAACTCTAGTGAGGGGGTGCACGAGGTGCAAGCCATCGAATACTTCACAGCCGGGTGCCAAGAAGGCACCCTCCTCAAGCACAAGCTCCTCTGCGACGAGCCGACTACCCTCGACGAGCTCCTGGTCATAGCGGACAAGTACGCCACCGCCGACTCCTCAATGAAGACTGAACTTCGGGTTGACGCGTCCGGGAAGGTACTCAACCCGGCGCCCAAGACGCCGGCTAGGGACTCCGGCCGATGCCCGTACCAAAACGACCACAAGCGCAAGGGCCCCATGCCGCCTTCCACCAGTCGGCAGGTGGCCACGGTCGAGGGCGAGCAGCCTGAAGGGCGGCCCACACCCAAGAAGCAGAAAGGCGGCCAGCCGGCTTGGCAGCCGGCCTTCTCCTACGAGCAAACCCTCGACGCCCCATGCAAGTTCCACAGCAGCACGAAGCCATCCAATCACACAACTCGGAAGTGCCATTGGCTCACCCGAATCTCCAAGGGCGAAGGGCTCGTGCCGCCTCCACCTGCTAGTCCGCCGCCTCCAGCTCCGCAGCAGCCGGCTGCTCGGCCTGAAGTCGGAGCCGTGCACGACGAGTTCCCCGACGAGCACGCCGCCTATGTCGTCTTCACCAACCAGCCTGAAGACCGGCGCAGCCGGCGCCGAGAGCACCAGGAAGTCAACGCGGTTGCCGCCAACCCCTCCGAGCACATGCACTGGTCAGAAAAACCCATCAGCTGGAGCCGGGCCGACCACCCAGAGGTGATGCCATCTCCCGGCTCTTATGCACTGGTCCTGGATGCCACCCTTGCAACAGACAGACGCGCAACCCGTTTCTCCCACGTGTTGATAGACGGCGGGAGCAGCATCAACATCCTGTACCTTGACACCCTGAAGAAGCTCAACGTCAAGACAAAGCAGCTCACGCCTACCCGGACTGTGTTCCACGGCATCATACCCGGCCTGTCCTGCTCTCCCATTGGCAAGATCAAGATTGATGTCCTCTTTGGGGACAAGGATCATTTCCGCATGGAGGCCATCTAGTTTGAAGTGGTGGACCTAGAGAGCTCTTACCATGCACTGCTTGGCCGACCTGCCTTGGCCAAGTTCATGGCTGTTCCCCACTATGCTTACCTCAAGATGAAGATGCCGAGCACCAAGGGCATGATCACCATAGTCGACGACTACAAAAAATCGGCCGAGTGCGCAGCAGCCAGCAGCCGGCTGGCCGAGTCCCTAGTGATTGCCGAAGAGAAGAAGAAGTTGGACTGGGTCATGGCCATGGCTGGCAAGCAGCCGGCCCTGTCCCCCGATCCCAAAGAGTGTGATGCCCAAGGTTCCTTCCAGCCGGCCAAGGAAACGAAGAAGATACCTCTTGACCCCGAGCACCCGGAAAGGTTTGCCATCATCGGGGCAAACCTAAACAGAAAATAGGAAGGCGAGCTCGTCGATTTCCTCCGTGAGAATCAGGACATCTTTGCGTGGTCCCCCAAGGACATGCCGAGTGTTCCAAAGGATTTCGCCGAGCACAAATTACATGTCCGAGAAGGTGCAAAACCAGTCAAGCAACCCCTCCGCCGACTGTCAGAGGAAAAGAGAAGGATTGTAGGAGAAGAGATAGCCCGACTTCTGGCTGCCGGCTTCATCATGGAAGTGTTCTTTCCGGAGTGGCTCGCCAACCCGGTCCTCGTGCTGAAGAAGAACAACAAGTGGCAAATGTGCATAGACTACACGAGCCTCAACAAGGCCTTCCCCAAAGATCCTTTTGCCCTGCCAAGGATAGATCAAGTGATAGACTCCACGGCCGGATGCGAGCTGCTGAGTTTTTTGGATGCTTACTCCGGGTACCATCAGATAAAGTTGGACCTGGCCGACCGCCTGAAGACCGCCTTCATCACGCCATTCGGAGCCTTCTGCTACCTGACTATGACATTCGGCTTGAGAAATGCCGGTGCCACTTTTCAGCGTTGCATGCAGAAGTGCCTCCTCAAGCAACTCGGCAGAAATGCCCACGTCTATGTGGACGACATTGTGGTGAAGACGGAGAAGCGCAGCACCTTGCTAGAAGACCTCAAGGAAACATTCGAGAACCTGCGCCGATTCCGGATCAAGCTCAACCCCGAGAAGTGCGTGTTCGGAGTACCAGCCGGCCAGCTCCTAGGCTTCCTGGTCTCCGAACGCGGCATCGAATGCAACCCAGTGAAGATCAAGGCCATTGAGAGAATGGCGATTCCCACCAAGCTGCGAGACGTCCAGAAGTTCACCGGATGCTTGGCTTCCCTGAACCGCTTCATCAGTCGGCTCGGAGAGAAGGCTCTCCCCCTCTACCGCCTCATGAAGAAGACCACTCACTTCGAGTGGAACGACCAAGCCGACCAAGCTTTTCACGAGCTGAAGAAGATGCTGACCACGCCACCTGTCTTGGCGGCGCCGACTAAGAAAGAGCCCATGCTCCTTTACATTGCTGCAACCAGCCGGGTGGTCAGCACCGTCATCGTAGTCCAGCGCCCAGAAGAGGGCCGAGCTCAGCCGGTCAGAGGCCGGTGTACTATTTGCGCGAGGTGCTGTCTACCTCAAAGAAGAACTACCTGCACTACCAGAAGATGTGCTACGGCGTGTACTTTGCCGCCAAGAAACTGAAGCCCTACTTCCAAGAGCACCCCATCACGGTCGTATGCACCGCCCCGCTCGCCGAGATCATAGGCAGCCGGGATGCATCCGGCCAGGTGGCGAAATGGGCCATCGAGCTGGTCCCTTACACGATCTTCTACCAGCCCCGCACCGCCATCAAATCCCAAGCATTGGCCGACTACCTCATCGACTGGGCCGAGACCCAGTACCTACCGCTGGCTCCCGACTCCACTCACTGGCGCCTGCACTTCGACGGGTCCAAGATGCTCACCGGCTTGGGAGCCGGCGTCATCCTCACCTCTCCCAAAGGCGACAAGCTCAGATACACGCTGCAAATTCACTTCGCCGCCCCCAACAACGTGGCCGAGTATGAGGCGCTCGTGCACGGGCTCCGGCTTGCCAAAGAGCTCGGCATACGCCGGATCCTATGTTACGGCGACTCAGACTTGATAGTCCAGCAGTCATCCGGCGATTGGGACGCCAAGGACGCAAACATGGCGAGCTACCGCTTCCTCGTCCAGCAGATCAGCGGGTACTTCGAAGGATGCGAGTTCCTTCACGTACCACGAGCCGACAACGGGCCAGCAGATGCCCTGGCTCGATTAGGCTCCACTCGGCAAGCAATACCAACCGGCGTCTCTCTGCAACGCCTCCTCAAGCCGTCTATCAAGCCATCTCCAGAGTCCGATTCCATCTTCGTGCTGCCTAGCCCCGATGCAGCCGGATCCGGCATGAAGAGCCACGCAGGTGGCCCGGGGACTTCGATAGGCGGCGCGGGGACTTCAGCAGGCGGCTCGGGGACTTCCGTAGTCGCACCCGGCCCGGGGACTTCTCAACCCGGCTCGGGGACTGCGGCAGTCGGCCCAGGGACTGCACCAGCACCACAGGCGGCGGCCGACCCCAGCATTTCACAACCCAGCCCGCCCACCCTGGTTGCAGTAGCCGTGCTGACAATAGAAGAAGTCACAGCTCCATCATGGGCCCAGCCCATCCTCAACTTTCTGACAAACCAAGAACTGCCGGCTGACGAGACAGAGGCAAGACAAGTCCAGCGCCGAGCCGGAGCATACACAATCATCAACAGAGAGCTCGTCAGGCGCAGCGTCACCGGAGTCTTCCAGCGATGCGTTGAACAAGAGAAGGGCATAGCAATCCTCAGAGACATCCACCAAGGCGAATGCGGCCACCACGCGGCTTCAAGATCACTAGTCGCCAAAGCTTTCCGCCATGGATTCTTTTGGCCGACCGCTTTGGACGACGCCAAGGAACTAGTCAAGCATTGCAAAGGGTGCCAAGTTTTCAACTCCAAGCAACACCTACCGGCTTCGGCACTCAAGACCATTCCCCTCACTTGGCCCTTTGCCGTTTGGGGTTTGGACATGGTGGGCCCATTAGAGACGGCGCGCGGCGGCATGACACATCTGCTTGTCGCCGTGGACAAGTTCACCAAGTGGATCGTGAAGGAAATATGCCCTAGAGGCAATAATAAAGTTATTATTTATTTCCTTATAATCATGATAAATGTTTATTATTCATGCTAGAATTGTATTAACCGGAAACATAATACATGTGTGAATACATAGACAAACAAAGTGTCACTAGTATGCCTCTACTTGACTAGCTCGTTAATCAAAGATGGTTATGTTTCCTAACCATGAACAATGAGTTGTTATTTGATTAACGAGGTCATATCATTAGTTGAATGATCTGATTGACATGACCCATTCCATTAGCTTAGCACCCGATCGTTTACTATGTTGCTATTGCTTTCTTCATGACTTATACATGTTCCTATAACTATGAGATTATGCAACTCCCGTTTACCGGAGGAACACTTTGGGTGCTACCAAACGTCACAAGGTAACTGGGTGATTATAAAGGAGTACTACAGGTGTCTCCAATGGTACATGTTGGGTTGGCGTATTTCGAGATTAGGTTTTGTCACTCCGATTGTCGGAGAGGTATCTCTGGGCCCTCTCGGTAATGCACATCACATAAGCCTTGGAAGCATTGCAACTAATGAGTTAGTTGCGAGATGATGCATTACAGAACGAGTAAAGAGACTTGCCAGTAATGAGATTGAACTAGGTATTGGATATCGACGATCGAATCTCGGGCAAGTAACATACCGATGACAAAGGGAACAACGTATGTTGTTATGCGGTCTGACCGATAAAGATCTTCGTAGAATATGTAGGAACCAATATGGGCATCCAGGTCTCACTATTGGTTATTGACCGGAGACGTGTCTCGGTCATGTCTACATTGTTCTCGAACCCGTAGGGTCCGCACGCTTAAGGTTACGATGACAGTTATATTATGAGTTTATGCATTTTGATGTACCGAAGGTTGTTCGTAGTCCCGGATGTGATCACGGACATGACGAGGAGTCTCGAAATGGTCGAGTCGTAAAGATTGATATATTGGAAGCCTATGTTTGGATATCGGAAGTGTTCCCGGTGAAATCGGGATTTTACCGGAGTACCGGGAGGGTTACCGGAACCCCCCGGGAGCTATATGGGCCATAGTGGGCCTTAGTGGAAAAGAGAAGGGGCAGCCCTAGATGGTCTGCGCGCCTCCCCCTTACCCTAGTCCTATTAGGACTAGGAGAGGTGGCCGGCCCCCTCCACCTCTTTTCCCCCTCCGCGAATCCTATTCCAACTAGGATTTGGGGGGGGGATCCTACTCCTAGAGGGAGTAGGACTCTCCTCCGCCCTCCTCCTTGGCCGGCCAGCCTCCGCACCTCTACTCCTTTATATACGGGGCAGGGGGCACCTCTAGACACACAAGTTGATCCACGTGATCTATTCCTTAGCCGTGTGAGGTGCCCCCTGCCACCATATTCCTCGATAATACTGTAGCGGAGTTTAGGCCAAGCCCTGTTGCTGTAGTGCATCAAGATCGTCACCACGCCGTCGTGCTGACGGAACTCTTCCCCGACACTTTGCTGGATCAGAGTCCGGGGAACGTCATCGAGCTGAACGTGTGCTCGAACTCGGAGGTGCCGTAGTTTCGGTGCTTGATTGGTTGGATCGTGAAGACGTACGACTACTTCCTCTATGTCGTGTCAGCGCTTCCGCAGTCGGTCTGCGTTGGGTACGTAGACAACACTCTCCCCTCTCGTTGCTATGCATCACATGATCTTGCGTGTGCGTAGGAAATTTTTTGAAATTACTACGTTCCCCAACAGTGGTATCAGAGCCAGGTTATTTATGTTGATGTTATATGCACGAGTAGAACACAAGTGAGTTGTGGACGATACAAGTCATACTGCCTACCAGCATGTCATACTTTGGTTCGGCGGTATTGTTGGACGAGACGACCCGGACCAACCTTACGCGTACGCTTACGCAAGACCGGTTCCCTCGACGTGCTTTGCACACAGATGGCTTGCGGGCGACTGTCTCTCCAACTTTAGTTGAACCAAGTATGGCTACGCCCGGTCCTTGCGAAGGTTAAAATGGAGTCTATTTGACAAACTATCGTTGTGGTTTTGATGCGTAGGTGAGATTGGTTCTTGCTTAAGCCCGTAGCAGCCACGTAAAACTTGCAACAACAAAGTAGAGGACGTCTAACTTGTTTTTGCAGGGCATGTTGTGATGTGATATGGTCAAGGCATGATGCTGAATTTAATTGTATGAGATGATCATGTTTTGTAACCGAGTTATCGGCAACTGGCAGGAGCCATATGGTTGTCGCTTTATTGTATGCAATGCAATCGCGATGTAATGCTTTACTTTATTACTAAGCGGTAGTGATAGTCGTGGAAGCATAAGATTGGCGAGACGACAACAATGCTACGATGGAGATCAAGGTGTCGCGCCGGTGACGATGGTGATCATAACGGTGCTTCGGAGATGGAGATCACAAGCACAAGATGATGATGGCCATATCATATCACTTATATTGATTGCATGTGATGTTTATCTTTTTATGCATCTTATCTTGCTTTGATTGACGGTAGCATTATCAGATGATCTCTCACTAAACTATCAAGAAGTGTTCTCCCTGAGTATGCACCATTGCCAAAGTTCATCGTGCCCAGACACCACGTGATGATCGGGTGTGATAAGCTCTACGTCCATCTACAACGGGTGCAAGCCAGTTTTGCACACGCAGAATACTCAGGTTAAACTTGACGAGCCTAGCATATGCAGATATGGCCTCGGAACACGGAGACCGAAAGGTCGAGCATGAATCATATAGTAGATATGATCAACATAACGATGTTCACCATTGAAAACTACTCCATCTCACATGATGATCGGTTATGGTTTAGTTGATTTGGATCATGTAATCACTTAGAAGATTAGAGGGATGTCTATCTAAGGGGGTGTTCTTAAGTAATTTGATTAATTGAACTTAAACTTATCATGAACTTAGTACCTGATAGTATCTTGCTTGTTTATGTTGATTGTAGATAGATGGCTCGTGCTGTTGTTCCGTTGAATTTTAATGCGTTCCTTGAGAAAGCAAAGTTGAAAGATGATGGTAGCAATTATACGGACTGGGTCCGTAACTTGAGGATTATCCTCATTGCTGCTCAGAAGAATTACGTCCTGGAAGCACCGCTGGGTGCCAGGCCTGCTGCTGGAGCAACACCAGATGTTATGAACGTCTGGCAGAGCAAAGCTAATGACTACTCGATAGTTCAGTGTGCCATTCTTTACGGCTTAGAATCGGGACTTCAACGACGTTTTGAACGTCATGGAGCATATGAGATGTTCCAGGAGTTGAAGTTAATATTTCAAGCAAATGCCCGGATTGAGGAGAACAGTTCTGTCAGTGAGCATATACTCAAAATGTCTGGGTATAATAATCACTTGATTCAATTGGGAGTTAATCTTCCGGATGATTGCGTCATTGACAGAATTCTCCAATCACTGCCACCAAGCTACAAAAGCTTCATGATGAACTATAATATGCAAGGGATGAACAAGACTATTCCCGAGCTCTTCGCAATGCTGAAAGCTGTGGAGGTAGAAATCAAGAAGGAGCATCAAGTGTTGATGGTTAACAAGACCACTAGTTTCAAGAAAAAGGGCAAAGGGAAGAAGAAGGGGAACTTCAAGAAGAACAGCAAGCAAGTTGCTGCTCAGGAGAAGAAACCCAAGTCTGGACCTAAGCCTGAAACTGAGTGCTTCTACTGCAAGCAGACTAGTCACTTGAAGCGGAACTGCCCCAAGTATTTGGCGGATAAGAAGGATGGCAAGGTGAACAAAGGTATATGTGATATACATGTTATTGATGTGTACCTTACTAGAGCTCGCAGTAGCACCTAGGTATTTGATACTGGTTCTGTTGCTAATATTTGGAACTCGAAACAGGGACTACAGAATAAGCGGGCACTGGCAAAGGACGAGGTGACGATGCGCTTGGGAAACGGTTCCAAAGTCGATGTGATCGCGGTCGGCACACTACCTCTACATCTACCTTCGGGATTAATATTAGACCTAAATAATTGTTATTTGGTGCCAGCGTTGAGCATGAACATTATATCTGGATCTTGTTTAATGCGAGACGGTTATTCATTTAAATCAGAGAATAATGGTTGTTCTATTTATATGAGTAATATCTTTTATGGTCATGCACCCTTGAAGAGTGGTCTATTCTTATTGAATCTCGATAGTAGTAATACACATATTCATAATGTTGAAGCCAAAAGATGCAGAGTTGATAATGAAGGTGCAACTTATTTGTGGCACTGTCGTTTAGGTCATACCGGTATAAAGCGCATGAAGAAACTCCATGCTGATGGACTTTTGGAATCACTTGATTATGAATCACTTGGTACTTGCGAACCGTGCCTCATGGGCAAGATGACTAAAACACCATTCTCCGGTACTATGGAGAGAGCAACAGATTTGTTGGAAATCATACATACCGATGTATGTGGTCCGATGAATATTGAGGCTCGTGGCGGATATCGTTATTTTCTCACCTTCACAGATGATTTAAGCAGATATGGGTATATCTACTTAATGAAACATAAATCTGAAACATTTGAAAAGTTCAAAGAATTTCAGAGTGAAGTTGAAAATCATCGTAACAAGAAAATAAAGTTTCTGCGATCTGATCGTGGTGGAGAATATTTGAGTTACGAGTTTGGTGTACATTTGAAAAACTATGGAATAGTTTCGCAACTCACGCCACCCGGAACATCACAGCGTAATGGTGTGTCCGAACGTCGTAATCGTACTTTACTAGATATGGTGCGATCTATGATGTCTCTTACAGATTTACCGCTATCATTTTGGGGTTATGCTTTAGAGATGGCCGCATTCACGTTAAATAGGGCACCATCAAAATCCGTTGAGACGACGCCTTATGAACTGTGGTTTGGCAAGAAACCAAAGTTGTCATTTCTTAAAGTTTGGGGCTGCGATGCTTATGTTAAAAAGCTTCAACCTGATAAGCTCGAACCCAAATCGGAGAAATGTGTCTTCATAGGATACCCAAAGGAGACTGTTGGGTACACCTTCTATCACAGATCTGAAGGCAAGACATTCATTGCTAAGAATGGATCCTTTCTAGAGAAGGAGTTTCTCTCGAAAGAAGTGAGTGGGAGGAAAGTAGAACTTGACGAGGTAACTGTACCTGCTCCCTTACTGGAAAGTAGTACATCACAGAAAACTGTTTCAGTGACACCTACACCAGTTGGTGAGGAAGCTAATGATAATGATCATGAAACTTCAGATCAAGATACTACTGAACCTCGTAGATCAAACAGAGTAATATCCGCACTAGAGTGGTACGGTAATCCTGTTCTGGAAGTCATGCTACTAGATCATGATGAGCCTACGAACTATGAAGAAGCGATGGTGAGCCCAGATTCCGCAAAGTGGCTTGAAGCCATGAAATCTGAGATGGGATCCATGTATGAGAACAAAGTATGGACTTTGGTTGACTTGCCCGATGATCGGCAAGCAATTGAGAATAAATGGATCTTCAAGAAGAAGACTGATGCTGATGGTAATGTTACTGTCTACAAAGCTCGACTTGTCGCGAAAGGTTTTTGGCAAGTTCAAGGGATTGACTACAATGAGACCTTCTCACCCGTAGCGATGCTTAAGTCCGTCCGAATCATGTTGGCGATTGCCGCATTTCATGATTATGAAATTTGGCAGATGGATGTCAAAACTGCATTCCTGAATGGATTTCTGGAAGAAGAGTTGTATATGATGCAACCGGAAGGTTTTGTCGATCCAAAGGGAGCTAACAAAGTGTGCAAGCTCCAGCGATCCATTTATGGACTGGTGCAAGCCTCTCGGAGTTGGAATAAACACTTTGATAGTGTGATCAAAGCATTTGGTTTTATACAGACTTTCGGAGAAGCCTATATTTACAAGAAAGTGAGTGGGAGCTCTGTAGCATTTCTGATATTATATGTGGATGACATATTACTAATTGGAAATGATATAGAATTTCTGGATAGCATAAAGGGATACTTGAATAAGAGTTTTTCAATGAAAGACCTCCGTGAAGCTGCTTACATATTAGGCATTAAGATCTATAGAGATAGATCAAGACACTTAATTGGACTTTCACAAAGCACATACCTTGACAAGATTTTGAAGAAGTTCAAAATGGATCAAGCAAAGAAAGGGTTCTTGCCTGTGTTACAAGGTGTGAAGTTGAGTAAGACTCAATGCCCAACCACTGCAGAAGATAGAGAGAAAATGAAAGATGTTCCCTATGCTTCAGCCATAGGCTCTATCATGTATGCAATGCTGTGTACCAGACCTGATGTGTGCCTTGCTATAAGTTTAGCAGGGAGGTACCAAAGTAATCCAGGAATGGATCACTGGACAGCGGTCAAGAACATCCTGAAATACCTGAAAAGAACTAAGGATATGTTTCTCGTATATGGAGGTGACAAAGAGCTCACCGTAAAAGGTTACGTTGATGCAAGCTTTGACACAGATCCGGACGATTCTAAATCGCAAACCGGATACGTGTTTACATTGAACGGTGGAACTGTCAGTTGGTGCAGTTCTAAACAAAGCGTCGTAGCGGGATCTACATGTGAAGCGGAGTACATAGCTGCTTCAGGAAGCAGCGAACGAAGGAGTCTGGATGAAGGAGTTCATATCCGATCTAGGTGTCATACCTAGTGCATCGGGTCCAATGAAAATCTTTTGTGACAATACTGGTGCAATTGCCCTGGCAAAGGAATCCAGATTTCACAAAAGGACCAAACACATCAAGAGACGCTTCAACTCCATCCGGGATCTAGTCCAGGTGGGAGACATAGAGATTTGCAAGATACATACGGATCTGAATATTGCAGACCCGTTGACTAAGCCTCTTCCACGAGCAAAACATGATCAGCACCAAGGCTCCATGGGTGTTAGAATCATTACAGTGTAATCTAGATTATTGACTCTAGTGCAAGTGGGAGACTGAAGGAAATATGCCCTAGAGGCAATAATAAAGTTATTATTTATTTCCTTATAATCATGATAAATGTTTATTATTCATGCTAGAATTCTATTAACCGGAAACATAATACATGTGTGAATACATAGACAAACAAAGTGTCACTAGTATGCCTCTACTTGACTAGCTCGTTAATCAAAGATGGTTATGTTTCCTAACCATGAACAATGAGTTGTTATTTGATTAACGAGGTCACATCATTAGTTGAATGATCTGATTGACATGACCCATTCCATTAGCTTAGCACCCGATCATTTAGTATGTTGCTATTGCTTTCTTCATGACTTATAAATGTTCCTATAACTATGAGATTATGCAACTCCCGTTTACCGGAGGAACACTTTGGGTGCTACCAAACGTCACAACGTAACTGGGTGATTATAAAGGAGTACTACAGGTGTCTCCAATGGTACATGTTGGGTTGGCGTATTTCGAGATTAGGTTTTGTCACATCGATTGTCGGAGAGGTATCTCTGGGCCCTCTCGGTAATGCACATCACATAAGCCTTGCAAGCATTGCAACTAATGAGTTAGTTGTGAGATGATGTATTACAGAACGAGTAAAGAGACTTGCCAGTAACGAGATTGAACTAGGTATTGGATACCGACGATCGAATCTCGGGCAAGTAACATACCGATGACAAAGGGAACAACGTATGTTGTTATGCGGTCTGACCGATAAAGATCTTCGTAGAATATGTAGGAACCAATATGGGCATCCAGGTCCCGCTATTTGTTATTGACCGGAGACGTGTCTCGGTCATGTCTACATTGTTCTCGAACCCGTAGGGTCCGCACGCTTAAGGTTACGATGACAGTTATATTATGAGTTTATGCATTTTGATGTACCGAAGGTTGTTCGGAGTCCCGGATGTGATCACGGACATGACGAGGAGTCTCGAAATGGTTGATATGTAAAGATTGATATAATGGAAGCCTATGTTTGGATATCGGAAGTGTTCCGGGTGAAATCGGGATTTTACCGGAGTACCGGGAGGGTTACCGGAACCCCCGGGAGCTATATGGGCCATAGTGGGCCTTAGTGGAAAAGAGAAGGGGCTGCCCTAGATAGGCTGCGCGCCTCCCCCTTCCCCTAGTCCTATTAGGACTAGGAGAGGTTGCCGGCCCCCTCCTCCTCTTTTCCCCCTCCGCGAATCCTATTCCAACTAGGATTGGGGGGGGGGGGAATCCTACTCCCAGAGGGAGTAGGACTCTCCTGCGCCCTCCTCCTTGGCCGACCAGCCTCCCCACCTCTACTGCTTTATATACGGGGGCAGGGGGCACCTCTAGACACACAAGTTGATCCACGTGATCTATTGCTTAGCCGTGTGAGGTGCCCCCTGCCACCATATTCCTCGATAATACTGTAGCGGAGTTTAGGCGAAGCCCTGCTGCTGTAGTGCATCAAGATCGTCACCACGCCGTCGTGCTGACGGAACTCTTCCCCGACACTTTGCTGGATCGGAGTCCGAGGAACGTCATCAAGCTGAACGTGTGCTCGAACTCGGAGGTGCCGTAGTTTCGGTGCTTGATTGGTTGGATCGTGAAGACATACGACTAGTTGCTCTACGTCGTGTCAGCGCTTCCGCAGTCGGTCTGCGTTGGGTACGTAGACAACACTCTCCCCTCTCGTTGCTATGCATCACATGATCTTGCGTGTACGTAGGAATTTTTTTGAAATTACTACGTTCCCCAACAGATCGAAGCAAAGCCGATCAAGAAGCTGAATGGGCCGACTGCCGTGACATTCATTGCAGACATAACAACTCGGTACGGCATGCCGCACAGCATCATCACCGACAACGGCACAAATTTTGCCAAGGGAGCATTGGCACGTTTCTGCGCGATGCAGGGCATCCGGATTGGACTTAGCATCCGTTCCCACCTGTAGTCAAACGGCCAAGTCGAACGAGCCAACGGCCTCATCCTTTCCGGCATCAAGCCCCGACTGGTCGTGCCACTGGAGCGTTCGGCCGGCTGCTGGCTCGATGAGCTGCCGGCCGTCCTCTGGAGCCTGCGCACTACCCCAAACAGGTCAACCGGCTTCACCCCTTTCTTCCTCGTATATGGTGCCGAGGCGGTCATCCCAACCGACATCGAGTTCGACTCGCCTCGGGTGACCATGTACACGGAGGCGGAGGCCAAGGAAGCACGAGAAGATGGCGTCGACCTGCTGGAAGAAAGCCGGCTGTTAGCCCTCAGCCGGTCCGCCATCTACCAGCAAGGTCTGCGTCGCTACCACAGCCGGAAGGTCAAGCCAAGATCTTTCCAAGAGGGCGACCTTGTGCTCCGGCTGATCCAGCGAACAGCCGGCCAGCACAAGCTCTCGGCCCCTTGGGAAGGCCCCTTTGTCATCAGCAGAGCGCTAGGAAACGACTCCTACTACCTGATCGATGCACAGAAGCCGAAGGCACGAAAGAGAGACGACTCCGGCAAGGAGTCGGAACGACCATGGAACGCCAACCTCCTCCGAAGATTTTACAGTTGAAATGCAGTATGTATCACGCTAACTTTTGTACTAAGTATGAGACAATAGCCCCCCCCCCCCGAGGAGAACTCGGGGACTGCCATCTTTCATCTACGAATGAAGAGTATCATGCTTATGATTATGTCATTTCATTTACTTCTCTCGTCCGGCACCGGGTTCGACTAGTTGGCCCGGGGACTGGTCGCCTTAAGTTATATTAGAAGTCCTACCCGTGGTCAGACAAGTAGTGTGCCGGCTCCAAAGCCCTCTCTTGCCAGAGGTCGCAGTTTGAAGAATTGGCTGTCCGGCTGGCAAGAGCCAAAGGCAGGAAAGGACGCCCACACGAAAAACGGCTAGGGACTAACGGATTAATATAACAAAAGCCGGTTTTTTCCCACCGCCGACCGACTACAAGAGTAGACGGCTGGCCGGATTCCATTCACTTCGCTACAATATAAGAAAGCTCGAGTACTTGCCTTCCCCAAAAAAGATAGCCGAGTTCTTCCTTAGCCACAGACTGCAGAGCAGCTGCCGGCTGGGAAGACGGCAATCAGGGGAAGGCGGCAAAGGAAACAGCCTAAGGATAAAAAGCATACGAGAATGGAAGCCAAACACATGCATGATTATATTTACACAAAAGGCCTTGAAAAGGCCAGCATTCAACATAGTTTGAATACACCCCCAGTGGGTGGAACTGCGCAAGCTTAATAAAATTGTTCAAAGAGTAACAAGCAGGAAAAGCAAAGACGGCAGATCAAGCCAAGGGAACGACTGGCAAGTCGGGCAGGTCGGTGGAGACAGTAGCGCCGGCTGGAGGAGTGGCCGGCTGGTGAACCTCGGCATGATCACCGCCTCCCGTAGAGGGCGCGCTAGCACGCGCCTCGTTGCTGGAGGCACGGTCATGCTGAGGCGGGCTGGTTGCTTCACCGGCCGGCTCGATGTCTTCTCTCTCCTCCCCTTCTTCGTCTTCACCTTCATCGCTGGAGGCGATCTCCTCCGCCAAGTCTTCACCCTCCGCCGGGTTCAGCCCGAACCACTCCTCCGGCTGGGCGACGCCTTTGTCGTCCATCTCAGGAGCGAAGACGCCGGTGTTGGTGAAGTCGGCAAGAGCCGAAGCGCGCTGGATGATAGCCGGCCGCACCCCCACCAGCTCTTCATCAGCCTCCTCCTGCCAAGTCCTCAGCTGCTCCAAATTCAGCCTAGGGTACCAGGCCAGGACGAACTCTAGCGCCCGCCTGGCGCCGGATCGGGCAGCGGAGGCCTTCCAGGCCTCAAAGCGGCCGACTGCCACCTCCAGCCAGTCGGCAGTCCGGCTCAGGGTGCGAGGAATCGCCTCGCCTGGCCAGAGGGCAGCCAGCACCTGCGCCCCGGCACGCTGGAGGCGGTGGAGCATGCGGTGTGCCGGCTGCAGCCGGGCTTGGATCGCCAAGAGCTGCTCCTCAAGTGTCCGGCTCGCGTCCGGCGCAATCTCAACTCCCGCCTGACGGCGTGTCTCGCGGTAGGCCTCGATGGCCTGGGAGGCCGCGATGGAGTGGCGGGGGAAGTAGTCTGCGCAGAGAACAAAAGCAGCACAAATCAGAAGATGAATCGGAGGGCAAGGGGGCGAGCAAGGAGTAAGGGAGGCAGCTTACCATCGATCAGATTCTCGATCCAGCTGTAACCCTCGCTCAGCGCTTGCTTCGCCTCAGCCCAGCTCGCCGCTTCGGTGTCAAACTCGGCTTTGAGGGCGGCCTCGCTGTCTTGCGCCTCCTTCAGGGCCGCCTTGCGGCTCTCCTCCTGGTCGGCCAACTTCTTGGCCAGGCGGTCGCGCTCCTGGACTAAGGCATTGAGCTCAGCCTCCTTGGCGCGAAGGGCGGTCTGGGCCCCGCCGAGCTGCTCCCTCAAGTCGGCGTTGGCCCCTGCAAGCATAAAGGCAAAGGAAGAAGCAATAAGAAAGAAATCGTCGAGGAAGATCCGACCTGACTACTCAGCAGTCGGCCCGGATCTCGGGGACTACACCCAATGGGTGCGCTGACGCGCCCCCACAGGATATAAAGAAAACGGAGCACGCACTCCGGCTATTGGTCAGATCCTCGCTCTTCTGGCGCAGCTCCCGAGCCTGGGAGTCGAAGGCGGCAGAACTCCGGTTATGGTACTCCTGGAAGATCAGAGAGGACGCAAGAATAAGATAACTATCAGGACCTAGTAAGTTCCGAGCCGCCTGCTCAGCAGTCGACTCAAAACTCGGGGACTACACCCAGTGGGTGCGCTGACGCGTCCCCACACAAGAAATCAAAAAGGCAAAGCAGCCAAGGCCAGAAGACTCACCCGAACGACGGCCCGCTTCGCAAGGAAATCGCAAGTATATCGCTGCAGCGCGGTGGCATGAGCCTGAAGCTGGCCCTGGACCTCCTGGGCCGACGCGTTCAGTTCGCCCGTCTCCTCATTGGGCGCCCACTCGGACGTGCTGGAGCTGGCCGCCTCCAAGGCCTCCGCCGTCTGACTGGCGGTCGCAGCTCTGTTTAGCTCCGGCACGGGGGCAGCTTCCCCCGCGCGCGGGCGTGATGACGGCTGCACCGCCAGGCCGGCTCCTGCTACCGGCTCGCTCCCGGCCAGCGGCACCGGCGCCGCAGCCGGCTGGCCGCCCTGGCCCGCTCCAGTCGGCACCGTCCGCGGCACCTCCTCCAAGACGACCACGTCATCCTCCCTCCGCTCCGCTGCTGCCCGGCCGCGGTCGGCTTCCTCAGACGGGGGCACAGGGGCGTTCGGAGCCACACTCCTCAGGGGGATGACGAGCTGTGGAGGCCGGTTGCGCGAGGCCTCCGCCTCCTTCTCCGCGGCCGTTGCTTCCGCCTAGGCCTTGGCCGTCGCGTCGGCCTGCTCCTTCGCCGCCTGGGCGGCCCTCCGCTCCGACGCTTCCCGCTCCTCCTGCGCCTCCCGCGCGTTCCACGCCGTAGCTTCCATGAGGTCGGCGCGGGGATCCACGCGGCGGGAGCTTGAAGACCCTCCGGCTGATCCAATCACAGAGGCGGCAGGGCCCCGTTCAAGGGAAAGCGGCGCCCTGGCCGGTCAACCAAGAAAGAATTCAGAAGAACTCCGATCCAAGAACACGACAAGAGTACGAGATGATTAACACTCACGTTGAAACCGCCTGTGGCCGCTTCATGACCTTTTGGAAGCGGGCCGCCTTCGCGGCCGCCTCATCCCGCTTGGTTGTCGCGGCGGCTCCCCTGGGTTTCTTTGGCCGGCTCCCGAAGTAGGTCGACACGGCCCGACGCTTCGGTGCGGCGCCACGGGCGGCCGGTGCGGCAGAAGAGCCCGCGCCTGGAGGATCCGGCGCTGGCTGGCGATGCGGCACGATTTCGACCTCGTCGTCGTCCGCCCAGTCCTAGAGGCCGGCTCCGAGCCCGGTGCCGCCCGCCTCGCCGCCTTCCCCCGCGGCGGCGTCCTCCATGGCGGCCGCTCCGAGGTCCGGATCGTTGACGTCATCTACCGTGCGGTCGGGGTGGAACGGGCGTTCTGCCCCCGCGGCCCCCGCCGCCGGCGGAAGTAGAGGATTCTGCGGAAACAAGCCGGCGGATCAGAGGCCGGTCATATCGAAGCCGGCAACACAAAAAAAGGGAAAGAAGAAATACTTACGACAGGCGGAGGGTTGGCGCGAGAGTACGGCTCCTTGCCGAATCGCCAATCCTCGGCGAGCTTGCAGTTGGCGATATAGTTCACCAGGTATGACACCTTGGCATGAGGCATCTCCCTGGTGCTCAGCCGGCATGGGTCGAAGCGGTCGCTCATCTGGCAGATCATGTGCGGCCGACCTTGGAGCGGGAGTACCCGGCGCTCCACAAAGGCGGCCACCAGATCGGCTCCGAACAGGCCCTCCGACTGGACCATCACCCGGAGGCGGGCGACGACGGCGTTCCCGGCTTGGGACAGCGTCTTGGCCCGGTAGCTCCATGAGGCCGGCCTCGAAGCCGGCGGGCCGGCTACGTAAGCCGGCAGATTGACAAAGTCGCCTTGCGGGGCGACGTTCCTCACGTAGAAGTAAGACTTCTGCCAGAGCTTCACCGACTGGATCAGCGGGATGGATGGGAACGGATTGTTCTCACATGTCCGCCTCATGGCGATGTAAGCTCCGCATGGGGCGGGCACGCCCGCGACGACGGTGCCGAGTTTGCTCTGGAAGAATTCTCCCCAGAGCTCTATGGTGGGGAGGACGCCAAGGAAACCCTCGCAGAGGGTGACGAAGGCCGACAGCAGCATCACGGCGTTGGGGGTGAGGTAATGCGGCTGAAGGTGGTAAAAATCGAGGAACAAGCGGAGGAATCCGCTCGCCGGGAGGCCGAAGCCGCGTATGCAGTGCGAGCGGAAGATCACCCGCTCGCCCTCCTCCGGTGCCGGCGAGATCTCCTTCTCCGGCGCGCCGGACCCACACGTAGTTCTCGCCGGGCAGATGCTGCGTCCGGCGGAGGAACTCGATGTGCTCATCAAGGACGTTGGAGCCGTCCCACGAGCTCGACAGCGCCATTGGAGCGGCGCGGCAAAGAGCAAGATGCGGTGGCGGCGAAGGCGTGTGCGACCCCGCTACGGTGGAATGGCGCGGTGAAGAGGCGCTGCGGCGGCGAAGAGAGCAAGAAGAAGACGAGGAAGGGTGGAGCGGGGGAGGGTGTGCGAGCCTCTGCCGCTCCCTCTCCTCCCCCTACTTATAGACCCTCGCGGCGGAGCCGAGGAGGCATGGTGTGGGGGACGTGGGATTAACTGCGCCCACTCCCCCATGTCCCGCAATTACTGCGCCTTGACGATGTGGCGGAAACCGCCACGGGAAGGGAAACCGTCCACCCTGGGCCGCAGAAGATCCGCGCCCGGGCCCGGGCCAGGCGTGGCGGGCCCGGGCCTGCGGCGACGTCCCGTTGCGCACGCGCCATGGCAGGCCTTTTCTGCCACGTGACACGCGGGGAGGCGCGCGGTCAGCGCGCGGTTGGCCCACATTCCCGTTGACGAGACCACGGCGCCCGTCCAAGGCGGCGCATACAAGCAGAGCCGGCTCCCAGCTGCCGGCTCCTCAAGATAGGAAGCTGACCGAGCTTCTCGTTCCCCTTGCCGACCTCGAAGCGCGACCAGCTTCGGGGACTACTGTCGGGGTAAATGACCACGGGTAGCCTAGCCGGCCCCCCTTAGCACTTCAGAAAAAATTACAAGCCAATCCGGCCTCCAAGAGACCAAGACGTGGGGCCGCCTTCCCCCGGCCGGCTGCCCCTCAGGCCGACTGTCGGAAGGCGGCCCGGCCTTAACCTCCATGAAGAAAGCCGCGGGAGGGCCGGCTCCCAGAAGCCGGCCACGAGAAGGCCGACTCCAAGAGGCCGGCTCCCACGACGCGGTCAAGATCATACCCTCGAGGCCTGCAACCACATAACGGCGATGGGACGGGGCGTGGCTACAGCAAAGCCTGCCACCCCCAAAACCCGGAGCACGCTTGGCACAGTGCGCCGTACGGGGTAGCCCTGACCCGTCCGGCGCGGCACTGTTGCCATGATGACCATGGCGCCATCCACGGCGGGCTGTCAGTGCAGCCCACGGGCGGTGGGCCCCTTTGGGCAGAGAGACACCCGAAGGCGGCCAGGCCTCCCCCAGTCGGCCCAAGACATGGCCGGCTTCCCCAAAGCCGGCTTGCTCCCTCCCTCGAAGGAGGCGCCCCATTAAGAAGACAAGATGACGTGAGGCTATAGCGATCGCCCGCCAGGCGGCGGCGCTGTAGCCATGCTTACCTCGATAAAGCTTTCATCATCAGGATTGAGGCAACAGTAATCGGCTGCCGACAGGGCACTAGGCAGTAGGGCCTGCCTGTCGACCAAGATGCCAGTAGCCGGCGGGCCCCAGCAGCCGGTGCAGAAGCCGGCGAGCGTAGACACTGACGGCTGGGACCCGCTCCCAGCCGGATTACCATTGTACCCCCGGGGGGTGGGCCTATATAAACCCCCCGGGGCGCCCATAGGTTACAAGACAGGGCAAAGGGTTGATCTCACCTAGGTTACAAGACACATAGAGAGAAGAGTAGATCTAGCCTTGCCCTTCTTCTTCCTCTCGCCAAACAGCTCGAGGAGCACTTTGTAGCTACATGTTCACCGAGTGATCATGCGGAGACCCCGCAGAGCAGCAGTAGGGGTGTTATCTCCATGGAGAGCCCCGAAGCTGGGTAAGATTCGCCGGTGTGCATGTCTTCGCCTTTTCCCGCTTCTAGGCACCGGCGATGTCTTACTGGCTCCCACACAGATAAGCCACCCGTTGGCATATGTCGCACCAACCACCCGACACCGCTTCTTTACTATGATGTGACGCGTGCATGTGAAAACCACCCCATGCATGCCGCCCACGTCACGCACGACCTTCCATGCCGCGTGGTGCGCGTGGGTCGTGGGAAGCACAGCGCGCAAAAAGTCTTACCACAGCAAAAACCACCCCGCCTGCCCGCGCACCGTTTTGGGCCTGACCCAACAACGTGTCACGCTTATGTGTGGCCCAGGCCCGGGGGCTCCTGTCGGTGTACAAAACTATGGGCACATTTTTGTACCCCTTTACCTGTGCACTGGCAGTCGGAGACACGCCCGCGACCACACCAAGCAGAGCGAGGGAGGTGAGCTAAGGTAAGACCGAAGAAACAAGACGAAGCAAAAGCAAGGCCAAGGCCAAGGCCACAAAGAGCAGAGGGACGAAGCAGGTTCCCCCCGGCAAGACCCTTGCCGGGCAGCCTCGGCAGCCCCGGCAAGACCCTTGCCGGGGCAGCTCGCCCCACACCAACGGAGTGAGCCACCCTTGAGCCCATGGCCCCCAGCGCCATCATTAGCATGGGGCCAAGGCTCGGGAAGGCACCTCTGTGGTGGCATGCAGATCTTTGTGAAGACAAAGGACAGTCAAGATCAAATGAGGATAGGAAGGCAGCCATCCTCACCGAAGAAACCCACAAGACCCGCGGCAAGATCCTTGCCGGGGACGCCTGCGCGCCACGGCAAGACCCTTGCCGAGCCACCCGGCAAGGCCCTCGCCAAGCGCACCAGCAGGGCCACCGTCAGGCCCGCACCAGACAAGTCTCCATCGTCGTTCGCATGCAGCTGCCGACCCAACCAGCTGGGCAGGCACCTACGTGGCAACATGCAGCCCTTCGTGAAGGCTTCACCACTGCGCCACCTCAGCTGCCTGCCTACTTACATGGCACCGCATGCATCGCTGGCCAGGGCGCGTGTCGAAGCTTGGAGGAGCGGCGACGGACAGGACGGGCCTCGCCTCCATCCCCGATAAAGCAAGAGGACACCTAAGCGATGCATTAAATGCACCTTATCCTATAATACGAGGGATAACCTCGTGCCACTATAGACCTTTACACCTCCCGTGTGCCACTATGGCAGCCCCTTTCGCCTATAAAAGGAGGCCCATGGCGCACGGGAGAAGGATTCGGCTTTTTGGAGCTCGTTACACCCGTAGCTAGCTCAAGAACACAAAATATATCCACCAAAGCAGGAGTAGGGTTTTACGCATCCTCGCGGCCCGAACCTGGATAAACGAACCGCGTGCTTCTCTGTCAGACCCGCTCTTCTCTCAACCCCGCGCCCCGCAACCACAGTAGGGATTCTTGTGATCCCATAGGTGTCGTTTCCCACTGACACATGTTCATGATCACAAGAGATAAATATATGATTGACAGTCTAAACATATGATCTTCCACCAAATAAACCAACTAGCATTAACTACAAGATGTAATCAACACTAGTAGCAACACATGGGGTACCAATTAGTGGTTTTGAGACAAAGATTGAATACAAGAGATGAACTAGGGTTTAGACATGAGATGGTGCTGGTGAAGATGTTGATGGAGATGAGTCCTCCCACGATGAGGGGAACGTTGGTGATGACGCATACTTTGATGTCCCCCTCCCGGAGGGAAGTATCCCCAGTGGAATTGCTCTCCTGGAGAGCAAAAGTGCTCCAACCTCATTTTCGCCTTGAGATGGTGGCGCTTCATCCCGAAAGTTTTCTGCTCATTTTTTCTAGGGAAAATGGCTTCATATAGCAGAAGTGTTGGGGAACGCAGTATATCAATAAATTTCCTACGATCACGCAAGATCTATCTAGGAGATGCATAATAATGAGACGGGAGAGTGTGTCCACGTACCCTCGTAGACCGAACGTACGACACCTCTGTGTTCAGCGCATGTTCAGCACGATGACGTCCCTTGAGCTCTTGATCCAGTTGAGGGCGAGGGAGAGTTCCGCCAGCACAACGGCGTGGCGACGGTGATGATGATGTTACCGGCGCAGGGCTTCGCCTAAGCACTACGACGATATGACCGAGGTGTTAAACTATGGAGGGGGCACCGCACACGGCTAAGAGATTGTTTGTTGTGCCTTTGGGGTGCCCCCCACCCCCATATATAAAGGAGGGGAGGAGGAGACCGGCCAACAAGGGGCGCGCCAGGGAGAGGGGAGTCCTAATAGGACTTCAGTCCTAGTAGGATTCGGCCCCTCCCCTTTTTCCTTCTTCCGGAGGAGGAAAGGGGGAAAGGAGAGGGAGTAGGAGAAGGAAAGGGGGGTGGCGCCCCCTTCCCAAGTCCAATTCGGCCTCCTCCCTTGTGGGGGGTGCACCAGCCCCTTGTGGGCTGGTTAGCCTCCCTCCTATGGCCCATATGGCCCATATCTTTCCCCGTGGTGTTCCCGTAACCCCTCCGGTACTCTGGTATGTACCCGATACACTCTGGAACCCTTCCGGTGTCCGAATACTACCT
This sequence comes from Triticum urartu, assembly GCF_003073215.2. Taxonomy (NCBI): domain Eukaryota; kingdom Viridiplantae; phylum Streptophyta; class Magnoliopsida; order Poales; family Poaceae; genus Triticum; species Triticum urartu. Next base: position 70,441,873 of record NC_053027.1, on the reverse strand, counting down.
TCCAATATATCAATCTTTACCTCTCGACCATTTCGAGACTCCTCGTCATGTCCCTGATCTCATCCGGGACTCCGAACAAACTTCGGTCATCGAAACACATAACTCATAAATACAAATCGTCAACGAATGTTAAGCGTGCGGACCCTACGGGTTCGAGAACTATGTAGACATGACCGAGACACATCTCCGATCAATAACCAATAGCGAAACCTGGATGCTCATATTGGCTCCTACATATTCTGTGAAGATCTTTATCGGTCAAACCGCATAACAACATATGTTGTTCCCTTTGTCATCGGTATGTTACTTGCCCGAGATTCGATCGTCGGTATCATCATACCTAGTTCAATCTCGTTACCGGCAAGTCTCTTTACTTGTTTCGTAATGCATCATCCCATGACTAACTCATTAGTCACATTGCTTGCAAGGCTTATTGTGATGTGCATTACCGAGAGGGCCTAGAGATACCTCTCCGATACACAGAGTGACAAATCCTAATCTCGATCTATGCCAACCCAACAAACACCTTCGGAGACATCTGTAGAGCATCTTTATAATCACCCAGTTACGTTGTGACGTTTGATAGCACACAAGGTGTTCCTCCGGTTTTCGGGAGTTGCATAATCTCATAGTCAGAGGAACATGTATAAGTCATGATGAAAGCAATAGTAATAAAACTAAACAATCATTATGCTAAGCTAACAGATGGGTCTTGTCCATCACATCATTCTCTAATGATGTGATCCCGTTCATCAAATGACAACACATGTCTATGGTCAGGAAACATAACCATCTTTGATTAACGAGCTAGTCAAGTAGAGGCATACTAGGGACACTCTTTTTGTCTATGTATTCACACATGTACTTGAAGGAAATATTCCCTAGAGGCAATAATAAAGTTATTATTTATTTCCTTATATCATGATAAATGTTTATTATTCATGCTAGAATTGTATTAACCGGAAACATAATACTTGTGTGAATACATAGACAAACATAGTGTCACTAGTATGCCTCTACTTGAGTAGCTCGTTGATCAAAGATGGTTATGTTTCCTAACCATTGACATGGGTTGTCATTTGATTAACGGGATCACATCATTAGGAGAATGATGTGATTGACTTGACTCATTCCGTTAGCTTAGCACTCGATCGTTTAGTATGTTGCTATTGCTTTCTTCATGACCTATACATGTTCCTATGACTATGAGATTATGCAACTCCTGTTTACCGGAGGAACACTTTGTGTGCTACCAAATGTCACAATGTAACTGGGTGATTATAAAGGTGCTCTAAAGGTGTCTCTGAAGGTACTTGTTGGGTTGGCGTATTTCGAGATTAGGATTTGTCACTCCGATTATCGGAGAGGTATCTCTGGGCCCACTCAGTAATACACATCACTATAAGCCTTGCAAGCATTGTAACTAATGATTTAGTTGCGGGATGATGTATTACGGAATGAGTAAAGAGACTTGCCGGTAACGAGATTGAACTAGGTATTGAGATACCCACGATCGAATCTCAAGCAAGTAACATACCGATGACAAAGGGAACAACGTATGTTGTTATGCGGTTTGACCGAAAGAGATCTTCGTAGAATATGTGGGAGCCAATATGAGCATCCAGGTTCCTCTATTGGTTATTGACTAGAGACGTGTCTCGGTCATGTCTACATAGTTCTCAAACCCGTAGGGTCCGCACGCTTAAAGTTTCGATGACAGTTATATTATGAGTTTATATGTTTTGATGTACCGAAGGTTGTTCGGAGTCCCGGATATGACCACGGACATGACGAGGAGTCTCGAAATGGTGGAGACATGAAGATTGATATATTTGATGGCTATATTCGGACACCAGAATGGTTTCGGGGCTTATCGGATATATAGCGGAGTACCGGGGGGTTACCGGAACCCCCCGGGGGTTAATGGGCCTACATGGGCCTTAGTGGAGAAGAGGAGGGGCGTCCAGGGCAGGCCACACTCCCCCTCCCCCTCTAGTCCAAATTGGACAAGGAGGGGGGCGGCGCCCCCCTTTCCTTCTTCTCCTCCTTCTCTTTCGCCCTTCTCCTAATCCAACAAGGAAGGGAGGGAGCCCTACTCCCGATGGGAGTAGGACTCCGCCTGGCGCGCCCCCTCCTGGCCGGCCGCCTCTCCCCCTTGATCCTTTATATACGGGGGTAGGGGGGCACCCCAAAGACACAACAATTGATCTGTTGATCTTTTAGCCGTGTGCGGTGCTCCCTCCACCATAGTCCACCTCGATAATATTGTAGCGGTGCTTAGGCGAAGACCTGCATCGGTAGAACATCATCATCGTCACCACGCCATCCTGCTGACGAAACTCTCCCTCAATACTCGGCTGGATCAGAGTTCGAGGGACGTCATCGGGCTGAACGTGTGCTGAACTAGGAGGTGTCGTGCGTTTGCTACTTGATCGGTCGGATCGTGAAGACGTACGACTACATCAACCGCGTTGTGCTAACGCTTCCGCTTTCGGTCTACGAGGGTACATGGACAACACTCTCCCCTCTCGTTGCTATGCATCACCATGATCCTGCGTGTGCATAGGAAAATTTTGAAATTACTACGTTCCCCAACAGTGGCATCCGAGCCAGGTTTTATGCGTAGATGACATATGCACGAGTAGAACACAAGTGAGTTGTTGGCGATATAAGTCATACTGCTTACCAGCATGTCATACTTTGGTTCGGCGGTATTGTTGGATGAAGTGGACCGGACCGACATTACGCGTACGCTTACGCGAGACTGGTTCTACCGACGTGCTTTGCACACAGGTGGCTGGCAGGTGTCAGTTTCTCCAACTTTAGTTGAACCGAGTGTGGCTATGCCCGGTCCTTGCGAATGTTAAAACAGCTCCAACTTGACAAACTATCGTTGTGGTTTTGATGCGTAGGTAAGAACGGTTCTTGCTAAGCCCGTAGCAGCCACGTACAATTTGCAACAACAAAGTAGAGGACGTCTAACTTGTTTTTGCAGGGCATGTTGTGATGTGATATGGTCAAGACATGATGCTAAATTTTATTGTATGAGATGATCATGTTTTGTAACCGAGTTATCGGCAACTGGCAGGAGCCATATGGTTGTGGCTTTATTGTATGCAATGCAATCGCCCTGTAATGCTTTACTTTATCACTAAGCGGTAGCGATAGTCGTAGAAGCATAAGATTGGTGAGACGACAACAATGCTACGATGGAGATCAAGGTGTTGTGCCGGTGACGATGGTGATCATGACGGTGCTTCGGAGATGGAGATCACAAGCACAAGATGATGATGGCCATATCATATCACTTATATTGATTGCATGTGATGTTTATCTTTTTAGGCATCTTATCTTGCTTTGATTGACGGTAGCATTATAAGATGATCCCTCACTAAATTATCAAAGTATAAGTGTTCTCCCTGAGTATGCACCGTTGCGAAAGTTCTTCGTGCTGAGACACCACTTGATGATCGGGTGTGATAGGCTCTACGTTCAAATACAATGGGTGAAAAACAGTTGCACACGCGGAATACTCAGGTTAAACTTGACAAGCCTAGCATATAACAGATATGGCCTCAGAACACAAAGACTGAAAGGTCGAGCGTGAATCATATAGTAGATATGATCAACATAGTGATGTTCACCATTGAAACTACTCCATCTCACATGATGATCGGACATGGTTTAGTTGATTTGGATCACGTGATCACTTAGAGGATTAGAGGGATGTCTATCTAAGTGAGAGTTTTTAAGTAATATGATTAACTGAACTTAAATTTATCATGAACTTAGTACCTGATAGTATCTTGCTTGTCTATGTTGTTTGTAGATAGATGGCCCGTGCTGTTGTTCCGTTGAATTTTAATGTGTTCCTTGAGAAAGCAAAGTTGAAAGATGATGGTAGCAATTACACGGACTGGGTCCGTAACTTGAGGATTATCCTCGTTACTGCACAGAAGAATTACGTCCTGGAAGCACCGCTGGGAGCCAGACCTGCTGCAGGAGCAACATCAGATGTTATGAACGTCTGGCAAAGCAAAGCTGATGACTACTCGATAGTTCAGTGTGCCATGCTTTACGGCTTAGAACCGGGTCTTCAACAATGTTTTGAACATCATGGAGCATATAAGATGTTCCAGGAGTTGAACTTAATATTTCAAGAAAATGCCCGGATTGAGAGATATGAAGTATCCAATAAGTTCTCAGCTGCAAGATGAAGGAGAATAGTTCTGTCAGTGAGCATATACTCAAAATGTCTGGGTATAACAATCACTTGAATCAACTGGGAGTTAATCTTTCGGATGATAGCGTCATTGACAGAATTCTTCAATCACTGCCACCAAGCTACAAAAGCTTCGTGATGAACTATAACATGCAAGGGATGGATAAGACGATTCCCGAGCTCTTTGCAATGCTAAAGGCCGCGGAGGTAGAAATCAAGAAGGAGCATCAAGTGTTGATGGTCAATAAGACCACCAGTTTCAAGGAAAAGGGCAAAGGGAAGAAGAAGGGGAACTTCAAGAAGAACAGCAAGCAAGTTGCTGCTCAGGAGAAGAAACCCAAGTCTGGACCTAAGCGTGAGACTGAGTGCTTCTACTGCAAGCAGACTGGTCACTGGAAGCGGAACTGCCCCAAGTATGTGGCGGATAAGAAGGATGGCAAGGTGAACAAAGGTATATGTGATATACATGTTATTGATGTGTACCTTACTAATGCTCGCAGTAGCACCTGGGTATTTGATATTGATTCTGTTACTAATATTTGCAACTCGAAACAGGGACTATGGATTAAGCGAAGATTAGCTAAGGACGAGGTGACGATGCGCGTGGGAAATGGTTCCAAAGTCGATGTGATCGCAGTCGGCACGCTACCTCTACATCTACCTTCGGGATTAGTTTTAGACCTGAATAATTATTATTTGGTGCCAGCATTGAGCATGAACATTATATCTGGATCTTGTTTGATGCGAGACGGTTATTCATTTAAATCAGAGAAAAATAGTTGTTCTATTTATATGAGTTATATCTTTTATGGTCATGCACCCTTAAAGAGTGGTCTATTTTTGTTGAATCTCGATAGTAGTGATACACATATTCATAATATTGAAGCCAAAAGATGCAGAGTTGATAATGATAGTGCAACTTATTTGTGGCACTGCCATTTAGGTCATATCGGTATAAAGCACATGAAGAAACTCCATACTGATGAACTTTTGGAACCACTTGATTATGAATCACTTGGTACTTGCAAACCGTGCCTCATGGGCAAGATGACTAAAACACCGTTCTCGGGTACTATGGAGCGAGCAATAGATTTGTTGGAAATCATACATACAGATGTATGTGGTCCGATGAATATTGGGGCTCGTGGCGGATATCGTTATTTTCTCACCTTCACAGATGATTTAAGAAGATATGGGTATATCTAATTAATGAAACATAAGTCTGAAACATTTGAAAAGTTCAAAGAATTTCAGAGTGAAGTTGAAAATCATCGTAACAAGAAAATAAAGTTTCTACGATCTGATCGTGGAGGAGAATATTTGAGTTACGAGTTTGGTCTTCATTTGAAACAATGCGGAATAGTTTCGCAACTCACGCCACTCGGAACATGTGATTCCCGGGTAATCATGCTACAGTAACCTCTACTTATGATGCCACGTCACCGCGGTCACTGTTGTTAATCTCGCGTTAAATCAAACCCGATCGAATTCAAAATTCGAAATCAAACCAAACGATGAAGTTTTCAAACATTAAAATTAAAATTCTCGGAGTGTGTCGATTAATCAATAAGTAGTGATAGGTGATGAAACCACACTTTTATAAAATATTTATGTGCACTAAAATAATTCAAACAATATTTGAAAATACTTAATAAATGCTTTTATGTGTATAGGTAATTATAAGCTAGTTAAAATAATGTGTGAACATTTTATTACAGTGAGTTATGCTACCTTACTAATTTAGGTATGGGTTTTATAGTTTGATAAAACTGTTTTGATATTAAAACATTTAAAACCGAAGTTAAAAGAATAAATAAAGACAAAACAAAAATAAAATAAAACAACCCCCCCCCCCCGCCCTAACTGGGCCAGGCCCAGCTGTCCACTGCGCCGGCCCACCGGCCCAGCCGCCCACCCATAAGGCCCCCCCCGGGGTCAAACCCTAGTCGCAGCGACCCACTCCCCCTGATCCCCTCTCACTCCCTCTCGCCCCTGGATCTGGACGGCGCCCCTCCTCGTCGCCCCGCACGATCCCCCATTCCTCCCCACTCCCCTCCACTCCTCCCACGTCCCACTCCTCCCTCTGCCCCCCTTCACGATCCTAATCGGGATCGGGGGCACCGAGCCGCCGACCCCACCTCTCCTGCGCCGGGGCTGACCACCACCTTCCATCGTAGCTGCTGCCCAGCGTCGCCCGGCGACCTTGCTGTCGCGGACAAGCTGCGCGTCAGCGATGAACTTCCCCGACACAGGCGCCTCGCGGCCACCTCGTCGGATGCCCCGTCCTCATCCTCGTCCTCGTCCTCCTCCTCGAGAACGCTGCCGCTTCCCTGCACCGCAAGTGAGGCCTGGCCTCTCCTCCTCTCTCCACCGCTGCCGCCCGAGCTCGCTGGAGCTCGTAACCCGCCACGGCACTGCACACACTCCGTCGCGCCACCGCGCGCTGCCCCCCTACCCGACGTGCCCGCGTCGTCCCCTGCTCCCGCCGTCGCCGGCCGCTCGCCTCCGCCGGCCTTTGTTGTGCGCGAGCGCTCGCGCCCCCTGCGCCTCGTCCAGTCGCCACCGGCCCCGCAATCGTCGCCTCGCGCCCGCGCTCGCATCGCCCACTTGCCTTCCGCGGCCGCGCGCGCTGCCCTTGCCGCTTCCCTGCCACTGGCCCGGCCCCGCACTAGCCACGCCACCCCCCTCGATTCACCCCTCACCACCGGCCCCAGGCCACCGGCCTTCACCTGCTCCGATGCCTTGCCGGGTTCAGGCGCCCACAGCGTCACACCGCCCTGCAACCGCCCCGGTTGGCCTATGGGCCAATGACACGAGGGCCCCACCCTAGAATGAAAAAAAGAAAAGAAAAAAAGAAATTAAAAATAAATAAATAAATAATAAGTAAATAAAATGTTAATTAATTAACTAAATTAATTAACTTGATTAATCCTATTTAATTAAACTAATTAAACATTAGGTACCTAATTAACTAATTAAACTCATTATTAGGTTAATTAGGTTATTGTACCTATGACATGTGGGACCCACATGTCAGCGACTCAGTCAACACCTCTGTTGACTGCTGACGTCATGCTGACGTCAGCAAGCACTATTCTGGATAATGTTGTATTAAATTAATTAAATAAGTGCTAAAATTAATTTAAATCTTTTTAAATTAATATAAAATAAACCGTAGCTCGGATGGAAAAACTTTGTACAAGAAAGTTGCTCAGAATGACGAGATGAATCTGGATACGCAGCACGTTCATCCGCCACACATCCCTAGCATGGCAAACCTGCAACCTTCCCCCTCCAATTCATCTGTCCGAAAACGCGAAACACCGGGAATACTTTCCCGGAAGTTTTCCCCCCTTTGCCGGTATCACCTACTACCGCGTTAGGGCACACCTAGCACCGCCCATTGTCACGTCACGCATCGTCATGCTTATGTTTGCATTGTATTTACTGTTTCTTCCCCCTCTTCTCTCCGGTAGACTACGAGACCGGCGGTGCTGCCGCCCCGTTCCACTAAGGAGTTGATGACCCCTCCTTCTTGCCAGAGCAACCAGGCAAGCCCCTCCCTTGATCACCAGATATCGCCTATTCTTCTCTATACTGCTTGCATTAGTGTAGTGTAGCATGTTACTGCTTTCGGTTAATCCTATTCTGATGCATAACCTGTCATTGTTGCTATAGTTGTTACCCTTACCTGCTATCCTACTGCTTAGTATAGGATGCTAGTGTTCCATCAGTGGCCCTACACTCTTGTCCATCTGCCATGCTATACTACTGGGCCGGGATCACTTGGGAGGTGATCACGGGCATATACTATATACTTTATACTGTTACATTACTTATGATACTGTTCGGAGATGGGGGCTGAAGGGGCAGGTGGCTCCATCCCGGTAGAGGTGGGCCTGGGTTCCCGACTGCCCCCGACTATTACTTTGTGGCGGAGCGACAGGGCAGGTTGAGACCACCTAGGAGAGAGGTGGGCCTGGCCCTGGTCGGCGTTCGCGGATACTTAACACGCTTAACGACATCTTGGTATTTGATTTGAGTTGGGTCGTTGACCTTATACGCACTAACCGCCACGTGGGACAAGATATGGGCAACCGGCGTCGTGGTATCAGCCGAAGCTCTTTTGATGTCTGCGACTGAGCGGCGCGCGCTGGATTGGACTGGAAGATCTGCTAGGCTAGGTCTGCTTCTGGCCGCGTACGCAACGTGCAGATGTGCAATGGGCGATGGGCCCAGACCCCTGCGTGCATAGGATTTAGACCGGCATGCTAACCTCTATGTTGAGCCTAGGTGGGGCTGCAACGTGTTAATCTTCCGAGTTCGGACATGACCCAGGAAAGTGTGCCCGGCTAGAGGGATCGAGCGTGCTGGGTAATGTGGTGCACCCCTGCAGGGAAGTTTATCTATTCAAATAGCCGTGATCTTCGGTAACAGGATGACTTGAAGTTGTACCTTGACCTTATGACAACTAGATCCAGATACTTAATAAAACACACCCTTCCAAGTGCCAGATACAACCCGGTGATCGCTCTCTAACAGGGCGACAAGGAGGGGATCGCCGGGTAGGATTATGCTATGCGATGCTACTTGGAGGACTTCAGTCTACTCTCTTCTACATGCTCCAAGACGAAGGCTGCCAGAATCGTAGTCTTCGACAGGATTAGCTATCCCCCTCTTATTCTGGCATTCTGCAGTTCATTCCACCGATATGGCCCTTTACACATATACCCATGCATATGTAGTGTAGCTCCTTGCTTGCGAGTACTTTGGATGAGTACTCACGGTTGCCTTGTCCCCCCTTTTCCCCTTTTCTTTACCCGATTGCTACGACCAGACGATGGAGTCCAGGAGCTAGACGCCACCGTTGATGACGACTCCTACTACACCAGAGGTGCCTACTACTACGTGCAGCCCGCTGACAACGACCAGGATAGGAGGATCCCAGGCAGGAGGCCTGCGCCTCTTTCGACCTGTATCCCAGTTTGTGCTAGCCTTCTTAAGGCAAACTTGTTTAACTTATGTCTGTACTCAGATATTGTTGCTTCCGCTGACTCTCTATGATCGAGCACTTATATTCAAGCCCTCGAGGCCCCTAGCTTGTATTATGATGCTTGTATGACTTATTTTATTTTTAGAGTTGTGTTGTGATATCTTCCCGTGAGTCCCTGATCTTGATCGTACACGTTTGCATGTATGATTAGTGCACGATTGAATCAGGGGCGTCACAAGTTGGTATCAGAGCCGGCTGCCTGTAGGAATCCCCCTTTCCAACTCCATGGCCGAAGTTGAGTCTAGTCATTGAAAAAGTTTTTACTAACATGGCTGTGCGGATTACGGGCCCACGTTGCCATTGGGTGGTATTAGGATCTTTTACTCCTCGACCTTTGCTCCGAGACTCTGAACTCTCTTCTATTCGGGTTAAAATGAATTTACTAACTCTGACTCTAGGTTCTCGTAACTACTTCCCCCCGGAGAGCCCTTATCACAGATGGTCGCCTGCTGCACCAGAAGATTCCGAAGATACTCTGTGATGTTCCCTCGAGACTCTGTGCCCGTCGCTTTTGCAGTCCCTACCACCAATACATCCCTATGGGTAGATACTAACACTTTTCCTTCTTACTTTCATTCCTAGCTGCTCTTGTTATTACAAGATGCATCGAATTATTCTTCGACTTTTAAGAATCTCTTGAGCCACTTCCTTACAGATCTTTGTCGGATGAATACCCCTACGGATAATTCCTCGCACTTATCAAGTATCCGCTCATTCCTAGCTGTTCATGTGTTTTGCAATAGACTTTGAACTACCATTTGATCTTCCGAAAATCCTGAGCAGCCTATTGCTCTTAAAATTCTTGCTTTCTTGCATTATGGTTAATCCCATGAGTCTCGTAATCTTATTGGCATCCCTTGTCTTTATCATTTTAAGTCTGTTGATTCAATAGGTTGAGGATACTCGCATTCCTCAGTCGAATCCTAGAATTAATCCTTTCGGCTTAGACGTCATTTTAAACATGAGCTGGTTCTCGACAATTCAAATTGCCGTCGATTGTACCCCTAAGTCTATTCGACTGATCCATTCTTAATGAGAGCATTGACTTCTGATCCCCTGATTTGGACATGATAATTCCCTTGCATTTGAGCTTTCCATTAGTCAGTTGATTTGATAATCCGATGCCCTTTCATTCCTTCTTCCTTTTATAGAGTACCAATACTTGCATCAACTCTGTTGTAGACCATAAGACCCCTTGTTGGATTATTATCCGACAACGTCCTTCATATTCAATAAGCTTGTGAGCCTTTCCACGGGTATATAATGCCTTTGGTAAATTGTATCCTTTGCTTTGACAACCATGCTCTACTTTTGAGCTTGTGTTATTTACTTCTGAAGTTCGTGGTATATGTTCTAAGAAGCCCCGATGGCTTGAACCTATGCCTTCCTTAATATGTGTGAACTCGAAAGTTTTCACGAGCCATACTTTTCTGGTATTTTGCCAGATAAAATTTCAACACTACAACTTCATCGAACGCGGGAAGTAAATGAAAGGATGCATTGGAGAAGTGGGAGTCGACCTTGAACTTTGTGTTCATGCCCATGGACAAGATGTAGATCCTATCATGGAAACTTCTTGTAATAATAACTATTTCCTTGATGTAGGTTCATCTAGTATCCATGTTTGGTCCTTTGCAACCATGGTTTCGATCATGATTGTTCTCCTTTGATTCCATTTCTCAGACAAGATGAAGTATTTGTCTTCTACAGATCATTTCATGTGTCCACCGTCTACTCTGCTCTACCGTCGAGTATTACACTCTGGTGTCTCGAGAATATCACCGAACTACATAACTTATTGTGAGTTCTTCATCAACTATTATTTCTTGATGATTCCAATTTTCTCCGGGTTTTGAGTTGTTTGTCACTCGAAACACCGTTAACTGAATCGAGTCCGTTCTACGGTTCAACTACTCTTTGTAATCCTTATTACCTGCGAGTTGTAGTCGCCGATGTCATTCCCAACCGATTGGCTACATCATCATCGTCATGTTAAAGCTTAAACTGTGCTACCTGGTCCTTCCCGGAGCACAATTTTCGATGATGAGCTAATCTTACGTCGATATTCCTTGTCATATCATTACGCCTTGAACAGCAAGCTTGATTTCGTGTTGTGCCATACCCGTAGTTCCCATAACCTTTCGCTTCATCATTCCTTTGACTTGATGTCATCGCATGAAATCTCTTGACAAATTGTCATGATCATCATCAGCATTCGGAGCTCTTCCAAGATATCAATTGAATTCATGATGAGAAATACCATCCTTGCCCTCGATGATTTATCTTATCATCGGCCACTTTATTGCCTTACCTCCAACACAAACATGATCGTGTTTTGTGCTATACCTTGAGTTCCATGCTATCCAGCATTTGTTCTTCTTTACCTTGGAATATTACCACCTTTTATGTCAAGAAGGTTGTGAGAATTTCACCACCTCTTAAGAATTCTTGGTATAGTCCACTACAAGAAATATGTCAACTTATGACCTTCTGTCAGTGACCCTCGAAGAATTGGTCATAAATTTATGACCATTTTAGACCAATTGGTCAAAAGCTGTTCAGGGGGCTCCAAACCCTAAACCATTGCGACCATTTTGGTCAGAAAGGTCGTAATTTCCTTACACGAAATGGTCACAAAGCAAATAGTGCTAGTCCGCTGCCTTATTTCTAGTTGTTAATGACCAATATAGATGGTCATAGCCTTGTAGATTGTGGTGGGTTGTGATGACTAGGTGCCATCTCATCAGTTTTGCCTATGTGTCATGTCCATGTGGTAGTTTTTGCCCTAGGTTGTGAAGAAACCTATATTTCTATCATTCCCAAAAATCCCAAAAAAATCTCATAAATTCTTTGGGGCATATCTTCATCAAATATGTAAAAATCCTTCCTTGCCTAGTTCAAAACTAATTCAACAATATTCATTTTCCTATTCTGTTCATAACAACACTTTATGAAGGAAGTGCTATTTATATATTCTTGATTGCCCTCGGAATTTTTGGGCACTCTTTCCTATCCAAATCATTACCGCATGACAAAATTCAGCTCCATTTGCCTAGCAAATCTTCTTCGGCAAATTTCCAAAGTTTTTATCCACCTAGAAGCATTGTGAAGGAAGTACCTTTTTTATATCTCTAAATGACATGAAATTTATACAGTTCCTTCATATACCCAAATTATCACCCTCCTCCAAATTGCAGCTCAGTCAAATCATGTATGTGAGCCCAGGTTCAATTTATATTTTATGGCCAAATTGGCACGTTGCAAAGCAAGTGTTATATAGACCCCTCCTATTACCCTCAAACTTTTTGGGCACTCTTCCATACCCAAATCATTGCCAAATGATAATATTCAGCTCAATTTTCCTAGTAAATCTTTCTCGGGAAATTTCCAAAGTTTCTACCTCGAGAGAAGCTTTGTGAAGTAAGTACTAGCTAGGCTTACCCAAATGATCTGAAAATTTACCAGCGCATGACCATACCTAAGTAACTTACCTACACCAATTTTGAGCTCATTTCATTCATCAAATCTCTCTCACTAGTTTTCCCAAGTTTCTGTCCATAGAAGAGCATTGTGAAGGAAGTACTACTTTGGCATGTCCAAATGGTATCAATTTTCTACAATGCTTTCCTATGCCCAAATAACCATCCTCCACAAAATTTCAGCTCACTCCATTCATTATTTTGAGCCCAGCTTCAACATTCATATTTTTGTCCAGCGTGGTACTTTGCAAAGCAAGTACCACCTAGGATCCTCCTTTTGATCTCAAATTTGTGAAGACATTCTCCTTAGTAGATGATCATCCTCAGCCAAAACTCACGCCCATTGGCCATGTGCATTTTCCATACCGCTAATCAAACACTTGGCTGCTAATTCATGTTTGAGCATCGATCGGTCTCCTCGTGAGAATCTTATGTTGTAATTTTCTTCCTAACACCAACCTGGGGAGTGCCCAACCCAATAGACATGCCTAGGCCGCCCAGAACACATGGCAACATTACGGTCACGCCGTGACCACGCGACGGGCATGCGAGTTTACGTGCTCTAGAGTTGGGGCCCTCGGCCACCGCCCAAAACTCGACGTATCGCCACCAAACCATGTATTTATGATTAAATAGGTCCTTATGTAACTAGAAATGATTTTTGTAAAAAATAAATAGCAAACTATGATGCAGCTGCAGTTCAAATTTGACCCGCTTCCAGCTGAATCGGTGGAAATTTGTCTTTTTCACGAGAGGTGGATCAAAAACTTTCACACCCAACCATTTTGTCAATTGTGCATTAAATATGGCCTAGTATTTTATAAAAATGATTTGGTCCAATTTTGCAACAATTATTTGGTAGTTCCTTCACAAAAAACCCTCCTTTCGGGCACTCGAAACATGGAAAATGGTTTTTTCGTCCAACGAAAATGAAAACTTCCTTAGAAAACATTGTTTGCCATTCCAATATGCACCCTTGTGCACAATATGAGATCATTTGAACAAACTATGCCATGAATGTGGCCATAAGATTGATCATTTGGCTTGAAAGCCATTGATCTCCACACATGATAACTCGTTTGTGAGAACACTTTTTAAAATAATTGCCGTATTATAAGTTTGTTATTTTTCCTAGGAACTTGGCCACATATGATGACACAATGCGAAGGTTTCCCAATTTTTTGATTTTTTTTGGAATTTTTTATGCCCGTTTCAAAATGTAGTCAAAACGACGGGAATGACCGTTCCTAGCTAGTGGTTGAATCTTGGAATTTTTTTGGTGTTTCTCTGATTAAATAGATACTTATGTATCTAGAAATGATTTTTTGAAAAAATTAATAGCAAACTATGAGGCAGCTGCAGTTCAAATTTGACCCGCTTCCAACTGAATCAGCGGGAATTTGCCTTTTTCACAAGAGGTGGAACAAACATTTTTACAACCAACCATTTTGTCAATTGTGCATTAAATATGTCCTAGTATTTTATAAAATTGAGATGGTCCAATTTTGCAACAATTATTTGGGAGGTCCTTCACAAAAAAACCTCCTTTCAGGCAGTCGAAAAATGGAAAATGGTTTTTTCGTCCAAAGAAAATGAAAACTTTCTTAGGCAACATTGTTTTCCATTCCAATATGCACCCTTGTGCACAATATGAGATCATTTGAACAAACTATGCCATGAATGTGGCCATAAGATTGATCATTTGGCTTGAAATCCGTGAATCTTCAGAGATGATAGCTCATTTCTGAGAACACTTTTTTAAATAATTACCGTATTACTAGTTTGTTATTTTTCCTGAAAACTTGGTCACATATGATGACACAATGTGAAGGTTTCCGAATTTTTTGATTTTTTTTGAATTTTTTATGCCCGTTTCAAAATGCGGTCAAAACGGCGGGAATGACCGTTCCTAGCTAGTGGTTGAATATTGGAATTTTTTTGGTGTTTCTCTGATTAAATAGGTACTTATGAACCTAGAAATGATTTTTGGAAAAAATAAAGAGCAAACTACAAGGTAGCTACAGTTCAAATTTGACCCGATTCCAGCTGAATCGGCGGGAATTTGCCTTTTTCAGAGAGGTGGAACAAACATTTTTACAACCAACCATTTTGTCAATTGTGTATTAAATATGTCCTAGTATTTTATAAAATTGAGTTGGTCCAATCTTGCAGCAATTATTTGGGAGGTCCTTCACAAAAAAACCTCCTTTCAGGCAGTCGAAAAATGGAAAATGATTTTTTTGTCCAAAGAAAATGAAAATTTCTTAGGCAACATTGTTTTCCATTCCAATATGCACCCTTGTGCACAATATGAGATCATTTGAACAAACTATGCCATGAATGTGGCCATAAGATTGATCATTTGGCTTGAAAGCCATTGATCTCCACACGTGATAGCTCGTTTCTGAGAACACTTTTTAAAAATAATTGCCATATTACAAGTTTATTATTTTTCCTGGGAACTTGGCCACATATAATGACACAATGCGAAGGTTTCCCAATTTTTTGATTTTTTTTTGAAATTTTTATGCCCGTTTAAAAATGCGGTCAAAACGGTGGGAATGACCGTTCCTAGCTAGTGGTTGAATCTTGGAATTTTTTTGGTGTTTCTCTGATTAAATAGATACTTATGTACCTACAAATGATTTTTGGAAAAAATAAAGAGCAAACTACAAGGCAGCTACAGTTCAAATTTGACTCGCTTCCAACTGAATCGGCGAATTTTTTTCTTTTTCACGAGAGGTGGATCAAAACTTTTTACACCCAACCATTTGGTCAATTGTGCATTAATATGGCCTAGTATTTTATAAAAATGATTTGGTCCAATTTTGCAACAATTATTTGGGAGGTCCTTCACAAAAAAACCTCCTTTTGGGCACTCGAAAAATGGAAAATGTTTTTTTCGTCCAAAGAAAATGAAAAGTTTCTTAGGCAACATTGTTTGCCATTCCAATATGCACCCTTGTGCACAATATGAGATCATTTGAACAAACTATGCCGTGAATGTGGCCATAAGATTGATCATTTGGCTTGAAAGCCATGAATCTTCAGAGATGATAGCTCATTTCTGAGAACACTTTTTTTGAAAGAATTGCCGTATTACAAGTTTATTATTTTTCCTGCTAACTTGGTCACAAATAATGACACAACGCGAAGGTTCTCCAATTATTTGATTTTTTTTGAATTTTCTATGCCCATTTGAAAACGCGGTCAAAACGGTGGGCATGGTTGTTCCTAGTTGAATCCCTGAAAACTTTTGTTGTTTCTCTGATTAAATAGATACTTTTGTACCTAAAAATGATTTTTGGGAAAAATAAATAGCAAACTATGAGGCAGTCACGGTTCAAATTTGACCCGCTTCCAGCTGAATCGGCAGAAATTAGTCTTTTCACGAGAGGTGGATCAAAACTTTTGACACCCAACCATTTGGTCAATTATGCATTAAATATGGCCTAGTATTTTGAAAAATTGAATTGGTTCAATTTTTCAACAAATATGTGGTAGGTCCTTCACAAAAACTCAAAACTTCCTTGGCGATAAGTTTAATCATTTGGGTTCAAACCGGCCTCATTCTCCCCCCTCATCCTCTGCCGCCCGCGCACACTCAAGCCGCTCGCCGCCCACATGTGCTATGATTGTGAGTAATAAAATTGATGTGCTCCAAATTTGCAACAAATATTTGCTAGGTTCTTTATAAAAATATCATTTTGGACACTCGAAAAATGATTCTCTTACAAAAAACTCATATCTTAGAACACTTTTTTTAATGATATTTACATTATTCAAAGTTTTTTATTTTTGCTAAAAAGTAGGTTACACTTGGTGACAGAATGCGAAGGTTTTTTATTTCTATTTATTTTTACAAATTTCTTAGGTCGTCAAATAGCAGAGATGATTCAAAATCTTATTTTTAATCAATTATGACCAATGTAAATGGTCTTAACATCATCAAAGGAGATACTGCGTTCTGATTGGTCTAAAATCTTCTCACGCGGATCATGGATTAAGCACCGTCTGATGCGCTTGGATCCAACGGCAGCCCACACCCCCCTCGTCGTTGTCACCCCCTCCCGAATCCCTCTCATCCTCGTCCACACACGAAACCCTAGCCCCCTTCTCCCAATCGCCGCTGCCGCTCCCTTATCCCCATCGCCGCCGCCACCGTCCTTCCCCTCGCGCTGCCTAGATCTACGCACACTCTCGCCGCCACCGTCCTTCCCTCTCCGCCTCACCTCTGTCTCCCACCACGCCGCTGCAACCGCCCCCGCCCCCGCACCATGGCCGGCCTCCACCCCTCCATCGACGACGAGGAGCCTGAGTACCCATGCCTCCCCGCCCTCAAGTGGCTCCTGTTCCCCGCTACCTGGATCCACGTTGCCCCATCCACTCTCTCGCCCGGACCACACGCCGGACCAATCTCGCACCCGCACAGCCCATCGGCGACCTCGCAGGAGAAGAGAGAAGAAGGTGAGAGATGGAAGCGGCAGAGGCCGCGGCCGGCGTGCAGTTGGGCTCCTCGAAGCCGCATATCGCGACCCAGCTGGGCTCCTCCGCCGACCCGCACCAAGTTCCTCGAGGAGTTCGCGCGGCGGTTCGACCTCCTCGGGCTAGTCTGATTCGGGATGGAGGTAGTGAGCATCCGCCGTAGCAGGGCCGACGACACGGGCTGGAGGGTGAGGCTCGCCTGCGCTGGCAGCGAGCTGGAGGAGGAGGTTTGACACCGTGATATCAACCGCCGGATGCCATGGGCGCCAGTTGGAAGCTGCAGGGCGAGATCGACCGCGTCCTCAAGAAGGTCCAGGAGGGTGTCGTCGTCTTCGACAACATCTGGAACAAGGCACACACGCATGCGCCCCCTTCTTTCCTCTCCCCAACCCCCACGCTAGATTCTCATGATTTTGCATGATTTTGGGGCAGGTCTACGACACCGAGAATGCGAACCAGAAGGAGAAGTTCGAGGCGGACCTCAAGAAGGAGATCAAGAAGTTGCAACACTACTGGGACCAGATCAAGACCTGGATCCAGTCCAGCGAGATCAAGGACAAGAAGGTGACCCCTCTGTAAACAGATCAAGGACCATGATCTGTTTGGTGCTATTTTCGGTGATGATTTGGTCCTTGTAAATGCCCTCCTTGTAGATTTAGCTTAGTACACTAGATCATGTAATCTGTGTAGGCTTATTACTCTGTGTGGTTTTATCTTGCCACTGCAGTGAAGATCAGGGATTCACCGGCAACGGAGTTAGTTCTAATATTTCTGTTGTAACAGTTGTTACATTTCTCATGTTTGATTCCTGTTCTGGAAGTCCAAGTAACTTACAAAGTACGTCATATCATGATACATATTGCATGCATATTTGGTTTCCGGTTGATGCATGGTTGGTGTGCTAGCTGTTCGTTAGTACCTGCTGGTTGTTACTATTGCTCTTTTTTATTAAGGCAGTTAGTGTTTAACATCTATCGCTTTAGCGCCTAGCGACTAAATAATGTTTTGTTTCTGGTTAGTTAGGATGATTCGTCCGCTTGTATCAATTTTCCTGAACTAATTCTGCGTATTAGTTTGTTTTAGGTTAATTTTATACTATCTAGGACCATATGTTTTTTGGTTAATTTTACTGTGTTGGATTTGGAAGCGCAGGCGACCTCCATGGACGACATCGACGATGAAGAGGAGGACAAGGAGGACGACATCGACGATGAAGAGGAGGACAAGGAGGACGACCAGGACATGCGCGACCCCACCCCCGAGCCCAACGAGCTCGACGAGGACATAGTCGAGTCCGACCTTGAGCTCGACGAGGAGGGCATCGTCCAGTCTGACCATGACGGCGTGCCACAGAAGGTCCTGTGCTCTGCTCTGCCTGCCTCATTTACTGCCTCGCCACCGCAATAGATGTTCTTTTTTCTTTTGTAATTTGGCTGGACTTGTGCGTCTCCGTTCTGATGCGTTTGTGCGTGCATATGTTGAACAGTGACCTCGGATCTGGTGAAGGGCGCCAAGGAGAAGCAGCTCAAGGTCAATGGCCCCGTCAGGATGCTGCTCAACATCACCACCAGGAAGTTCCCCTGTGGAGTAGGTAGCCACCTCCCTCTCTTTGCCCTTCCTTACCAATCCCATTTGCTTAGTAGCTCTGCATAGTATATGGTCCTTGCATGCTCACAGTAGCTCGTTGGTGATGTGGGTCACTATGTTTTTGTGGATAGCTGACTGTTTAGGGAATTTCCGTGACGATGATGATGTTGTGCTGGGCAGAGGATGTGAAACATTTAGACCGCTGAGGCCTTTCCGGTCTTTGATGATCTAAAATTGAGCTTTTTAAAACTGATGCCTAGCATGCCATCAACGTTTTTTTGTTCCTCATCTAGAATGCAGCTCTGTGTGTTGGTGTGATATAATGTAGAGGAGTTGCATGTGACTTGTTTGTCAGCTGAGCATATGATGTTACAAGGAGATGCTACTGAGATTTTACGCCGTTGAAGTATCTTAAATCGAGCTTTTTAAAACTGATGCTTGGTTGATCTAGTTCTAGTATATTAGTTGGGTGAGAGTCTACTGTTGTTGGTGCTGTGTTGTCATTTCTTTTTATGTCGTTGAAGAATAAAAAAGATAAGCATTTCTCCAGCCAATGTCTGAAGTAGTTGCTGCTGTGTAGTCATCGGCTGAACCTAGTTTGGCAGCGCTGTATTTAAAATACCATAGTATCTCAAAGCTTCGGTATTGCAATGCGTGGGCAATGAATACTACGGTTTTAAAGAAAATACATTTTTCTTAGTTTTAGAAAAACTACCGATGCGTTTGGCTCATGTTGTTTTACTGTAGTTTTGATCGATAGTCACACAACTTAATCTAACTTATACTAAACCTACGGAGCTACACGAATCAGTGTGTGCCGGCCGGCTGCATGCAACGCTGTATGGTCTTCTGACAGCTGAGCTACGAAGTTGCAGACGTGATCGGCAATAGCTAATTACAAAGAATAGGAATCAGTATCTTATTTTAATTAGTGTGGTGCATGCCATTGAAAGCATACTGACATGTGGTTAGTTATGCTTGTGAACCAAGATGCACGGTAGTCAACCAGCAATGACACGAGCGACTTTTCCTCAGTTTGAGAAAAAGAGGTCTAGACCACTTTTTTTAATACTCCAAGAGAACCACAGTAACAACAATACCACTGTTTATGAAAGCGTAGTTTTTGGTATAGCCAAATGCCTCAAAGTATTCAAAACTACAGTTTTTCAAAATCTATGGTATTCTAGTAATGCTTTGAAAATACTTTGCATCCAAACGGGGCCTGCAATTAGCACATAGCTGCGTTGTACACTTGCTTATATAATCAGATGTTGTATGTAGTCACGTACGCTTTCCAATTTTGATCCAATGCTTGCTTCCTAGCTCATATGTGTCAGTTTTTCAGATACTTGTGACTCCTTCTGCATCACCCCTCAACTAACAAGTAAAAGTAAATAAAATTGTTGTTTATGCTCACTCCTTGTCTTCATATACTTTTTTCGTTGGCTGTTACTTCTCTTCTTTTATATTGAGTTTGGGAATTTGGTATTGATGATAGTACGACGACTCTGTCATCTGATGCGCAAGTCCATGCACGTCGGCTCTCTGGGTAAGAGAACTTGTCTCGCTGCAGTTGCAGTTATTGAATGACAGTAGAGAAAATTGAATTTTAACAATTCTATCTTCGGCGATTAAAACAAATCTACGACAGAGTTGCAGCAAACTAATGTTATCAGTTCTATCTTCTGTGATCAAAACAAACCCGCAGCAGTTTTCCAATGTCAGTAGCAGCAAGCTGAATTTTATAATTATATCTTCTGTGAAGTTTAGGTGCAATGTGTGGCAGTGAAGTATTTTGCATGGCCTGCACTTGTGCAATGAATTTTCATATTGTGTCTCTGTTTTCTTGTATGAATGAGTATCTCATTTTAACTAGCTGGAGAATAAAAAGCATGGTACTAGCTGAATTTGTGTTGGCATTCTTAATAACTGCCCTTTTTTGAAAGCTCTGCTCATAATATATTGGCTTCAGTTTTTTTGATTCTTTTTTGTTGATTCATGTAACAGGTCGTCCAGTAAAGCTGTCGAACGAGCTCCATGCTGAAGAACATAACACCTATAGAGCTTGTAAAATACTGTATCTCATTATTGAACTTGTGGAGCATGTAGCCGTGACTGACATACTGTTATTACACTTGCAGAGCTTGCAAAGTGTATGTTAGAGCTTATTTTGTACAGCAGGAGCTTTGTATTGAATCTGGCTGATAATATTTGAAGTGTTACTTATAGAATTGTTTTGTCCGGCGACTCAGACATACTGGGTATTTATTTATGTTAAATTGAAAAAAAGAAGAATATGACCCTGACAGCTAGGACCCAGTTACCAGAACCTCAAAACGGGGACCCATTTTATAAAAAACAAAAAATGGGACTGCTAAGACAAAAAGGCCATGGCCCAAAAATAAAAAGGCTGCAATGTTAGGCTTGGCCCATGAAGTCAATGAAAAATTAACAGGAAAAAAATATAGAAAGGCTGAATTAATGGGCTAGGCCCATGTAGAAAACTGAATTGGACCGGGCTGAATCTTGTGCCACATCAGCTTGCCACGCTGGATGCCTACGTGGCCTGGGGAGGTTGCTAGTGACCAAAACGCCACAGTGGACTTATTTTGGTCATAAACGTTTGCGACCATTCCAGAAGAAAGGTCGCTATAGTCAGTTTACGACGGCCAGCTTTTGACCTTCTGTTTTTGGTCACAAAAAGGTCACAAATGGAAATTTGTGACCATTCAGTGACCAATAGTGGTGGTCACAAGTTGACATATTTCTTGTAGTGGTGATACTTCTCACCATCACCATTCTTTCTTGGTCCTCATGTTGATTCGATCGGTGCTGTTTGGATTCTGCCCTTCTAGCAACCATATTGCTTTGAAGTTAATGGTCAGCCATTCACTCTTAGACTATTGATTATTGAAACACCTTTCTGACATTGGTCGTGCAACCCAACCCATATTTCGAGCGCACCTTTCAACCAATGTTTAATTGTGTATGTTTTCCTCGAGCATACTTCATTACATCATTTTATCTGACAAATGTTATCTCCTTATCCACATAATTGTGGAGATCCATCCTTTTGGATACCTCGTTGAATTATCGCTGAGTCCATCAGCCACCTCCTCATCCTCTCCTTGGCTTAATGATGGACCCTTGATCGAAACTCGCTTCCATAGTTCATTTCCCGAGAATCATATAATGTCAACTCGTCAATTGTGTTGCACCTCTTCTTCTCAGGCATCCTGAGTCTGAGATATCCTAACACCAATCAGATATGGATCCCGGTCAGATATGATGGTTGGGACGCATTTTCCAAGAGTTATAATGTTGGTCTTTACATGACCCAGTAAGGTGATGTCATGCCTAGCACACCTGCCCGGAGGACCTATTGGTATAGTTTCCTTTTTAGAAAGGATATCCATTCTTCCATGAGGAAATTGTAAAACTTATTCTACAAGTTGATCTTGATGGATCCTTCGTGCATCCAAATTCTGAACCTTACTTGATGACCATATCAATGCTATCTCAAAGCATGCCTGTGGTACTCTGCACATTTTGAAGCACCATGCTAAATTTCCTTTATCAATTATTCAAACACTGTTGTATGGGTAATGTCATGAAAATTCTCATCCCTACCTAAAGGGTTTTCTACGTCATATACTGTCATGGATATCTTGCTCTGCTTGTCCTTGGGAAGGATATACCCCCTCAAATATGTGTTTAAACACATTTTCCTTTCCATTGTTTTGTTTATTCTGATAATCGTATTTTCCTTTCCATTGGTTGGTTTAACGTTTCCAGTGGTCTATATGATCTAAGCAGTAATATGCTCCTGCTCAAGTAAACACCCCGGTGTACAACTCTATCAGTAAGACCCTGTTACTATTGTTGATGACATTCCGGTAGCCACCGATGGACGAGAACTTTGCCTATTGGTCCGCCTCGTTCAACGAGCAGGAAAATGGTTCTCTTCGTCCCTCGCCCTTGGTACCGACGTTGTTGCCGACATAATAGACAGGCTACCCTCTGACATGCCTTGCTTGCATGATCACGCAAGACGTCTCCGCCCTTCCTACTTTTAAACACACATGGTGGGCCCATAACCCACATTTCCACAGGATCGAAACCTGACTCTCCTGTACACCCCCCATTTTCCAAAGTTATTCCTCGCGCTTGACTTCTTATGTAACTCACGGGCCACCTGCCAAGTGATCTATTCGGGTATCCGACGCAATACTTATTCTCATTGCTCTGAACCCCTTTCACCTTCTGATAGGCATCGAACGCTTGCCTATCAGTTTGAAACTTCTCATGGTACCTTCTTACTTTGCTCTCGACATCTTCTTAAGTTTCAATTCGAGTGTTACTTATGCTTCTTCCCCTGAGTTAACCGTATGATGCTCGATCTTGTTAGAATCTGTCCTTATAGGGTTTTCCCTTCTCACCCTTTCGTAAGTACGGTGAAGATCCTGAAGGAAGGACGACAAACTTCATCATGATGACTTGAAGCAAAGAAATGAAGACATCAACGTAATGGATCAACCTCTTTGAGAAGAGCAACTAGCAACGAGAACCCTCGCTAGAATTTCTTAACCAGAGTGCCCCCTTATGCCTTTTAAATCTCGGGACGAGATTTCTTGTAGTGGAGGAGAATTGTGACGCCCGGGTAATCATGCTATAGTAACCTCTACTAATGATGCCACGTCACCGCGGTCACTGTTGTTAATCTCGCGTTAATTCAAACCTGATCGAATTCAAAATTCGAAATCAAACCAAACGATGAAGTTTTCAAACATTAAAACCAAAATGCTCGGAGTGTGTCGATTAATCCATAAGTAGAGATAGGTGATGAAACCACACTTTTATAAAATATTTATGTGCACTAAAATAATGAAAAGAATATTTGAAAATACTTAATAAATGCTTTTATGTGTATAGGTAATTGTAAGCTAGTTAAAATAATGTGTGAACATTTTATTACAGTGAGTAATGCCACCTTACTAATTTAGGTATGGGTTTTATAGTTTGATAAAACTATTTTGATATTAAAACATTTAAAACCGAAGTTAAAAGAATAAATAAAGACAAAACAAAAATAAAATAAAACAACCCCCCGCCCTAACTAGGCCAGGCCCAGCTGTCCACTGCACCGACCGGCCCACCGGCCTAGCCGCCCACCCATAAGCCCGGGGTCAAACCCTTGTCACAGTGACCCACTCCCCCCGATCCCCTCGCGCCCCTGGATCTGGATGGCACCCCTTCCCGTCGCCCCGCACGATCCCCCATTCCTTCCCACTCCCCTCCACTCCTCCCACGTCCCACTCCTCCCTCTGCCCCCCTCCATGATCCTAATCGGGATCGGGGGCACCGAGCCGCCGACCCCACCTCTCCCGCGCTGGCGCTGACCACCGCCTTCCATCGTAGCTGCTGCCCAGCGTCGCCCGGCGACCTTGCTATCGCAGACAAGCTGCGCATCGGCGATGAACTTCCCCGACACCGGTGCCTCGCGGCCACCTCCTCGGACACCCCGTCCTCGTCCTCCTCCTCGAGCACGCTGCCGCTTCTCTGCACCACAAGTGATGCCCGACCTCTCCTCCTCTCTCCCCCGCTGCCGCCCGAGCTCGCTGGAGCTCATAACCTGCCACGGCACTGCACGCACTCCACCGCACCACAGCGCGCTGCCCCCCTGCCCGACATGCCCGCGTCGTCCCCTGCTCCCGCCGCCGACGGCCGCTCGCCTTCGCTGGACTTTGTCGTGCGCGAGCGCTCGCGCCACCCTGCGCCTCGTCCACTCGCCGCCGGTCCCGCAATCGTTGCCTCGCGCCCGCGCTCGCATCACCCGCTTGCCTTCCGCGCCCCCGCGTGCTGCCCTTGCCGCTTCCCTGCCGCTGGCCCGGCCCCGCACTGGCCGCGCCACCCCCCTCGCTTCACCCCTCACCACCGGCCCCAGGCCACCATCCTTCACCTGCTCCAGTGCCTTGCCGGGTTCGGGTGCCCGCAGCGTCACACCGCCCCGCAACCGCCCCGGTTGGCCTATGAGCCAATGACACGAGGGCCCCACCCTAGAACAAAAAAAAGAAAAAAAGAAATTTAAAATAAATAAATAAATAATAAGTAAATAAAAATGTTAATTAATTAACTAAATTAATTAACTTGATTAATCCTGTTTAATTAAACTAATTAAACATTAGGTACCTAATTAACTAATTAAACTGATTAATAGGTTAATTAGGTTATTGTACCTATGACACGTGGGACCCACATGTCAGCGACTCAGTCAACACCTCTGTTGACTGCTGATGTCATGCTGACATCAGCAAGCACTATTCTGGATAATGTTGTATTAAATTAATTAAATAAGTGCTAAAATTAATTTAAATCTTTTAAAATTAATATAAAATAAACCGTAGCTCGGATGGAAAAACTTTGTACATGAAAGTTGCTCAGAACGACGAGAAAAATTTGGGTACGCAGTCCGTTCGTCCGCCACACATCCCTAGCATAGCAAACCTGCAACCTTCCCCCTCCGGTTCATCTGTCCAAAAACGCGAAACACCAGGAATACTTTCCCGGATGTTTTCCCCCTTCGCCGGTATCACCTACTACCGCTTAGGGCACACCTAGCACCGCTCATTGTCACGTCACGCATCATCATGCTTATGTTTGCATTGTATTTATTGTTTCTTCCCCCTCTTCTCTCCGATAGACTACGAGACCGACGCTGCTGTCGCCCCATTCGACTACGGAGTTGACGACCCCTCCTTCTTGCCAGAGCAACTAGGCAAGCCCCTCCCTTGATCACCAGATAGCACCTATTCTTCTCTATACTGCTTGCATTAGTGTAGTGTAGCATGTTACTGCTTTCAGTTAATCCTATTCTGATGCATAGCCTGTCATTGTTGCTACAGTTGTTACCCTTACCTGCTATCCTGCTGCTTAGTATAGGATGCTAGTGTTCCATCAGTGGCCCTACACTCTTGTCCGTCTGCCATGCTATACTACTGGGCCGTGATCACTCGGGAGGTGATCACGGGCATATACTATATACTTTATACTGTTGCATTACTTATGATACTGTTCGGAGATGGGGGCTGAAGGGGCTGGTGGCTCCATCCTGGTTGAGGTGGGCCTGGGTTCCCTATGGCCCCCGACTGTTACTTTGTGGCGGAGCGACAAGGCAGGTTGAGACCACCTAGGAGAGAGGTGGGCCTGGCCCTGGTCGGCGTTTGCGGATACTTAACACGCTTAACGAGATCTTGGTATTTGATCTGAGTTGGGTGGTTGACCTTATACGCACTAACCGCCACGTGGGACAAGATATGGGCAACCAGCGTCATGGTATCAGCCGAAGCTCTTTTTGACGTCAGCGACTGAGCGGCGGGTACCGGATTGGACTGGAACGCCTGCTAGGCTAGGTCTGCTTCCGGCCGCGTACGCAACGTGCAGGTGTGCAATGGGCGATGGGCCCAGACCCCTGCGCGCATAGGATTTAGACCGGCGTGCTGACCTCTCTGTTGAGCCTAGGTGGGGCTGCAACGTGTTGATCTTCCGAGGCCGGACATGACCCAGGAAAGTGTGCCTGGCCAAAGGGATCGAGCATGTCGGGTAATGTGGTGCACCCCTGCAGGGAAGTTTATCTATTTGAATAGCCGTGATCTTCGGTAATAGGACGACTTGGAGTTGTACCTTGACCTTATGACAACTAGAACCGAATACTTAATAAAACACGTAGGAGGGGATCGCCGGGTAGGATTATGCTATGCGATGTTACTTGGAGGACTTCAGTCTACTCTCTTCAACATGCTGCAAGATGGAGGCTGCCAGAAGCGTAGTCTTCGACAGGATTAGCTATCCCCCTCTTATTCTGGCATTCTGCAGTTCATTCCACCGATATGGCCCTTTACACATATAACCATGCATATGTAGTGTAGCTCCTTGCTTGCGAGTACTTTGGATGAGTACTCACGGTTGCCTTGTCCCCCCTTTTCCCCTTTTCTTTACCCGATTGCGACGACAAGACGATGGAGTCCAGGAGCCAGATGCCACCGTTGACGACGACTCCTACTACATCAGAGGTGCCTACTACTACGTGCAGCCCGCTGACGACGACCAGGAGTAGTTAGGAGGATCCCAGGCAGGAGTCATGCGCCTCTTTCGACCTATATCCCAGTTTGTGCTAGACTTCTTAAGGAAAACTTGTTTAACTTATGTCTTTACTCAGATATTGTTGCTTCCGCTGACTCGTCTATGATCGAGCACTTGTATTCGAGCCCTCGAGGCCCATGGCTTGTATTATGATGCTTGTATGACTTATTTTATTTTTAGAGTTGTGTTGTGATATCTTCCCGTGAGTCCCTGATCTTGACCGTACACGTTTGCATGTATGATTAGTGTACGATTGAATCGGGGGCGTCACAGAACACCACGGCGTAATGGTGTGTCCGAATGTCGTAATCGTACTTCACTTGATATGGTGCGATCTATGATGTCTCTTACCGATTTACCGCTATCGTTTTGGGGTTATGCTTTAGAGACGGCTGCATTCACGTTAAATAGGACACCATCAAAATCCGTTGAGACGACGCCTTATGAACTATGGTTTGCCAAGAAACCAAAGTTGTCGTTTCTTAAAGTTTGGGGCTGCGATGCTTATGTGAAAAAGCTTCAACCTGATAAGCTCGAACCCAAAGCAAAAAAAATTGTCTTCATAGGATACCCAAAAGAGACTGTTGGGTACACCTTCTATCACAGATCCGAGGGCAAGACGTTTGTTGCTAAATTCGGAATCTTTCTAGAGAAGGAGTTTCTCTCGAAACAAGTGAGTGCGAGGAAAGTAGAACTTGATGAGGTAACTGTACCTGCTCCCTTATTGGAAAGTAGTTCGTCACAAAAACCGGTTTATGAGACACCTGCACCAATTAGTGAGGAAGTTAATGATGATGATCATGAAACTTCAGATCAAGTTGTTACTGAACCTCGTAGGTCAACTAGAGTAAGATCCGCACCAGAGTGGTATGGTAATCCTGTTCTGGAAGTTATGTTGCTAGACCATGACGAACCTACGAACTATGAAGAAGTGATGGTGAGCCCAGATTCCGCAAAATGGCTTGAGGCCATGAAATCTGAGATGGGATCCATGTATGAGAACAAAGTATGGACTTTGGTTGACATGCCCGATGATCGGCAAGTCATTGATAATAAATGGATCTTCAAGAAGAAGACTGACACTGACGGTAATGTTACTGTCTATAAAGCTCGACTTGTTGCAAAAGGTTTTCAACAAGTTCAAGGGATTGACTACGATGAGACCTTCTCACCCGTAGCGATGCTTAAGTCTGTCCGAATCATGTTAGCAATTGCCACATTTTATGATTATGAAATTTGGCAAATGGATGTAAAAACTGCATTCTTGAATGGATTTTTGGAAGAAGAGTTGTATATAATGCAACTGGAAGGTTTTATCGGTCCAAAGGGAGCTAACAAAGTGTGCAAGCTCCAGCGATCCATTTATGGACTGGTGCAAGCCTCTAGGAGTTGGAAAAAACGCTTTGATAGGGTGATCAAAGCATTTGGTTTTATACAAACTTTTGGAGAAGCCTGTATTTACAAGAAAGTGAGTGGGAGCTCTATAGCATTTCTGATATTATATGTGGATGACATATTGCTGATTGGAAATGATATAGAATTTCTGGATAGCATAAAGGGATACTTGAATAAGAGTTTTTCAATGAAAGACCTCGGTGAAGCTGCTTATATACTGGGCATCAAGATCTATAGAGATAGATCAAGACGCTTAATTGGACTTTCACAAAGCACATACCTTGACAAAGTTTTGAAGAAGTTCAAAATGGATCAAGCAAAGAAAGGTTTCTTGCCTATGTTACAAGGTGTGAAGTTGAGTAAGACTGAATGCCCGACCACTGCAGAAGATAGAGAGAAGATGAAAGATGTTCCCTATGCTTCAGTCACAGGCTCTATCATGTATACAATGCTGTGTACCAGACCTAATGTGTGCCTTGCTATAAGTCTAGCAGGGAGGTACCAAAGTAATCCAGGAGTGGATCACTGGATAGCGGTCAAGAACAACCTGAAATACCTGAAAAGGACTGATACGTCCATTTTGCATCATGCTTTTATATTGATATTTATTGCATTATGGGCTGTTATTACACATTATGTCACAATACCTATGTCTATTCTCTCTTATTTTACAAGGTTTACATAAGGAGGGAGAATGCTGGCAGCTGGAATTCTGGGCTGGAAAAGGAGCAAATATTACAGACCTATTCTACACAACTCCAAAAGTCCTGAAACTCCACGGAAGTTATTTTCAGAATAAAAAAATACTGAGCGGAAGAAATACGTCAGGGGGGCCACCACATGTCCATGAGGATGGGGGCGCGGCCTACTCCCCTCCTGTTGGCTCTCCGGTGGCCATCATCTACTATATGAAGTCTTTCGTCGAGGGAAAAAATCATAAGCAACCTTTCGGGACGAGACTCCGCCGCCAGGAGGCGGAACCTTGGTGGAACCAATCTAGGGCTCCGGTAGAGCTGTTCTGCCGGGGACACTTCCCTCCGGGAGGGGGAAATCATCGCCATCGTCATCACCAACGCTCCTCTCATTGGGAGAGGGCAATCTCCATCTACATCTTCACTAGCACCATCTCCTCTCAAAACCCTAGTTCATCTCTTGTATCCAAGTCTTGTCTCCAAGTCCGGGATTGGTACTAGTAGGTTGCTAGTAGTGTTAATTACTCCTTGTAGTTGATGCTAGTTGGTTTATTTGGTGGAAGATCATATGTTCAGATTCTTTATGCATATTAATACCCCTCTGGTTATGAACATGAATATGCTTTGTGAGTAGTTACGTTTGTTCCTGAGGACATGGGAGAAGTCTCGCTATTAGTAGTCATGTGAATTTGGTATTCGTTCGATATTTTGATGAGATGTATGTTGTCTATCCTCTAGTGGTGTTATGTGAACATCGACTACATAACACTTCACCATTATTTGGGCCTAGAGGAAGGCATTGGGAAGTAATAAGTAGATGATGGGTTGCTAGAGTGACAGAAGCTTAAACCCTAGTTTATGCGTTGCTTCGTAAGGGGCTGATTTGGATTCATATGTTTCATGCTATGGTTAGGTTTACCTTAATACTTTTGTTGTAGTTGCGGATGCTTGCAATAGAGGTTAATCATAAGTGGGATTCTTGTTCAAGTAAGAATAGCACCCAAGCACTGGTCCACCCACATATCAAATTATGAAAGTACCGAACGCGAATCATATGAACGTGATGAAAACTAGCTTGACGATAATTCCCATGTGTCCTCGGGAGCGCTTTTCTCTATATAAGAGTTTGTCCAGGCTTCTCCTTTGCTACAAAAAGGATTGGGCCACCTTGCTGCACTTTATTTACTTTTGTTACTTGTTTCTCGTTACCAATTATCCTATCACAAAACTATCTGTTACCACTTATTTCAGTACTTGCAGAGAATACCTTGCTGAAAACCGCTTATCATTTCCTTATGCTCCTCGTAGGGTTCAACACTCTTACTTATCAAAAGGACTATGATAGATCCCCTATACTTGTGGGTCATCAAGACTCTTTTCTGGCGCCGTTGCCGGGGAGTGAAGCGCCTTTGGTAGGTGGAATTTGGTAAGGAAAAATTTATATAGTGTGTTGAAATTTTCTGTCACTTGTTACTATGGAAAGTAATCCTCTGAGGGGCTTGTTCGGGGTATCTTCGCCCCGACTAGTAGAGCAAAGAGTTGCTCCTCAACCTGCTGAACCTACTGAAAATGAAAATGTTCCCTTTGAAGTTCCTTCGGGTATGTTAGAAAAACTGCTAGCTAATCCTTTTGCAGATGATGGAACAAAGCATCCTGATGAGCACCTAATTTATGTTGATGAAGTTTGTGGATTATTTAAGCTTGCAGGTATACCCGATGATGTTATTAAGAAGAAGGTCTTCCCTTTATCTTTGGAGGGAGATGCATCGACATGGTATAGGCTATGTGATGATACGGGGTCATGGAACTACAAACGATTGAAATTGGAATTTCATCAGAAGTTTTATCCTATGCATCTTGTTCATCATGATCACAATTATATATATATATATAATTTTTGGCCTCGTGAAGGAGAAAGCATCGCTCAAGCTTGGGGGAGGCTTAAATGAATCTTATATTCATGCCCCAATCATGAGCTCTCAAGAGAAATAATTCTTCAAAGTTTTTATGCTCGGCTTTCTGATAACAATCACACCATGCTCGATACTTCTTGTGCTGGCTCTTTTACGATGAAGACTATTGAATTCAAATGGAATTTATTGGATAGAATTAAGCACAACTCTGAAGATTGGGATCTCGACGAAGGTAAGTAGTCAGGTATGACACCTAAGTTTTATTGTGTTAAATCTTTTATGGATACCGATGTTTTCCATAAATTTAGCACTAGATATGGACTTGACTCTGAGATAGTAGCTTCTTTCTGTGAATCTTTTGCTACTTATGTTGATCTCCCCAAGGAGAAGTTGTTTAAATATCATCCTCCCATAGAAGTAAAAGTAGCTGCACCTATTAAAGTTGAAGAAAAGACTATCACTTATAATGATCCTGTTGTTCCTACTTATATTGAGAAACCACCTTTCCCTGTTAGGATAAAGGATCATGCTAAAGCTTCAACTGTGGTTCGTAAAAGCAATATTAGAACTTATACACCCCCTGAGCAAGTTAAAGTTGAACCTAATATTGCTATTGTTAAAGATCTCTTGGATGATAATATTGATGGGCATGTTATTTATTTCTGCGGTGAAACTGCTAGAATTGCCAAACCTTGTGCTAAAGATAAACATAGACCTGTGGTAGGCATGCCTGTTATTCCTGTTAAAATAGGAGATCAATGTTATCATGGCTTATGTGATATGGGTGCTAGTGCTAGTGCTATACCTCATGACTTATACAAAGAAATTATGCATGATATTGCACCTGCTGAGATAGAAGATATTGATGTTACCGTTAAGCTTGCCAATAGAGATACCATATCACCCATTGGATTTGTTAGAGATGTTGAAGTCTTGTGTGGGAAAACTAAATATCCTGCTGATTTTCTTGTTCTCTATTCCCCACAAGATAGCTTTTGTCCCATTATATTTGGTAGACCCTTCTTGAACACAGTTAATGCTAGGATAGACTGCAAAAAGAATGTTGTTACTATTGGCTTGGGTGATATGTCTCATGAGTTTAATTTCTCTAAATTTAGTAGACGACACCGTGAAGAAGAATTGCCTAGTAAGGATGAAATTATTGGTCTTGCTTCTATTGCCGTACCTCCTAGTGATCCTTTAGAACAATATTTGCTAGACCATGAAAATGATATGTTTATGAATGAAAGAAGGGAAATAGATGAAGTATTCTTTAAACAGGAACCTATCCTGAAACACAATTTGCCTGTTGAAATCCTAGGGGATCCTCCTCCACCCAAGGGTGATCCCGTGTTTGAGCTCAAACCGTTACCTGATACTCTTAAATATGCTTATCTTGATGAGAAAAAGATATATCCTGTTATTATTAGTGCTAACCTTTCAAAGCATGAAGAAGAGGGATTATTGAAAACTCTGAAGAAGCATCTTGCTGCTATTGGGTATACTCTTGATGATCTTAAGGGCATTAGTCCCACTTTATGTCAACATAAAATAAATTTGGAGGAAGATGCCAAACCAGTTCGTGATTATCAACGACGTCTGAATCCTAAAATGAAAGAAGTGGTAAGAAAGGAAATACTAAAGCTCCTTGAGGCAGGTATAATTTATCCCATTGCTGATAGTCAGTGGGTAAGTCCTGTCCATTGTGTCCCTAAAAGGGGAGGTATTACTGTCGTTCCTAATGATAAAGATGAATTGATTCCTCAAAGAATTATTACAGGTTATAGGATGGTAATCGATTTCCGCAAATTAAATAAAGCCACTAAAAAGGATCATTGCCCCTTACCTTTTATCGATCAAATGCTAGAAAGATTATCCAAACATACACATTTTTGCGTTCTAGATGGTTATTCTGGTTTCTCTCAGATACCTGTGTCAGCCAATGACTAATCAAAGACCACTTTTACATGCCCTTTTGGTACTTTTGCTTATAGATGCATGCCTTTTGGTTTATGTAATGCACCTGCTACCTTTCAAAGATGCATGATGGCTATATTCTCTGACTTTTGTGAAAAGATTTGTGAGGTTTTCATGGACAACCTTTCCGTCTATGGATCCTCTTTTGACGATTGCTTGAGCAACCTAGATCGAGTTTTGCAGAGATGTGAAGAAACTAATCTTGTCTTGAACTGGGAAAAGTGCCACTTTATGGTTAATGAAGGTATTGTCTTGGGGCATAAAGTTTCTTAAAGAGGTATCGAAGTTGATAAAGCCAAGGTTGATGCTATTGAAAAGATGCCATGTCCCAAGGATATCAAAGGTATAAGAAGTTTCCTTGGTCATGCCGGTTTTTATAGGAGGTTCATTAAGGACTTCTCAAAAATTTCTCAGCCTCTGACTAATTTATTACAAAAAGATATACCATTTATCTTTGATGATGAGTGTGTAGAAGCATTTGAAATACTTAAGAAAGCATTGATCTCTGCACCTATTGTTCAGCCACTTGATTGGAATTTACCCTTTGAAATTGTGTGTGATGCTAGTGATTATGCTGTAGGTGTTGTTCTAGGGAAAAGAGTTGATAAGAAATTAAACGTTATTCAATATGCTAGTAAAAATCTAGACAATGCTCAAAGAAATTATGCTACTACTGAGAAAGAATTTTTAGCAGTTGTATTTGCTTGTGATAAGTTCAGACCTTATATTGTTGATTCTAAAGTAACTATTCACACTGATCATGCTACTATTAAATATCTTATGGAAAAGAAAGATGCTAAACCTAGACTTATTAGATGGGTTCTCTTGCTACAAGAATTTGATTTGCATGTTGTTGATAGAAAGGGAGCTGAGAACCCCGTTGCAGACAACTTGTCTAGGTTAGAAAATATTCTTGATGACCCACTACCTATTGACGATAGCTTTCCTGATGAGCAATTAAATGTCATAAATACTTCTCGAACTGCTCCATGGTATGTTGATTATGCTAATTATATCGTTGCTAAATTTATACCACCTAGTTTCACATACCAGCAAAAGAAAAAGTTTTTCTATGATTTGAGGCATTACTTTTGGGATGACCCACATCTTTATAAAGAAGGAGTAGATGGTGTTATTAGAGATTGTGTACCTGAGCATGAACAGGAACAGATCCTACGCAAGTGTCACTCTGATGCTTATGGAGGACACCACGCTGGAGATAGAACTGCACATAAGGTATTGCAATCTGGTTTTTATTGGCCTACTCTCTTCAAGGATGCCCGTAAGTTTGTCTTATCTTGTGATGAATGTGAAAGAATTGGTAATATTGGTAGACGTCAAGAAATGCCTATGAATTATTCACTTGTTATTGAACCATTTGATGTTTGGGGCTTTGATTATATGGGACCTTTTCCTGCCTCTAATGGTTATACACATATTTTAGTTGCTGCTGATTACGTTTTTTGACTATATGCTGTTGATTACGTTACTAAGTGGGTAGAAGCTATTCCAACTAGTAGTGCTGATCATAACACTTCTATTAAGATGCTTAAGGAAGTTATTTTTACGAGGTTTGGAGTCCCTAGATATTTAATGACTGATGGTGGTTCACATTTTATTCATGGTGCTTTCCGTAAAATGCTTGCTAAGTATGATGTTAATCATAGAATTGCATCTCCTTATCACCCTCAGTCTAGTGGTCAAGTAGAATTGAGTAATAGAGAGATCAAATTAGTTTTGCAAAAGACTGTCAATAGGTCTAGAAAGAATTGGTCTAAGAAACTCGATGATGCATTATGGGCCTATAGAACTGCATATAAAAATCCTATGGGTATGTTTCCGTATAAAATGGTTTATGGAAAAGCATGTCACTTACCTCTCGAACTAGAACATAAGGCTTATTGGGATATTAAAGATCTCAACTATGATTTCAAACTTGCCGGTGAGAAGAGGTTATTTGATATTAGCTCACTTGATGAATGGAGAACCCAAGCTTATGAAAATGCCAAGTTGTTTAAAGAAAAAGTTAAAAGATGGCATGATAAAAGGATACAAAAGCGTGAGTTTAACGTAGGTGATTATGTATTGCTATACAACTCTCGTTTAAGATTTTTTGCAGGAAAACTTCTCTCTAAATGGGAAGGCCCTTACGTTATCGAGGAGGTCTACCATTCCGGTGCCATAAAAATCAACAACTTCGAAGGCACAAATCCGAAGGTGGGGAACGGTCAAAGAATCAAACATTATATCTCAGGTAATCCCATAAATGTTGAAACCAATGTTATTAAAACCGTAACCCCGGAGGAATACATAGAGACACTTTCCGGAACATTTCAGACTCTGAAATGGAATAGGTATGTGATACGATAAGTAAACCGACTCCAAAACAGTTCTAAAGGCAATATTTCTCTGTTTTGGAATAGTTAGAAAAATAGAAAAATAAGAAGCAGTCCAGGAAGGACACGAGGCCTCCACGAGGGTGGAGGGCGCGCCCTACCCTACTGGGCGCACCCCCCGACCTCGTGGCCACCTCATGTGCTCTCCGGACTCTGTTTTTTTGCACGATACGTATTTTGGTCAATAAAAATTCATTATATAATCTCCCGAAGGTTTTGACTCCTGTATCACGCAATTATCCTCTGTTTTCTTTTCGAGTTGTTCTGCTGCAGATTAGAGCAACATGTCATACCAGGATTCGGAAGGACAAAGTTATGTGGATTATTACCTTGCAAATCCTAAGGTCTATGGAGATGTGGAGCACTATGGTTGGACTACGGAAGAAGAAGAGGACTATGAACCCAAGAGAAAGGAGGAGATGAGCTCGGATGAAGATGAAGTCCCACTACCTCAACCTGGGGACATGCATGCGGAGTTCAAAAAGTCAAGCCTCCCTGATAGAGCAAAGAAAATTAAGATCGAGTTTATCCCTTTTCGTCTCTTGCAGGAAAACAAGCAGGAATTATGCAAAAAGATATTAAGCCTGGAGCAAGGGATTGATGACTTGAGGGATCAAAATTCTGTCCTCAAGCACAAATTAAGGAAGAAGACTATGTCATCAACTAAACCATCATCTTCCTCTTCACCGACAAAGGATATATAATCACATGGGTATGGGCACTCCCCTTGGCAACTGCCAAGCTTGGGGGAGGTGCCCCGGTATCGTATCACAACCACACTCCTATCTTTACCGTTTTTCTTAGTTCGATCCTATTAGTAGTATCTTGACCTGGTAGAATAAAGTTTTTGGTATGATCTAGTTTTGAGTTTTGCTTTATGATCCCTCTATGTAATCGAGTCCGTGAGCTATATATAATAAAGATTAGTGTTGAGTCAAGGGCTTGATTATCTTGCTATGATCTTGAGTGAATAAAAGAAAAGAACAAAAAGAAATAAAGGGTTCATATTGATCTTATTGAGAGTAATGACTTCACATAGAAAGAGTATGATGATTAAAAATTGTTGGGAGTTGGCAAACATAGCTTGGTCATCGTTGCAATTAATAGGAAGTAATAAAGCAAGAGAGGTCTCACATATAAATATACTATCCTGGACATCTTTTGTGATTGGGAGCACTCATTAAAATATGATATGCTAAAGAGTTGATGTTGGACAAGGAAGACAACGTAATGGTTTATGTTTTCTTATATCTGAGATAAAGTATATTGTCATGGATCATCCAACATGTTGAGCTTGCCTTTCCCCCTCATGCTAGCCAAATTCTTCGCACTAAGTAGAGATACTACTTATGTTTCCAAATACCCTTAAACCAGTTTTGCCATGAGATTCCACCATATCTACCTATGGATTGAGTAAGATCCTTCAAGTAAGTTGTCATCGGTGCAAGCAATAAAAATTGCTCTCTAAATATGTATGATTGATTGGTGTGGAGGAAATAAGCTTTATACGATCTTGTGATGTAGAAGAAATAAAAGCGATGGACTGCATAATAAAGGTTCATACCACAAGTGGCAATATAAAGTGACGTTCTTTCACATTAAGATTTTGTGCATCCAACCCCAAAAGTGCATGGCAACCTCTGCTTCCCTCTGCGAAGGGCCTATGTGTCACTATTATCTTCTACCTTATGCAAGAGTCATGGTGATATTCACCTTTCCTTTTTACATTTTATCCTTTGAAAAGCATAGTGTGTTGGAAAGATCCTGATGGATATATCTAATTGGATGTAGGGGAGCATTAGTTATTATTGTTTACATTACCCTTGAGGTAAAAGGTTGGGAGGCGAAACTATAAGCCCCCATCTTTCTTTGTGTCTGATTAAAACTCCGTAACCACAAGTATTGCGTGAGTGTTAGCAATTATGAAAGACTAAATGATAGTTGAGTATGTGGACTTGCTAAAGAGCTCTGACATAGACTCTTTCTGATGTTACGATAAATTGCAATTGCTTCAATGACTGAGATTATAGTTTGTTAGTTCTCAATAAGGTTTCTGATTCGAACCTTTGCATTGTGATTAGATTATTACTTGAGCATAAGAAATCATATGACAATATCCATATATGTTGCTGTTATGAAAATAATCATGATGCCCTCATGTCCGTATTTTATTTTATCGACACCTCTACCTCTAAACATGAGGACATATTTATCGTTATCGGCTTCCACTTGAGGACAAGCAAGGTCTAAGCTTGGGGGAGTTGATACGTCCATTTTGCATCATGCTTTTATATTGATATTTATTGCATTATGGGCTGCTATTACACATTATGTCACAATACTTATGCATATTCTCTCTTATTTTACATGGTTTACATAAGGAGGGAGAATGCTGGCAGCTGGAATTCTGGGCTGGAAAAGGAGCAAATATTACAGACCTATTCTGCACAACTCCAAAAGTCCTGAAACTCCACGGAAGTTATTTTCAGAATATATAAAAAAATACTAAACGAAAGAAATACGTCAGGGGGCCACCGCCTGTCCATGAGGGTGGGGGGAGCGCCCTACCCCCAAGGGCGCGCCACCTGCCTCGTGGCCCCCTGTTGGTTCTCCGGTGGCCATCATCTACTATATGAAGTCTTTCATCGAGGGAAAAAATCATAAGCGACCTTTCGGGACGAGACTCCGCCGCCAGGAGGTGGAACCTTGGTGGAACCAATCTAGGGCTCCGGTAGAGCTGTTTTGCCGGGGACACTTCCCTCCGGGAGGGGGAAATCATCGCCATCGTCATCACCAACGCTCCTCTCATTGGGAGAGGGCAATCTCCATCTACATCTTCACTAGCACCATCTCCTCTCAAAACCCTAGTTCATCTCTTGTATCCAAGTCTTGTCTCCAAGTCCGGGATTGGTACTAGTAGGTTGCTAGTAGTGTTAATTACTCCTTGTAGTTGATGCTAGTTGGTTTATTTTGTGGAAGATCATATGTTCAGATTCTTTATGCATATTAATACCCCTCTGGTTATGAACATGAATATGCTTTGTGAGTAGTTACGTTTGTTCCTGAGGACATGGGAGAAGTCTCGCTATTAGTAGTCATGTGAATTTGGTATTCGTTCGATATTTTGATGAGATGTATGTTGTCTATCCTCTAGTGGTGTTATGTGAACATCGACTACATAACACTTCACCATTATTTGGGCCTAGAGGAAGGCATTGGGAAGTAATAAGTAGATGATGGGTTGCTAGAGTGACAGAAGCTTAAACCCTAGTTTATGCGTTGCTTCGTAAGGGGCTGATTTGGATTCATATGTTTCATGCTATGGTTAGGTTTACCTTAATACTTTTGTTGTAGTTGCGGATGCTTGCAATAGAGGTTAATCATAAGTGGGATGCTTGTTCAAGTAAGAACAGCACCCAAGCACTGGTCCACCCACATATCAAATTATGAAAGTACCGAACGCGAATCATATGAACGTGATGAAAACTAGCTTGACGATAATTCCCATGTGTCCTCGGGAGCGCTTTTCTCTATATAAGAGTTTGTCCAGGCTTCTCCTTTGCTACAGAAAGGATTGGGCCACCTTGCTGCACTTTATTTACTTTTGTTACTTGTTTCTCGTTACCAATTATCCTATCACAAAACTATCTGTTACCACTTATTTCAGTACTTGCAGAGAATACCTTGCTGAAAACCGCTTATCATTTCCTTCTAATCCTCGTTGGGTTCGACACACTTACTTATCGAAAGGACTATGATAGATCCCCTATACTTGTGGGTCATCAAGGACTAAGGATATGTTTCTCGTTTATGGAGGTGACAAAGAGCTCATCGTAAATGGTTACGTTGATGCAAGCTTTGACACTGACCCGGACGATTCTAAATCGCATACCGGATACGTGTTTACATTGAACGGTGGAGCTGTCAGTTGGTGCAGTTCTAAACAAAGCGTCGTGGCGGGATCTACGTGTGAAGCAGAGTACATAGCTGCTTCAGAAGCAGCAAATGAAGGAGTCTGGATGAAGGAGTTCATATCCGATCTAGGTGTCATACCTAGTGCATCGGGTCCAATGAAAATCTTTTGTGACAGTACTGGTGCAATTGCTTTGGCGAAGGAATCTAGATTTCACAAGAGAACCAAGAACATCAAGAGACGCTTCAATTCCATTTTGGATCTAATCCAGGTGGGAGACATAGAAATTTGCAAGATACATACGGATCTGAATGTTGCAGACCTGTTGACTAAGCCTCTTCCACGAGAAAAACATGATCAGGACCAAGGCTCCATCGGTGTTAGAATCATTACTGTGTAATCTAGATTATTGACTCTAGTGCAAGTGGGAGACTGAAGGAAATATGCCCTAGAGGCAATAATAAAGTTATTATTTATTTCCTTATATCATGATAAATGTTTATTATTCATGCTAGAATTGTGTTAACCGGAAATGTAATACTTGTGTGAATACATAGACAAACATAGTGTCACTAGTATGCCTCTACTTGACTAGCTCGTTGATCAAAGACAGTTATGTTTCCTAACCATTGACATGGGTTGTCATTTGATTAACGGGATCACATAATTAGGATAATGATGCGATTGACTTGACCCATTCCGTTAGCTTAGCACTCGATCGTTTAGTATATTGCTATTGCTTTCTTAATGACTTATACATGTTCATATGACTATGAGATTATGTAACTCCTGTTTACCGGAGGAACACTTTGTGTGCTACCAAACGTCACAACGTAACTGGGTGATTATAAAGGTGCTCTACAGGTGTCTCCGAAGGTACTTGTTGGGTTGGCGTATTTCGAGATTAGGATTTGTCACTCCGATTGTCGGAGAGGTATCTCTGGGCCCACTCAGTAATGCACATCACTATAAGCCTTGCAAGTATTGTAACTAATGAGTTAGTTGCGGGATGATGTATTACGGAACAAGTAACGAGACTTGCCGGTAACGAGATTGAACTAGGTATTGAGATACCGACGATCGAATCTTGGGCAAGTAACATACTGATGACAAAGGGAACAACGTATGTTGTTATGCGGTTTGACCGATAAAGATCTTCGTAGAATATGTGGGAGCCAATATGAGCATCCAGGTTCCGCTATTGGTTATTGACCGGAGACGTGTCTCGATCATGTCTACGTAGTTCTCGAACCCGTAGGGTCCGCACGCTTAAAGTTTCGATGACAGTTATATTATGAGTTTATATGTTTTGATGTACCGAAGGTTGTTCAAAGTCCTGGATATGATCACGGACATGATGAGGAGTCTCGAAATGGTTGAGACATGAAGATTGATATATTGGATGACTATATTCGGACACCGGAATGGTTTCGGGGGTTATCGGATATATGCCGGAGTACCGGGGGGTTACCGGAACCCCCCGGGGGATTAATGGGCCTACATGGGCCTTAGTGGAGAAGAGGAGGGGCGGCCAGGGCAGGCCGCGCGCCCTCTCCCCCTCTAGTCCGAATTGGACAAGGATGGGGCGGCGCCCCCCTTTCCTTCTCCTCCTCCTTCTCTTTCCCCCTTCTCCTAATCCAACAAGGAAGGGAGGGAGTCCTACTCCTGGTGGGAGTAGGACTCCTCCTGGCGCGCCCCCTTCTGGCCGGCCGCCTCTCCCCCCTTTCTCCTTTATATACGGGGGCAGGGGGGCACCCCAAAGACACAACAATTGATCTGTTGATCTTTTAGCCGTGTGCGGTGCCTCCCTCCACCATAGTCCACCTCGATAATACTGTAGCGGTGCTTAGGCGAAGCCTTGCGTCGGTAGAACATCATCATCGTCACCATGCCGTCGTGCTGACAAAACTCTCCCTCAACACTCGGCTGGATCGGAGTTCCAGGGACGTCATCGGGCTGAACGTGTGCTGAACTCGGAGGTGCCGTGCGTTCGGTACTTGATCGGTCGGATCGTGAAGACGTACGACTACATCAACTGTGTTGTGCTAACGCTTCCGCTTTCGGTCTACAAGGGTACGTGGACAACACTCTCCCCTGTCGTTGCTATGCATCACCATGATCTTGCGTGTACGTAGGAAAATTTTGAAATTACTACGTTCCCTGAGGGAGTCCTGGATTAGGGGGTGTTTGGGTAGCCGGACTATAACTTCGCCGGACTCCAGGACTATGAAGATACAAGATTGAAGACTTCGTCCCGTGTCCGGATGGGACTTTCCTTGGCGTGGAAGGCAAGCTAGGCGATGCGGATATTCAAGATCTCCTACTTATGTAACCGAGTCTGTGTAACCCTAACCCTATCCGATGTCTATATAAACTGGAGGGTTGTAGTCCGTAGGCGATCCATCATCATACACAATCATACCATAGGCTAGCTTCTAGGGTTTAGCCTCCTTGATCTCGTGGTAGATCTACTTTTGTACTACCCATATCATCAATATTAATCAAGCAGGAGTAGGGTTTTACCTCCATCGAGAGGGCCCGAACCTGGGTAAACTTCGTGTCCCTTGTCTCCCGTTACCATCCGAACTTGACGCACAGTTCGGGACCCCCTACCCGAGATCCGCCGGTTTTGACACCGACATTGGTGCTTTCATTGAGAGTTCCTCTGTGCCGTCGCGATCAGGAAGGATGCCTCTTCCTGTCTTTAAAGATCGCGCCATTACTAAGGGAGCCTTGGCTGTCGGCCAAACCCTCCGGCTAGGTGGTTTTCTCACAACCTCCTGTTCGGCCGTTGCGCCGACGGTGACCTCTCGGGTCATCGAAAGCAACCTTCATGTTAGCTAAGAACTCGCCAAGCAGCTGGATCCGATGGAGCTCTCCTCCGTAAACGAGCTCTTGGATCACATCGCCGCACTGGGGTCGCTACAAATTATGACCAGGTTGGGCTTAAACCCGATCTAAGAGAAATTAACTCTCCCCAAGTCACCGACCACGTTGCCGTGGTAGAGGCGCAGTGTGGCGACCCTTCATCTATTCTAAGGACTAGCTACGTCCGAATTCCCGAACCCTCCAGGCCGGATACCTGCGGAGGGGAGGATACAATCCAAGACCTGAGCTTAGAATCAGGCAATGGGCTAGATTCATTGGACAACATCCAAGACTCCGGACTTCAGAGTTCGGAAGCTCTTCGGCCTCCAAATCTTAAATGGGGTGAGGTCTCAGATTCAAAGACACCCGCCCGCCCGAACATAAGCGATCTTTCCCAAATCAGGCAAAAGCCCGAGGAAACAGTACATCACTACTGGGCCAGATTCCTCCTGGTTATGAACAGGACAAAGGACTGCCGCGAGGGAGATGCAATTTCAATCTTTTGCAGTAACTGCACGAACGAGGGAATACTTAACGCCATAAGTCGTCGTGATATTACACGCTTCGC
Organism: Triticum urartu; assembly: GCF_003073215.2. Taxonomy (NCBI): domain Eukaryota; kingdom Viridiplantae; phylum Streptophyta; class Magnoliopsida; order Poales; family Poaceae; genus Triticum; species Triticum urartu. The sequence goes on along the minus strand of NC_053027.1, from coordinate 70,399,186 downwards.
TGACCTGGCGTCCATAGTACAGAAGTACTGTGCGATGGAAAGCGCTTGGAAAACCAAAATAAAATTTTGGGATAATCCGGCCTTGAATAGCAATCCCGTCCGATCTAAGAGGGTGCACCACAGTAAGACACCCGGATTAAATATCAAAAAGCCAAAACCCTCTACAGGGCATGGAACCGTACTGGAAAGGTGGCTTGATGGACCCTGTAGAATTCACAGTACAGAGGACGCCACACCAACTCATAGCCTTCGAGCATGTTGGATACTCCGGTAGGTGCCCAAATTTGGCGAGGGCCTCCTAATTTCAGAGGCCGAAGAAAGCCAGCCCGAGGACACCAGTACCGTTCTCACAGTCTTCGAGACCTTCGCATCAAATAATATGCGAAAACGAACACTTCGCAGCCTCACCAAAGTCTATCAAGTAGCAACAATAAACCCATGGAGCGACACTACTATCACCTTCAACGCGAGTGACGAACCTAAATTCCGAACAGCCCGAGCACCAGCCGCATTGGTCCTCAGTCCCATAGTGGACGGCTCTCGCCTCACAAAGGTACTCATAGATGGAGGCAGCGGATTGAACCTCATTTATGAGGAAACCCTCCAAAAGATGGAAATAGACTGGAACCGCATCGAGCGAAGCAGCACAACCTTTAGAGGAATAATCCCTAGTCAGGAAGCGCGCTGCACAGGAAAAATCACACTAGATGTGGTGTTCGGCACGCCGGATAATTATAGGTCCGAAGAAGTCATGTTCTAGGTGGCCTCGCTCAATAGCGGATACCACGCTATATTAGGACGGGAGGCATTCACAGTCTTCCAAGCCATACCCCATTACAGGTACATGAAGCTCAAGATGCCTGGGCCAAACGGAATTATCACTCTCGCTAGTGATCTGGACACAACACTCTGCGCCGAAAACAAGACAGCCGCATTGGCCCTTGAGGCACTATCCGAAGCCTTAGCGGCCGAGGAACTGGCTGCACTGCGCTCCACGGTTAATAGGGATGATGTGATACTCGATAAGAGATCCAAATCCACATCCTTCAAACCAGCGGACGAAATAGTTAAATTCCAGGTCCATCCATCAGGGCACGACTGAACCCTGATGTAGACGCCGCACTGCGAGAGTTCCTACGAGAGAACTGGGACATTTTTTCTTGGCACCCTTCAGGCATGCCAGGAATCCCACGCAGGTTGGCCGAACACAGCTTAAATATCCAGAAAGGATTCAAACCTGTCAAACAAGCCCTTCGGCGCTTTTCCGAACCGAAGAGACAGGCTATGAGAGAGGAGCTAACCAAGTTATTGGAGGCCGGATTCATTAGAGATATAAAATATCCGGACTGGCTAGCAAACCTGGTGATGGTACCAAAGAAGGACAAATCCTGGCGCCTGTGCGTCGATTTCAAAGACCTTAATAAGGCCTGCCCAAAGGATCCCTTCCCCCTCCCTCGCATAGATCAAATTATCGATGCCACTGCAGGACACGATTCGTTGTGTTTCCTCGACGCATACTCCAGTTACCATCAAATCAAGATGGCAGAATCAGACCAAGCTGCAACGGCATTCATCACACCATACGGCCCATTCTGCTTCAACACAATGCCCTTCGGGCTAAAAAACGCCGGCGCAACATATCAGCACATGATCCAAACATGTCTGGCAAACCAGATCGGCAAAAAAGTGGAGGCGTACATGGATGATGTCGTCGTCAAATCAAGACATGTCGAATCTCTAGTAGACGACTTGAGGCTTACATTCGATAACCTCCAAAAGTACGACATCAAGCTCAATCCGGAAAAATGTGTTTTCGGCGTTCCAGCCGGAAAGCTCTTGGGCTTCATTGTATCCGGTAGAGGAATCGAAGCAAATCCAGCCAAGATCCGAGCTTTGTCACAATTGGATGTCCCAAAAGACCTCAAACAAATACAGAAATTAACCGGATGCATGGCGGCTCTAAGCCGCTTCATCTCCCGCCTGGGAGAAAAGGCACTGCCCCTTTACCGCCTCCTATGGCGCACCGAACACTTCGAGTGGACGGATGCCGCCACGGCCGGACTCGATGAAATAAAATCCATATTGGCAACAAACCTAGTCCTGGCCGTGCCAAACACCGGCGAACCAATGCTATTGTACATCGCGGCAACCCATCAAGTTGTCAGCGCAGTGCTCGTCGTCGAGCGGGAAACGGACGGACACAAATTCCCCCTTCAAAGGCCGGTCTACTACGTGTCCACTGTCCTCACTCCATGCAAATCACGGTACCCACACTAACAGAAAATTGCATACGCAGTATTCATGGCATCCCGGAAGCTACGACACTACTTTCAAGAGTGTTCGATTACAGTAGCCTCGGAAGTACCACTCAATGACATTATCAATAACCGCGATGCAACGGGCCGGATTGCAAAATGGGCCATTGAGCTCCTCCCGTTCGACATAACCTATAAGCCACGGCGAGCTATAAAATCGCAACTATTGGCCGACTTCGTCGCAGAATGGACGGAGGCCGAACTCCCTAAAGAGTATGGCACATACTCAAATTGGATCATGCATTTCGACGGCTCCAAAATGTTGGCCGGATTGGGGGCTGGCGTCGTTTTGACGTCCCCCACAGGAGACACAGTCCAATATGTACTCCAAATTATGTACACGGACTCCAACAATGCAGCCGAATATGAGGCCCTCCTACATGGTCTCCGGATGGCAGTATCCATGGGCATTCAACGCCTAGAGGTACGTGGGGATTCGAACCTCGCGATCTCCCAAATAAATGGCGACTTCCACGCCAAGGATCCAAAAATGGCAGCTTACCGCAATGCCGTCCTAAAAATGTCAGCTCGGTTCGAAGGGCTGGAGTTTCACCATATAGCCCGCGAAAATAATCAAGCAGCGGGCGTCCTGGCATACATCGGAGCAAAACGCAATGCAGTGCCCCCCAACATCTTTTTGGAAAGATTGTTCAAGCCATCCGTAACATGGGAGGGGGAACCCGCAATTCAAAGCCGGGACGCAAACGCACCACTCGACGCCAAACAACCTGACATAATTGGAGGTCCTGCCAACGAAATCACACCTTCAGCCCACGTAATAATGGCGGTCATCGCCCCGTGGACAGAACCATTCCTAGCCTACCTTACTAGGCAGGAACTCCCAGAGGACCAAAACGAGGCCCGCTGCATAGTGCGGCGATCTAAAGCCTAGAAAGTCCACGAGGGGGAGCTTTATAAGAAAAGCACAACCGGAGTCCTTCAAAGGTGCATCTCCGAAGAGAAAGGGCGGAATCTTCTAGCCGAAATTCACGCCGGACTCGGTGGTCATCACGCTGCTGCTCGGTCCCTTGTTAGCAAGGCTTTCCGCACAGGCTTCTATTGGCCGACGGCCAGGGCAGACGCTCAGGACCTAGTCCAACGATGCGTTGGTTGCCAACTTTTTGCTAACCAAAGCCATATGCCACCTACCGCACTCCAAACTATACCCATCACCTGGCCCTTTGCGGTCTGGGGGCTTGACATGGTCGGGCCCCTTAAAGGCGGAACCCATAAGAAAAAATACTTACTGGTCATGGTGGATAAGTTCACCAAATGGATAGAAGCCAAGCATGTAAAGACGGCTGAATCCGGACCTGTGATAGACTTCATATCCAGGGTTGTACACCGTTATGGCGTCCCCCACAGCATCATAACCAATAACGGTACAAACTTTACAGCCGACAAGGTGAAACTCTGGTGCAAAAACATGGGCATCAAGCTCGATTATGCTTCAGTCTATCACCCACAAACCAATGGCCAGGTCGAACGTGCAAACGGTCTTATCATGAGCGGCATCAAACCCAGACTAATGCGGTCCCTCAAGGAACCTAACACGCACTGGGTAGAGGAGCTCGACTCTGTACTCTGGGGGCTGCGGACCACGCCAAATCGCACCACCAGATACACACCATTCTTTATGGTGTACGGCGCAGAGGCAGTTCTGCCCTGCGACATAATTCATGACTCACCTAGAGTGCACATGTATGAAGAAAGAGAAGCCGAGCTCGATCGGCAGGACAGCCTGGATGCCTTGGAGGAGGAGCGTGACGTGGCGAAAGCCCGTTCCGCATTTTATCAACAACAGGCCCGAAGATACCAAAGCAGAGAAGTACGGGCCAAAAATTACAATGTTGGCGAACTAGTTCTATGCCTGCCGGATAAGAAAAAGGACAAACTCAAGCCCAAATGGGAAGGTCCATTTATAATCGACCAAGTCCTGACTGGTGGAGCGTATCGCCTGCGAGATGCGTCGGATAACCGACTCGAGCCGAACCCGTGGAACGCCACACGTCTCCGAAGATTCTATGCCTAGCGTCGGACTTCGTGTTCGTCTCCTTCCCCTGTCCATTTTTTACATTTTTCTGTCTTATATTTCTCTCCTTCCCCTCTTTTTCCTGTATAGCCCTTAAAAGGCTCACTACATGACGCGCACTCGCGCTCATTTAACCTGGGGGCTTCTTTAACAGAAGCTTATTTATACGGGCTTCATGCCCCACACATGTGTCAAACTTCCGCATGTACCTTTTTTTCACCATTATATGCATCGATATGACTTAAGTTTTGGCCAAGCTGGGTTGCCTGGCTCCTGTGCTTACCCCTACGTTCCCGATTGTTTGGCTAGGTGGTAAAGGGAGCACCTCTGCGATTGTTACTGCCGGGTCAGCCGGATGTGTACCTCAGACTAGGTGAAGCTGAAAGCTAGCGTTCTTAAGGGAATTATTGGTCGGTGGAATAAAAGATGATATTTTTATTAATTTTCATGCGCCCCTAGATGCTTTTTCTGCGGTTTTTACGCAGTCCGGACATGCACTTTAGGGCATGCCTCCCCAGCGAAAGGAACCCTTAACGGAACTATTCTCTCTGGAAGATGTTTCTTACTAACCATGTAATATAACATAACTAGTTGGGCACTTGTCTGATAAAGCACTAATGACCCCTACGCCTGGTCTCCACGCATACCACGGTTCTTGTATAACCATTATGGTATTCAGACACACTCCGGACCGTCAGGTCCCGAGGTTGAAGCGAAAAGGTCGGCAACGACAAACGATCTACAATCCAGCTAGAAGGCATTACATATGTCAATTCAAAAGTACACAGTCATTTTGATTGATTGTATTCCTCCTCTATACCATCTAACAGGCTGTCTAATTTATAGTACTGCTGGGAATACTTCGCGGCCAATTCTACTTGGCCGTACACTTAGCTTACAGGGATCTCCTTCCCGTCAGGCCCCACCGGTCCGACCTCGGCCATATGGTTTGGGTCAGACTTCGTAAAACGGGTCTTCACCATAGCCCAGGCCTCCCTAGCGCCTTGTCAGCAGGCTGATATCTTCCACAAACGGAAGCGTCGCCGAGCTCCCTTCAGCTTCTCCGCAAGCTCTCCAAGGCCCTCGGGCATGGAGTGGGCAGGCCATAAGGCTTGGGCAACGCCTTGCATCGCCTGCCGAATTCGCTCGTGCAGTTGCAGGAGTTCGGGAAGAAGGTCACCCGTAGAACCGGGCATCTCCTCTGCAGGACGACCTGTGAGCATACCTACAGACAATACTCTGTTATTTGACTTCCTCGCCGAACTCATTTTTCAAAGTTCGTTCAAGCACTTACTAAATATGCCGCGTCGAAGCCGCTGATTCTCCTTCGTGGAGTCCGACAGCTAGCCACGAACGTCCTTAAGATCAACGTCCAGCTTGGTGTTGGCATCCAGGAGATCATTCTTCTCTCGCCTCACCTTTGTTAACGTACTCTCACCGGCCTCTAACCGGCGTAAGAGTTGTTGCTTCTCCGGATCAAGTCCGGCGCCATCTGCAACATTAATTGTCAGATTTGCACCCAAACCGCACAATACTAATCTTTCAAAGTGTATCTTACCTGAGGGGGTCCCTTTAGGTTCCCCTGCTGCGGCTAGTGCGGCCTCTAGTTGGGCCTTGCACTTTTCCAACTCCTGGGACAGCACGGTGTTCTTCTCGGTAAGAACCTGCATGTTATATGATCCTTAAATCAGTTCCTTTAACTGTTTCAAGTCTCGGGGGCTACTGGTATATATATATATATTTAACCAAAATTTTCTTACCTGTATGTCTTTCACATACTGCTCCGTGGCTCTGGCTAAACCATCTTGAGCGGCACGGAGGTACGCATCTCCCGAATTAAAGGCATCTAAAGCCTCTTGGGAGAAACAAGCGTCGCATAAAATTGTCCGGCGACGCCTGTGGTTCATGGCACTCTCCACTTCAGAATTTGTGGCAGACAGCCTGTCTGCATCCTCTGTCGGAGGAGCGCCCGATGCACGCCTTGTGCTCGCCTCCGTTTCCTGGCCGGTCACTGGAACCTGGCTGGTGGAAGCGCGATTGGCATCCTCTCCGAATATAGTCCGGCGAGGTCTCTTCGTCCTGAAGAAGGCACAAATGTTAATGTGCCCTGGCGGAATAATGCCGCGAAGACGGAGGGTGCATAATACCTTTGCGCCGGCATCTCAGTCCGGACTGCATTTCTTTTTTCCCCACGGGGCCCTGCGGCTCCTCGCTGGCTAGCCGCCGCAGCTTCGGCTTCCCGCCTCGGAAATCTCCCATGTGAAACACGGTTGTTGTTAGAAACGCCGGAATACGGGAAAATGGAATCCCCCTCAAGGGAATAAAGACTCCGGTTTCTGTCACCTGGGAGGCCGGGATTAACACGGGGTAATCAGCCACAATAGTGACCAAGGTGTTGTCCTTGCTTAGCTGATGAAACACCCTGTCGATAAGCTCCACCGATATGTCCGGATCCTCTTCAGAGTCCGGATCAAGGGACCGTTCTGGGTCCTCGGGTTGTGGAGGGCGGCGGCTTATATCTTTCACTTCCTACCGCAGTTCCTGCATTGAAGTCGTTAGACTAAGTATTTGACCAAGGAGGTATGAAATAAATGGGCAAGCGCAATTGTTCGCTTACCCAACTTGGGGGTTCGTACATAGTGAATCCGGCCCGCGGGTTAACGCGGAGGAACTCCTCTTTTTCTATCTTGTACAAAGAGGACAAAATCTTTATTAGGGCGGCGGCTGAGGCCGGCCCCTTGCGGCCGTAACACGTGGCGTCATCCTCCCCATTGAAATCCCACATGGGGCGGCCTCTGTACTGAAGCGGCTGCACCCCTCGCATAATGCATGCGGCCATGACTCTGATCATGGTTAGTCCGGAATGAGCCAACAGTCTTATCCGGCCCATCAGGTAAAGGACGTCTCTGTCGCTTTCTCTCTGAGAGCTCCATGGACGCCAGCTCAAGCGTTTCTTCAAGGGAGCACTGTTGAACTCAGGGAGACCGGCCCGGATAGGGTCCGGCAGTGGGACATCGTCTATGTAAAACCATTCCGAAGGCCAGTCCTCGGACGCCTTCTTCGGGGTTCCGGATAGGTATCCGGTTCCGGCGATGCACCATACTTCGGCTCCGCCCACTTGGTATATAGACCCCTCTTGAGAACGGGGCACCAGGCAGAATATCTTCTTCCACAGCGTGAAATGAGCCTCGACGCCTAAAAATAGCTCACAAAGGGCAACGAAGCCCGCAATATGTAAAACGGAGCCGGGCGTGAGATGATGCAGCTGGAGGCCGTAGAACTCCAGAAGCCCATGGAGGAATGGATGAATTGGAAATCCCAATCCCCTCATCAGATAGGGAACAAGGCACACCCGTTCTCCTTTAGAAGGATTGGGAGTGTTCTCCGCTTGTTTTCCGCCGCTGTAGGTGGCGAGGCCGGCTCGGACCGAGACCGTGTATGCCTGAGGGAGAAATCCCTTGGCCTGGAGCAACACTAACTCGCTATGCGGAATGGTGCAACTCTCCCAGTCCCCGGGCTTAGGACCGGAGGAGCGAGGGGAGGAGCTGCGACGGCTGGCCATGTTGGAATGGACCTTAGCTGGGAAAGCTCTGATGATAACTCGCGGAGAGGAGAAGATGTGGTTTGGATCTGAATCCTCATCCCGTTAAATAGGCGGCTCGTTTGTATGGCTAGGGGTGTGGATGTAAGAACACCCCGGGCTTTTCGCATTCATTCAACACGTGGAAGACAGCCATTATTGGGCGCATAAGCCGAGGAGCGCTACAAAAATCGGACATTATTCGTACAGGAACACAGAATTCGGGAAAGAACCCGCCTTGCAATGCCGAAGACAATTTGCGCGCCGGACTCGTTGTCATTGAAGCCTGGTTCGGGGGCTACTAAGGGAGTCCTGGATTAGGGGGTGTTCGGGTAGCCGGACTATACCTTCGTCGGACTCCAGGACTATGAAGATACAAGATTGAAGACTTCGTCCCATGTCCGGATGGGACTTTCCTTGGCGTGGAAGGCAAGCTAGGCGATGCGGATATTCAAGATCTCCTACTTATGTAACCGACTCTATGTAACCCTAACCCTATCCGATGTCTATATAAACTGGAGGGTTGTAGTCCGTAGGCGATCCATCATCATACACAATCATACCATAGGCTAGCTTCTAGGGTTTAGCCTCCTTGATCTCGTGGTAGATCTACTCTTGTACTACCCATATCATCAATATTAATCAAGCAGGAGTAGGGTTTTACCTCCATCGAGAGGGCCCGAACCTGGGTAAACTTCGTGTCCCTTGTCTCCTGTTACCATCCGACCTTGACGCACAGTTCGGGACCCCCTACCCGAGATCCGCCGGTTTTGACACCGACATTCCCCAACAGTACTAAGTTTCCGGTTAATACAATTCTAGCATGAATAATAAATATTTATCATGATATAAGGAAATATAAATAACAACTTTATTATTGCATCTAGGGCATATTTCCTTCAGTCTCCCACTTGCACTAGAGTCAATAATCTAGTTCACATCACCATGTGATTTAACAGCAATAGTTCACATCACCATGTGATTAGTTCACATCGCCATGCGACTAATACCCAAAGGGTTTTATTAGAGTCAATAATCTAGTTCACATCGCTATGTGATTAACACCCAAAGAGTACTAAGGTGTGATCATGTTTTGCTTGAGAGAAGCTTAGTCAATGGATCTGTCACATTCAGATCCGTATGTATTTTGCAAATTTTCTATGTCTACAATGCTCTGCATGGAGCTACTCTGGCTAATTGCTCCCACATTCAATATGTATCCAGATTGAGACTTAGAGTCATCCGGATCGGTGTAAAGTCTTGCATCGGCGTAACTCTTTACGACGAACTCTTTATCACCTCCATAACCGAGAAATATCTCCTTAGTCTTCTAAGGATAATTTTGACCGTTGTCAAGTGATCCACTCCTGGATCAATATCGTACCCCCTTGCCAAACTCATTGCAAGGTACACAATAGGTTTGGTACACAACATAGCATACTTTATAGAACCTATGGCTGAGGCATAGGGAATGACTTCCATTCTCTTTCTATTTTCTGTCGTGGTCGTGTCTTGAGCACTGCGTTGGATTTCCCCGAAGAGGAAAGGATGATGCAAAAAAGTAGCATAAGTATTTCCCTCAGTTTTTGAGAATCAAGGTATCAATCCAGTAGGAGGCTACGCGCGAGTCCCTCATACCTACACAAAGCAAATAATTCCTCACAACCAATGCGAATAGGGGTTGTCAATCCCTTCACGGTCACTTACGAGAGTGAGATCTGATAGAGATGATAGATAATATTTTTGGTATTTTTGGTATAGAGATGCAAAGTAAAATAAAGGGCAAAGTAAAAAAGCAAAGCAATAATAAAGTGATGGAAGATTAATATGATGAAGATAGACCCGGGGGCCATAGTTTTCACTAGTGGCTTCTCTCAGGAGCATAAGTATTCTACGGTGGGTGAACAAATTACTGTTAAGCAATTGACAGAATTGCGCATAGTTATGAGAATATCTAGGTATGATCATGTATATAGGCATCACGTCCGAGACAAGTAGACCAACTCCTGCCTGCATCTACTACTATTAATCCACTCATCGACCGCTATCCAGCATGCATCTAGAGTATTAAGTTAAACATAGAGTAACGCCTTAAGAAAGATGACATGATGTAGAGGGATAGTTTCGTGCAATATGATAAAAAACCCATCTTGTTATCCTCTTGATGGCAACATTACAATACGTGCCTTGTTGCCCCTGCTGTCACTGGGAAATGACACCGCAAGATTGAACCCAAAGCTAAGCACTTCTCCCATTGCAAGAAAAACCAATCTAGTAGGCCAAACCAAACTGATAATTCAAAGAGACTTGCAAAGATAACCAATCATACATAAAAGAATTCAGACAAGATTTAAATATTGTTCATAGATAGACTTGATCATAAACCCACAATTCATCGGTCTCAACAAACACACCGCAAAAAGAAGATTACATCAAATAGATCTCCACGAGAGAGGGGGAGAACATTGTATTGAGATCCAAAAAGAGAGAAGAAGCCATCTAGTTACTAACTATGGACCCGAAGGTCTGAGGTAAACTACTCACACTTCATCGGAGGGGCTATGATGATGTAGAAGCCCTCCGTGGTGGATGCCCTCTCCGACGGAGCTCCGGAACAGGCCCCAAGATGGCATCTCGTGGGTGCAGAAGGTTGCGGCGGTGGAATTAGGTTTTTGGCTCCATATCTGATCGTTTGGAGGTACGTAGGTATATATAGGAAGGAGTACGTCGGTGGAGCAACGGGGGGCCCACGAGGCAGTGGGCGCGCCCTAGGGGGGTGGGCACGCCCCCACCCGCATGGCCACCTCCCTTCTTTCTTGACGTGGGGTCCAAGTCTCCTGGATCATGTTCGGTGAGAAAATCACGTTCCCGAAGGTTTCATTCCGTTTGGACTCCGTTTGATATTCCGTTTCTTCGAAACATTGAAATAGGCAAAAAAACAACAATTCTGGGCTGGGCCTCCGGTTAATAGGTTAGTCCCAAAAGTAATATAAAAGTGGAAAATAAAGCCCAATATAGTCCAAAACAGTAGATAATATAGCATGGAGCAATCAAAAATTATAGATATGTTGGAGACGTATCAGGCATCCCCAAGCTTAATTCTTGCTCGTCCTCGAGTAGGTAAATGATAAAAAAGATAATTTTTGATGCGGAGTGCTACTTGGCATAATTTCAATGTAACTCTTCTTAATTGTGGTATGAATATTCATATCCGAAAGATTCAAGACAAAAGTTCATATTGACATAAAAATAATAATACTTCAAGCATACTAACAAAGCAATCATGTCTTCTCAAAATAACATGGCCAAAGAAAGTTATCCCTACAAAATCATATAGTCTGGCTATGCTCTATCTTCACCACACAAAGTATTTAAATCATGCACAACCCCGATGAAAATCCAAGCAATTGTTTCATACTTTTGACATTCTTAAAACTTTTTCGATCTTCACGCAATACATGAGCGTGAGCCATGGATATAGCACTATATGTGGAATAGAATGCTGGTTGTGGAGAAGACAAAAAGAGGGGAAGATAGTCTCACATCAACTAGGCGTATCAATGGGCTATGGAGATGCCCATTAATAGATATCAATGTGAGTGAGTAGGGATTGCCATGCAACGGATGCACTAGAGCTATAAGTATATGAAAGCTCAACAAAAGAAACTAAGTGGGTGTGCATCCAACTCGCTTGCTCACGAAGACCTAGGGCATTTTGAGGAAGCCCATCATTGGAATATACAAGCCAAGTTCTATAATGAAAAATTCCCACTAGTATATGAAAGTGACAAAACGAGAGACTCTCTATAATGAAGATCATGGTGCTAGTTTGAAGCACAAGTGTGGCAAAAGGATAGTAACATTGTCCCTTCTCTCTTTTTCTCTCATTTTTTTATTTGGGCCTTTTCTCTTTTTTATGGCCTCTTTTTTTATTTTTTTATTTTTTTTGTCCGGAGCCTCATCCTGACTTGTGGGGGAATCATAGTCTCCATCATCCTTTCCTCACTTGCGACAATGCTCTAAAAATGATGATCATCACACTTTTATTTTTCTTACAACGCAACAATTACAACTCGATACTTAGAACAAAGTATGACTCTATATGAATGCCTCTGGCGGTGTACCGGGATATGCAATGAATCAAGAGTGACATGTATGAAAGAATTATGAACGGTGGCTTTGCCACAAATACGATGTCAACTACATGATCATGCTAGCAATATGACAATCATGGAGCGTATCATAATAAACGGAACGGTGGAAAGTTGCATGGCAATATACCTCGGAATGGCTATGGAAATGCCATGATAGGTAGGTATGGTGGCTGTTTTCACTACAAAAAAAATACACTTCCGTGATGATACGTGTTTGTCACAGTAGGTCGCTTTTTTGTCATGCATGTACATCCATGACAAATTTATGACAGAATCAAGATAGTCATACCTGTGCTGTCGTAGAAGTGTTCCATGACATTACCAAAATTATCATCACGGAAGTGTCCACTTCCATGACGATAAATCGCGCGTCACAGAAGTGCTTTCGTCAAGGGTGACCGACACGTGGCATCCACCGTAACGGAACGCCGTTAAGCTATCGGGTCGGGTTTTGGATCCGATAACCCGTTAACAGCCCCGACCAATGGGAAATTTCCATGTGTAAAATTCTTATTGGCCGGACGAAACACGTGTCAGCTCGTCAGTGGGTCAGATAGGTGCCTATGATACGTCGACACGTGGCACGGCCCAACAGAGGCCCATTCCTATGTAAAGGCCGGCCCATTTGACTTGGTCAAAAGCTGGCGAGCTGGCCCATGGAAAGCCTGTTAACGGCTTGTTCGAATATAGCCCATTTACAGCCCGCTAACCCAAGGCCCGTTACGCCCTATCCGAATTAGGCCCAGTAGCGTCATCTGGGCCATCCTATATGATTCCAGCCCGTTTTCACTTCTGGCCCACGTATGGCCCATGACCTCTTTTGGCCCATATGAGGCCCTATGTAACTCTTGGCCTACTAACGGCCCGTGGTGAAACTGGCCCGTAATGAACAGTGTATCACTTTACACCCTTTAACGGCCCGTGGTGAAACTGGCCCTTGATGAACAGTGTATCACTTATAATTATACCCATTAACGGCCCGTTATTCCGTTGGGCCGTTTCCAGCCCATGTTATCTTTCGGCCTTCTTAGAGCCCATTTATTCTTGGGCTCATTTCCAGCATTCATTTACTTACGGCCCGTTACTGTCATTTTCTGCTTGTCGGCCAAATTCAGCCCGTGGTTACAGTCGGCCTGTTTGTGGTCCGTTAATACGTTGGGCCATTTTCATAGCGCCATCAAATATGGCCTATTAACGATGGCCCGTTATGGTCGGCCCATGAACGGACGATTCCACCTCTAGCCCGTTTACGGCCATAATGCGGCCTGTTATTGGCCCATGTTTGGCCATCGATCATACTGCCCGTATAAGGCCCATTGATGATACGGCCCGTAGAAGGCCCATTGTTTCTATGGCCCGTTGAAGGCCCATTGTTTCTACGGCCCGTAGAAGGCCCACTGTTTCTATGGCCCATAGGAGGCCCAGTGTCACTACAGTAAATATTAGCCCATGGTTATTGTGGCCTAGTTTTAAAAAATAGGTTAATACAGCCACTAGCAAACCGCGGAAAAAGAACTTCAATGACTAGAAGCAAACAAATAAACAAGACAACAAGGAAATAAATAAGCAAGCAACTTACGCTAGGCTATCATGGTATCACACATATTACATCCACTGGGCATCAAAGTTTGCCACCAGTGAAAATAAACGCGCCGACAAAAGAATATACAAAACTGAGAGCACTTCAGAAGGCACTAGGCCTGGCCAGGTCGCCCCCGCCCCAAACAACTGAAGAAGTTGAGTAGACCTCAGTTGTGTCAAGGGTATATGCATCAACACTATATTTAAGGCATGATGGTGCGCACGGCAGTCCTCTGACATCTTCATTGCATCTTTGACTTCAAGTCGGAGCTGAGCTGAAGCAAGACTTTCCGCTTTAAGTTGAGACTGAAGAAGTCGAACTGATTGAGGCAGCGACTGCACAGAGGTTGTCTCACACCTGCTGGTGAGTAGCTTCAACTCACTGTCTTCATCAAGACAGGACCTTGGGGTCATCTCGCTGTCCTTAAAATGGTTTGGCTCACTATCTTCTCTAAATTTCTGCCTGGCGTAAGAGATACGAGCCTGAAAGAGAAACAAGGAGACACGTAACAGGTTTCACAATTATATAAGCAAATAAATGGATCTGTTCTGCATAAGGAACATGTTTTTACAACTACAATTTGAAACTGGTAGTTGTTGCAAACATCCAATCAGATGTAAACAGCAAAGCAAACACCAGTGGAGGAAATGATGCCTATCCTAATCTATACTAGAACAAAGTTTGAAGGCTTGAGAAGGATGAACTTACATTACATGTTAACACGGGCTGGACAAAGCCCTTCTCCATGTTGATGGAAGGATAATTCAATAAATTCCCCAAAGAAAATTCTTTATAAGCGTTGCCATTATTCTACATTTTGCAAAGAGTAAATATAGATCAAATAATATTGGAAGAAACAGAGGATAATGAAGCTCAGGTGCAGACTGATGATACATAATCAAATAGCAATTAATTAAGTACAGCGTCACAAGGCAAAAGGGAGAGAGGTACTGACAAGAGCAATGCAGAGCGCATTATCGTTTTGAGATCGTATGATCCTTTGGGCAAGGAGATTCATCTAAAATTATTTTTCATACAAGAGGGAAGGTAAGGCACAAGTAGAAATTTAGGAGTTCAAATTTTGAATTGATATCATAGACAGTACCTGACGCTGGGCTCCCAGCAGTTCTAATAGGGGTTTGGCCACTGGAGTAGGGGTAAAGTGTGGTACAGTTGGGCCTGTGTTTTCTGTGGCTGCTGATCTATCTGATTTAACAGGTATCACTACCTTTTCCAAATACCTAGTTTGTACTCCTTGACGACCTGCACTCACCCTCTTCCTTTTGGACACCTATTACGAAAGAACAACATCTGACTGGAAAAACATAGTGTGACGACACATGGAATAGGTACAGAAAATGGATAGGTATGGCATATACTCATATATGATGCTTAAACTAAGCAGATGGTGTAACAAAGTAAAAGTAATGCAAGAGGTCAGATGCAAAATATGTGCGACCAATACAACTTTGCAAAGATAGAGCAAGCACCTTGATGGGTGAATAAGATAGGCCATCCTCCACCATGCCAATTTTGATAGCCAGTGGATCATTCCGCAATATTCCTCTCGTGCGCCCATTCTCATATTCATTTTGATAATGTTCAATATCTGACATGCATGAAAACATAAAAACAAGTGAGATTTTCTTTGTAATGCAGAAGTGATTCTAATCCAATACTGCCTCCCTGTAAACCCCTTTGTGCTATCTCTGCAATTATTTTAAAAGATGCCATGCATGCTGTAATTTGTTGTGTGCATTAATATAATGTGGCCTACTACTCAAAATATGAGAGCTCCAGAAGTGATGACACTTCGCAGATGATAGCTTCGACATATAGTAAAGAAGAACAAGTCGACCTGACCTGACAGATTCAAAATATACTAAGGGAGAACAACTCGACCTGACCAGTCGACCGCAAGAGAAGAGTATCATCTTAAAGAAGAGTAGAAGAGCAAGCAGATTGAAGATATTACAAGTCTTTTAATACAATGTCGGTTGGCCACCCATGATGAACCAGAGCGCACAGAGAAATACTATTCTTTCTGGTCTCTCCATATGTGGCTCACATGCATTTCGAAACTAAAGTAGGAACATTTATCTAACCAATTAAACATCTCTCAGTTTTACTAATATCAACAATAATATCAGATATGAATTTTTACAACTAAGCTTGTTTAGCTCGATGGGTGGAGCAGTGCTATTACGACACGAACCACGTAGGCTGATTGTGGTCATCATAAAATGGGGAAAACATAAGCATGATGAGTACAGTGTTGACCGTGGCAGTGGGATGGCAGATCTGAAGCTGCAAACCGTGCAAAGGGTAGTTAGCAACCGATGTTTGCTTTGAAATAACAACTAAGATTTGGTATGGACAAGAAAGTACGGTCAACAAGTGACAAAGAAATGCAATTATGTTGTCTCTCTATATGTCGCGACATGCATTTGGAAACTCAAGTGGGACCTTTAGTTAACCAATTAAATGTGTCGGTTAACTAATATCAGTATCATATCACAATCATATTTGAAAAACTAAGCTTTCGAATTCTGAGTGTTGTGTTGTTTAGCTTCAAGGTTGGAGTAATGCTAGTACGACAGAAAGCACCTACGCAGATCATAGTAGAGTATATAAAAGGGGAAAACCCTAAGCATCAAGAGAAAAATTAGGAAAGTGGAACTAGCTGGACCAGTGGGTGGCGCACATGCTTTTCAAAACGAATATAGGAACATTAGGTGACCAATTAAACGTTCTCTGTTTTAGTGATATGAGCATCATATCAGATTCGTATTTCAACACGTAAGCTTTGGGTTGAGGTCTTGAGGAGCAGTGCTAGCACGGCACGAAGCACCTACGATGATGGTAGTGAATATGAAGGGGGGAAACCATAAGCTTTAAGAGTATAGTGCCCGTGCCATGGCGGATCTGAAGGTGCAAACCGGACAAAGCTACTTCGCAAAAAATGTTTGCTTTCAACTAGCCACTACGATTTGGTACGGACAAGAAAAGTACAGTAAACAAATTACGATCTATTTTCTGGGTGAGATCAATAACTTAAGCACGTATGGAAGAGTACCAGCTCTCTTGCGGCGCCGTGTAGGCCTATGCTGATACGTTGAGGGTGCTGCGGGTGCGATGGCTGTCGGCGGCGGGGAAGAAGACATTAGACGGCAGACGGCCGGGTCGGGGGATCTATCCTGTTGCCGTGGACGAGGCGATCGTAGGAGCGGCAACGACAAGGTGGACGACAGCGCCGATGAAGCGAGAGGAGGCGATGAAAGGATCCTGGTCCAGCGCCGTGGGTGAGAGACGTCCATCTCTTGCAGTGGACGATGGGGTAGGGGTAGCGGCTCTGGGAAGGTGGAGGATGGGGTGGCGGACGGAGGAGGCTGGCCGCAGTGCGGAGGTTGTCGTGCCGCCGACGGTGTATGAATGGGGAAATGGAGGGGAGGGGGATCTCAAACTTTGGGACGCGCCTGTCTGAAATGTGGGAAAGTTACGAACTTATCCCCCGTTTAAAATTTCGGACATCGCGTCGGTTGGGGATAGGATGGTAATCTCGCATCTCCCAAATATTCACCGGTAACTATTTCGGGCGAGGAGAGGGTGTTTTGTCGCCCACGGTTGGCGCCCACGGTGTATGAACGGGGCTGACAGGTAGGGCGGTTGTGTCATGTCTGATGGAAGTTACACATCTGCCCCTATTTAAAATATAAGCCTACATCGATTTCGGACGAGGAGAGTTTGTTTTGCCGCCCACCGTGTATGAATGGGGAAATGGAGGAAGAGACACATGTCTTTCGGACGAGCTTGAATCAAATGTGTTTTGCCGCCTACGTTTTGCGCCCACCGTGTCTGAATGGGCTCAGTGGCTGCCATGTCACGTCTGATTGAAGTTACTAGTCTACCCCTATCGACAGCAGTGTAAATCCTGTCGATAAGGATGTCAAGTGTCACGGGTAGATAGTAATTTCCATCTCGCAAACACTTGCTTCGGGCAGCCCACAAATTATAGTGGGTGTTTAGCCGCTTTGTTCAAAACTTGGGAGAATTAGCATTCACGTTTGCCCTGGGACCTGGCAAACTAAATTCAAATCCAATTTATATTCGATTACGAATATCCACAGATAATTATACGTTTTGTTATTTATTTCTTCAAAACCACAACAAAGATTTATTCCACCTTTATATATTATTATGATTTCGAAATGCCGTGATCTTCGAATTCAGTAGGTTGGATACACTCTGAGTCAAACAGTTATTTCATCCAATACAATATGCTCACACGAAAAATAGTTCACCTTATGTCAATCATACAAGTACTGAGGATTACCTCGCCTAAAAAATTCGGATCATTACAACACATGGAAAACATAGGGGGTCTTGCAACATAATCCATTCAGAGACATGACACAACATGCAAGTACAACAATCTAATGAAAATTTCAACTGGTATCTAAAGAAGAAGCGGGATTATCTTGGGCTTCAGATAGCAGAACAGCAGGACCTCCTCCGTCTTCAAATGCAACATTCTTACTTCCTCCAATTCTTGGGTTGCTTGCATAATGTGTGCCACTAATTCCGTAATTTCCAGCCTCAAGATAAAGATTACCTCATTCATGGTAGCCACACCATCTCTTTCTGCCTCTAGTAGAGCCTCAAGCACTATAATATCTGTGCTCAGACTGCTCTCCGGCGGTGCTGCCTCTGAACTTCTACCATCTGGTAACATGGATGGCGCACTGCTTCCATAAATAGATTCTGGGGTTGTACATTGTGTCCTAGTGTGAACGACATCCTGAAAGGTTTCCGCTGGACATCAGTAAGAGATAGTTATCATATGATCCAGGCAGTAAGCTTACATGGTAAATGACAGACGAACTATTGCCAAGCATGGCAAACTATATTTAAATGGTTCGAAGTTGCATCAGCCGGAAAGAAATTAAAATGGTAAGATGAAACTAGGGATGTAAGTGGCAAATAAACGAAATCCGCCAGTCCCATCTAGTTAGTTTTTTCTACCTCCCTAGTTCATTTTCCTCAAAAAAACAAAAACTCTTTTGAACTATCATACCACTAGTGGACTTTAATCGGGATTAAACCGGACCCAGTTGACATCCCTAGTTGAAAGGGAGTGTACAGCCGCTATATTTAAGTTGCCAAGGCATCTAAGCATTAGAAATAATCTGAGAAAGCACTTAATAGTGTGGCCTCATATAAACTACGAAGACAGTCTTATGATGAAGTTGAGAGGAAAAGTTAAGGACTCAAATGAAATAGGCATGCATTTATTTATGATAGTACAACAGGCACTGCTGACATATTAGCCAACTCAGGTATAGCGTAACAACAAATAAGCATTCGAATCAAGCAATACAGCAAAGCAGACAACTGAACTATTTGTAATTCGGTAGGATTGCACGTTGAGGGCACAAGCCAACAAAGCAGCCCACTCGCTTTACATTTCACATGTACTAAAACACACTGGCTTACCATATGTTGCTGTGAAGCCTAGCTGCTGTTGCAATGTTCTTTGAAGATATCGTCAACATCCCGTGGTTGCAAATCTAGTTGTTCACTACTAGGGAAAAGCCTAGCAGCAGCGCGGGTTTTGGGCCTATTAGTAGCGCGGGGGCCGGCGTTACTAATAAGGCACTACAGCTAACCTATAGTAGTAGCGCTGGTGCCACCCGCGCTACTACTACGTCTGTTAGTAGTAGCGTGGGTAAAAACCCGCGCTACTACTAACCCGTGCTTTGAAAAAAAATTGAATTTTTTTTCAAATTTTTTGCCCGAATTTTCAAATATCTGAATTATTTAACCTCTAATCTCTAATCACCCTCATCGCTGCTCAATTTAATCTCTAATCACCCCTCATCATTCCAAATCATCTAACTTCTCGGACGGTCACCCATCCTCTCACTACTCCAGCCTGAGCACGCTTAACTTCCGGGTTCTATTCTCCCTCGATTCCAAGTCTGCACTTGTTGTTTTCCTGACAATAGTAAGATGTCAATCCTATTAACCCTCGGGATTTAGCTTGAGCATGAAGTCACACATTTCACTGTTTGAGTTTAAAACTATTGTTCTAAAAAAATAATTATTTAGTAACACTAATATTTCTTGAATAAGTAGTTTGACCACATTTTGACCAAAGTTTGACCGCAGTTTGACCAGAGTTTGACCAGATTTGACCAAAATTCCAAAAAAATGAAATAATTATTTAGTAACACTAATATTCTTGAATAATTATTTAGTAACACTAATATTCTTGAATAATTATTTAGTAATACTAATACTTCTTGAATAAGTAGTCTGACCACAGTTTGACCAGATTTAACCAAAATTTAAAAAACTGAAATTTGAGCATAACTTTTTTTCCTTTTAGAATTTGAGGATTATAAAAAATTTCAAACAGGCCGTAGGCGATCTCCATTGGATGCGGATTTTCGTGCTGAACATTTTGATATATTATACGTTTTTTCTGACATCGTATGCAAAAGTTATAGCCGTTTTACATTTTCCCTACACTTTTTGCAAAACATGTCCAAATTTAAGTTTTTAAATTTTCCTAACTAGTAGATGTAGTAACATAACTACATCTCGAAGGATTTTAATTTTTGAAACGTTTTGATATATTATACTTTTTTTCTAACATCGTATGCGAAAGTTATAGCTGTTTTACATTTTCCCTACACATTTTGCAAAACATGTCCACATTTAAGTTTTTAAATTTTCCTAACTAGTAGATGTAGTAACATAACTACATCTCGAAGGATTTTAATTTTTGAAGTTTTTATCATTTTCTTTTGCTTTTTACAAAACCGAAAAGGCGATCCACCGGGGGGGTAGAGTTTCAAAATGGGACCTTTAGTAGTAGCGAGGGTTTTTACCCCTCGCTACTACTATGGCATGTCCCGGAGGGGCACGGTTGAGACCTCTTAGTAGTAGCGAGGGGTAAAAACTTAGTAGTAGCGGGGGTTTATAACCCTCGCTACTACTATGGCATGGCCTAGGGGCACGGTAGAGACCGCTTAGTAGTAGCGAGGGGTAAAAACCAGCGCTACTGCTATCCACTTAGTAGTAGCGAGGGTTAAAAACCCGCGCTACTACTATGGCATGTCCCGCGGGGCACGGTAGAGACCGCTTAGTAGTAGCGAGGGTTAGAAACCAGCGCTACTGCTATCAACTTAGTAGTAGCGAGGGTTAAAAACCCGCGCTACTAGTAAGTAGCAGTAGCGAGGGATATAAACCCGCGCTGCTAGTAAGCGTCTGTGTATAAGCTTTTCCCTAGTAGTGGTTGTAGTTTATTCTACACCATCTATTTAGGTAAAATTAATTTTAATCGCATGCACTAGTCCGAATTGATCATCAATGGTTCATCTAAACTAATGAAAGAAGGGTGTGTGCATACACGACAATACTCCCTCCGATTCTTTTTACTTTGCGTATAACTTTTTCTCAGTTTTCTCGTATTAGTCTGCACGTTGCCGATTCCTAGCGCTGGTTTCCTTCTGTGCCCCGCCCCATCTGCCTCTGCCCTAATTAATTGGCAAATTAGTCCAGAAAAATTAAACTAGTGCCCTCCTTGCTATGCGGGTCAAGAGTTATGCGCAGAGTAAATATAATCGGAGGGAGTATATCTGCATCCCTATATTTTTATGCTTCTTCGAGGTGCCAGCCCCAAAAGAACAAATATTTTGCTTGATGGGGTTGCAGCTCCATAATTAATAGAAGCATCAAATTAGTCATGCAACTTGGGAAGATCAAGAACACACAAACAAGTAATGAATAGAGGCTCGGAGCAGTGATGTAATAGCTAGCATCAGAAAATGTAGGGTAAAACGAACAAAAAGCAGCAGAACTGCATGCTAGTTTGCTGATGTGTAATTAAGCATAGAGAACATTAATCAGTCTGATGGAACCAACAGGTGGCATTAGAACAAAACTAAAGCATATTAACTATATGTGCACTGGTATGTAATTTAGCACATGTAACATGTTCACTGCCAGAAGTATGGCCCTACAGGTGCAAGCAGAATAACGCGTCAAATGAAAAACTGAATGATGCCCTGAAGAAACTCAAAGGTGCGCTGCTTATGCTACAAAAGTGAACGTAGGCGTCGGCCGTTGGATAATAGTACCTGATTCTCAGCGGCGTATGGGTATCGTTGTCATACTTGATAGCTAAGGATCGTCGATGGTGCTCATGTTGCGGTTGAGTTTGGGCCGGCTGTCGCCGTCGCTAAAGCGGCTCCGGTGCTACAGTTACGGCGCCTGTCGACATACAAGAAAGCTCATCTGTGGTAAGTGAACAGTTGCACGATAAAGAGAAAAACCGAAAGGAGTACAAATCGAAATAACCTGATGAGGCTGCGGCGTCAGTAAAGCAGGGCCGGTGGAGTTGAATATGGCATCCATGGAGCGGGTCCGGTGCAGTGCACGAAGGCTTCGGCGGGCGCGTTGTACAGTGCTTTCGGTGAGGCGGATCTGTTGCGGCGGACGAGGGCTTGTATGAAGGGCCAGCGAAGGGGCGGACGAGGGAGTCAGTGAAGGGCCTATGCTGTGGTGGACGAGGGCGCCGGTTAAGCAGATCCGGTGTGGTGGACCATGATGGCGGTCAAGGAGATCTGGAGCGGTGGACAAGCCAGTCGCTGAAGCGGCTCCGGTGAAGTGGTGAGTTGGCAGTTGGGGGTTCCAAGGTGCGGAAGGTAGATCCGGCGGGGTGTGAGGTCCACCGCTGCGGCGGAGGACTAGATTCGGTGGCTTGCCGTGGTTGGGGGGGTCGGGGAGGAGAAGGGGAGGGGCTCTGGGGAAGAATGTTGGGGGCAAAGAGGGGAAAACAATGGAGTTACCAAAGCATCCCTTTTCCGTTCATGTGGCAGGGGTAAAACAGGAATATCGCAGGGATAAACTTTCGGGCGCGTGATATTTCGATGTGAGCGGGAAGTTTGAAAGCTTTTGGCGCCTAAAATTATAAGTATTCTGCTCTCGTACGGCCGACTATGATATCATGGCCGACAATTTGTTTGTTTTGCATGCAAAAAAATGTGCAAGTTTTGAAAATCAATGTCTCCAACTCGAAACTTAGATTGTCCATTCAATTCAAATATGGATCATTGAGCTACTACAAGCAAATACCATCATACGGTCCAATTCAAATGAAATTCCAAATGTGTTTATCCTAAATATGATGACAAAAGCAAAAATGTGTATGTGTATGAATAAAGTGGATGATTATAAAGTTTGAACATGCCTGTATGTGTATATCTCTAGGTTTCATATATGAATTTGTAATCACGAAATCCCGGCTTAAAAATGTACCTCCGTTTAAATGAATTACAAAAGCTAATGATGGAGTCGAAATCCAAAATTTCAATCTTAGGTTTGTAATTCTGGTACATCAAGGTATATCACGCATGTTCAAAAGTATCGTTATCTCATAGTACAAACTGTGAAACAAATTGACCAACCATGAGTGCACAATATCTCAATTACGCTAAAGTCCCTCAAATATAGACACCTCACTCTTTATCTGAAGTCAACCCCCCCACCACACACACACACACACAAAGAGAGAAGTCGTTCTCTCCCCCAAACACCAACACATGAGCACATTAACACCCCTCTCTCTTGTAAAGTCCGGACCCCCAACATAGGTCTCTATCACTTTGTCTCTCGGGCATGCACACATCTCTTCCCTCACTCTCTAGGTCTCCCGCTATCTCTCTTACCCAAGCACACGCACTATGTAGAGTGTATATTTCCCATTCACACAAAATGTCAGCCCCAAACGTCTATCTCCCTAGTTATGTGGTTCTCGCGCACTCACCTCACACACCACCCCCACTGCAAACAAGCACACTTTGTCTCCTTGTGCACCACTCTCCTCTTTCTATCTCTCCCACATGCGGACCCGCCCCAGCTCTTTCCCTGTATACATATATGTCGTGACTCTTTGCATAGCTCCCTAATGTATAGTCATTCTCGATTTCGCACATTCTTCTCTACACCATCTATTGTAGATCTCTCATGAAGTCCCTATCACACACACGATGACCTGCTTCCCTTGCGTCTCCGTTCATAGGCCAATTTCGGACAACATCAACATTATCTCCCTATCTATATGCCATTTATGGACACAAACAACCCCTCTCGCCCCCTGTCTTCCTCTCACTCTCTCCCTCTCTCCATCGCTAGCTCTCTCTTTCTCTCGTTCTCACACCCCTCTCCCACACACACACTCGATGTCTCTTCCAAATAGTCTGCTCCCCCCGCCCGCACCCGTGCTATCTCGCTACTACACATGTCACACCATCCCCCTTCCCTTATACTAGGTTTACATCATCAATGGTCTCTCTACTCCACATACACTCTCTGCCTCTCACACACAAACACGTGCACAAACACACACAGACATGCACAAACACCCATTTACCTGGATCCTCATCTCTCCTCATGTCCGCATGTGTATCTCACACACTCACTCTAGAATTATGTATATGTGTCTCCACGTTACACAACACAAATCCCCATGTACATGCCTCTCTCTATCATCCACACACATAGACACAAAGAATCTGTTATCATTGCCTCAGTCTCTAACATAGCACTCTCTCTCTCTCTCTCTCTCGCAAACACGCTCAACAAGGGTTTCCCCGTGAATAACTTACCGTCTATTCATGAACAGTCGTGGAAGTATGGCGAACACGAGACGTGAAAAAGAATAAATCTACACGTGCTTAGACCACCTAGTATGTACTAGGACTAGAACAAGCCAAAAAGCACGCCACCGTCACCCCCTCCTTGTCGGCAACGGGAAAATCTTCGTTTTACACAGTCGAGAAGTCATTGTGCTAAGGCCCCACATGCCGAGGCGTTGAATAGAATGTAGATGCTAGTTTACGGAAGCAAGTATCGATAATACGTTTGTATCTCCATACTTATATTTCTTCTCTTATAAAAAACCGAGTTGGTGATGATGGTACGTGTGCCATCTTGCAATATAGACCGTCTGATCTATATCTGATGGATGGAAATTAAACTAAAAGATACCCGCACCCCTCTCCACATTTGCAGACAAGGCCTTCCCTCGTTCATCCTTATCTCCAACAAACCTCATTGTTGAGCAATTAATAAAGGAAGCCTCTGGAACAAACTGGCCTGGTGGCCGCTGTCGGCGTCGTCAATCCCTATGCCTCCGCTCAGTCCGACCACCAACCACCACCACACCCCACTCCTCTTCACCTTATCTCATATTTCTCGAGATATCATTAGTTTTTACACGTGGGATTACTCCCGCAAGGGTCAATCACAACAAGTGTTTTATAAAAAAAATGCATCTTGATGTTTCGTGCAATGCACGGATCTTGCTAGTACTCCTACACAAGACTAAGTTGGTGATGCTGGTGTGTCTGCCATCCGTCGTTTCTGACCATTAGATCTACATCTAACGATTGTGAGGTAAGTTGTTGCCTTTTCTCACCAACATCCCACTTGTCTGCCAATTTGCAGAAAAACCCATAATTAGTATTTTAAAACCAACCACATCCCTCCCTGACCTCACCAAAACAGCCCAAGGAATATATTCTAATTGAAACATAATATATCTCTAGTGACATATGTATATCAAAATTAGAGCGTTTTGTACCAAGTTTGTGAATAAGTATTATTCTAATTGTGATTCATTGCAAGGGACATGAACATTGCTAGTATTTCCAACCATGCATTTCTTTTCCTAGTATTCCATAGTTTCAAGTTTTCCATCAAGATATTAGTCACTCATGGTTGATATTTACTTTCAATCATGTACACATATGCACTATGTAACTAGCCTTGCTTATTGGCTTCCAAAGCTTAACTTTCACTCCTACTTACAATATGTAGAGTATTTAACAAAAAACTACCACTTTCAACCAGCCCTAGGAGGAATCTATTGTACAAAAAATAGCAAAAACATACCCAAAATTTCTTAATCCACGCCAAAAACTACCTAGTACTCCTACCGATTCGGTTCGTTTTAACCCATTTATGATAGGGTTGGCCCACATGTCCATGCTGACGAGGCAGCTTAAACCAACACATTTTGTTTAAACATTGACACGAGGGACCCACATCTGACCTTCTATCCTGTTATTCCCCCTCAAATCATTATTTTTCCTAAACATTACTTCAAACAGTACTGATGCGTGTTCGTCGGTGGCGCCGATGATGAGCGAGTTGGCCGCCGCTCCGCTGGACGGGCCGGGCGCCGCGCTGGCCTCCGCACGGGTTGGTAGGCTGGCCCGAGTGTGACTCACGAGCGAGCAAGCCGCCGCGCTGGCCTTCGCTCGAGCCAGATGGCTGGCCTTAGCGCGGCGCGCGCGAGCAAGCTGTCGCGCTGCCGTGCGAATCTAGCTAGCAAACCTTGCAAACAAGCAGCTGGACGGAGCTATCTTAGCTAGCTAGCGGTCGTGAGCGCCGGACGGAGCTGGCATCCGGGCTGCCACAACATGGGCTCCGCACCGCCGGGGGTTTTGACCTCGCCTTCTGCCGGCGGCGATAGCTGCGTCCCATGGCCGAGGATGACTAGGTGGACGGGCCGGAGGTAGGAGGTCACTCGAGGATTTTTGTTTGTAAGAAGAGTACAATGGTTGATAAGGTAGTCTTATCTTAAGTCTGCCACGTATGCAAGTGGTAGTAGTTTCTTGGCATTTTAGTGGTTTCTTGCATTATTAGAGCAAGTACAATAGATCTGAGTCAGTGGGATATAAGAAATAAACTACTACTACATGTTGGCTATAAGATGAGCTGTAGATGACATGGCACTGGCTTATAGCCAGCAGCTGGCTATACTATTAACCATGCTCTTAGGGGTTTCTTGTAAGGAACAATGTACGTACTACTAGCGACAAAAGGCGATTCTAGGTTGCGTTTTACTCCAACGAGTACTACTAGTGGTCGCGGGAGTGTATACCTCGTTTTGTGGGTTCGATCCCGGCCGAACGCACGGCGGCCTTTTTTTAAATAGTATACTATCTAGATACATCGCAGAAATGGATGTATCTAGAACTAAAATACATCTAGATACATCCATACCCGCGACAAGTAATTCGGAACGGAGGGAGTACTACACTTCGCTGCGAGCCAATATTTTACACGGGTAGTTTGAGTTTTGAAGTCAAACGGACGTGCGGCCCCACAATCTGGGTGCACTGGAGTCTGGACAGCCTAGCCACATGAACGGGTTTTCCTTCCCAGCATCCCATGGCTCGCGTGCTCGCCCTAGCCGCACCTCGCTTGCAGCTTCCAGCTAGTAGCATATTTAAACTAGCGCCTCCCAATTAAGCCCGAGGAGCCGGAAAAGCCTGGCGGGGCATTGGGAACTGTGCAATATGGCTCTGTACGTAAAGTGCTCTACTACTACTCTGTAGCTTGTGGCGTTGCATCATTGCATGCATGGACTTCACTCCATTATCGGCTCTATTATAAAGTAAATTCCTCTTGACGTGTTTTTTTCGAAACGGAGGCAAAAGCTTTGCTTAATCTCATTCATAAAGAAGGAACTACTAACAAAGTTCGATGAGATCCATTACACCTCCACAAATGGAAGCGAAAAGCCTAGTCTCGCTGTATCAAATAACTCAAATGTTCTGCCCCCGCAGTAACCGTCGCTGATAAACAGGCTGCTAGTGTGTGCGTGAGAGGAGCGGCTGAGTAGGCCAGCTACGTGAGAGGAACGGCTGAATAGATCACCTAGAGTACCCACTAGGCCACTATGCAGGTGTACTTCCCCTGCATTGATAGTACAGCGATGGTTCTAGAGAACAGTAGTACCCTCCACTTCCAACTGTAGCTCCTTGGCCCTGAGATTCAAGAGTTCAAAACTGGTGCACTATACAAGACTAGACTAGAAGTACAGTACACCCTCCTTTCCGGTTTATAGGGCTCATCTCAAAATTTTAGTTTTTCCATTTTATAAGGCTCAATTTGGTTGTTTCCCATCACACGTTCAGATTCCAAGGTGCATTAAATCATTGCATGCAAGTATTAAGAGAAAATTGATCAATTAATGTAATTTATGCATGCATGCATTGCAATTAATGCATTGGTAAACATACTTTTTTGAGGAAAACAAGAGCATTAATTGGGTGCTTTTTTGAGTAGTTGAGAAAAGTAGTACTAGTACTGCTATAGTACGAGTACGTACTCCTCCGTCACATAATGTACGACGTTTTTTGACACTAGTTGGCATGTACAAAAAATGGCAAAACATACCCAAAATTTCTTAATCCATGCCAAAAACTACTACCTAGTGCCAAAAATTTCTTACTAGTGCTATTATTTACAGTATAATGCAATCCCATAACGTTCCATAATGCTAGTACTAGTACTCCATGCTACCAAAAACTACTACCTAGTGCCAAAAATTTCTTACTAGTGCTATTATTTACTAGTGCTATTATTTAGAGTAGTAAATAATAGCCTCACGTCTTCACTGAGGAATGATCTACAGTTGGAAGGGACGAGGCCCTATGGTTACTATGCTCTTATCTCCTCCTCGCCAGTTCCCCTCCCCCCGAAGAGAAGGCAGTTCGTCGCTGCTCCCATGGATTCGCCAGGCGGTTCTCCTCCTCGTTGGGGCTGGGAGACCTTGGACGACGATTCTATGGGAGAAATCGAACGCCGCTCCGACGTCCTCACCGCCGCAAGACTCGGTGCTTCCTACACCAACTTTTTCAAGACGCTTCTTAAACAGGCTTGGGAAAAGGCCATGCTTGTTGGTCTTCCATGCGTCCTCGAGGAGAAGGTTCTTCTATGGGACAATTCTTCGAACAGTCCACCGTTCCCTGGCCATGGTTGCACGTTGACTCCGCTAGAGTTGACGACGTTGAGAGGTAGCCGGATTTTGTCCGATGAGCAGGTCAGTAATGGAGTTTGATCATGTAGT
This sequence comes from Triticum urartu, assembly GCF_003073215.2. NCBI lineage: Eukaryota > Viridiplantae > Streptophyta > Magnoliopsida > Poales > Poaceae > Triticum > Triticum urartu. The sequence continues at coordinate 70,370,594 of NC_053027.1, read as the reverse complement.
ACTTAGTTATTCCATTTCCATCCCGTAATTTCTCCGATGCCCACCGTCTTATATATAGGTCTGGGTCGGTGCCAACAAAGATTGGCTTGCATATCTCCGGCCGGATACCACCATGATTTTGCACAACATCCACAGCAGTGCGGCCGTTCCGGTAGACCCCTTCTCCACCATTGGGATCGGCCTTCCGGACTGGCTGGGCAAGAATACGTATGATGATGCCTACATGAGATTGAAGAAGATAGCAATTGCGGACCCGCCGACAAAGCGACGGAGACTACGACAATTACTATCTCATCGTGGTGTTCGACATAAGGATTGCCATCAATGCAGGAGGCAGTAACGGCAGAGGCTGGCGCATGTTGGCGGCGGCAGATTTGTACCCCTACACATTCGAAGACGTCGTGCATCATATAGGGCGCATCTTCGTGGTGACAAGCCAGGGGACTTGTTTCATCTGGTTGACATCCTACCATACGGGAGATTACAAACGGAATGCACAAACCATCATTTTCATCCCTAATGGTACTCCATTATTTTGTAGGGACCAGTCATCCCCCGATCAAAATAAGATCGCCGATCCTGGATGTGCATTTGCATCCGCGATTTAGTCTAACCTGGAACCTTGTAGCTGACTTTGGCATATTGGGATCAACTATCTTAGCAGTCGTTACCCATGGTACCACTGATGTGCAACATGGTCACATAATCTACCACGATCGAACCGTCACCATCTACCCAGGTATTCCATTTTTAACCCTCTCGCCTTCTCTTTCATTGTTCTACTAGTAGTATACTTTGTAGTACTAGTAGGAGTACTTTTTACCTTGGAGGACGCGTATAGCTAGCTAGGCCCTTGAAGACTTGAACCCACTAGCTGCCACCATTTTTGTTTTTCCATGTCTTACTATCTCATCCATGTTGCCAAGAGTGGCTATACATAATGAGCTGGTTATTTTACTTCCTCTATACCGGAGTAGTACTATTTGTTGCACAGTATTACTGACCGCCACATTTGAGCACAACATTATTATGCATGGACCTTGACTATGTACGTCACCATGTGTCCAGATCTGGGATGCCGCGTGTACCAGATGAACGGCGCCGAGTTCGACCCCCGTGATGCTACGTGGGTGCCGAGGAACACTCTTGGAGAGTACTCGCTTTTCATCGGGGACAGCTACCCCATTGTGAAGCGGATGCCACCTTCCGTGCACGACACGGAAGGCCTGCCGTTCATGAAGCATGGTTGTGTCTTTAGTGCGCACCGCCGGATGAACGACATGCTGGGACACGCTATCCCTGATTTATGCCGCTTCAGCTTGGATGAGTCTTCATCGTGTGGAACCGGACTAGAAAGCTGCGACAATGATTCCCGTTGCCCACCGCTATGGATCATGCCATCCATGACGAACACCTGGGACTGGAACCTGGAGGAGGACATGTAGCCCATCTATAACGTGTAAGTGGAGTACGGTAATTGTGAACGGTAGCGCTGTGAATATATGTAGACTAGTCGTGCACAAATTTATCACATGAGTTGGAGATGAACTTGTGTGGCATATTTGCATTTGTCCTTTAGAATTTATTACTAGTAAATGTGTTATGTCTACGTGCAACTTGTGTGGTTGTTGCACGGGCTCCAACACGCTCTTTGAGAAAAAAAGGTGCCACAGCTTTGGATATACGTGACGTGGCGGCATCATACAGTAGCATCGTTCGCTATAGTTGTACTAGTACACACCTACTAGGACGACAACTCCTATAAAACCTTGCGCTTGGCTCTTTGCCTCTTTGGGAGGTTCAACAGTTCGTACTCGTGTGAACCTTGCACTTGGCTCTTCGCCTCTTTGGAAGGTCCAACAATGATGATACTACAGTACAATATGCTTCTGGCAATCTGACACCGATTGAACTCCTGCACGTCCACCGCGAGGGCGAGGGCGAGGGAGAGGGAGAGGGCGCTGTAGTCAAAACCCTCTCCTCGTCCTGCGAACCACCGCGCGCGTGGGCGAGGGAGAGGCCTAGTAAGCAAGCTTCTCCTTGTTCGACGAGTTGACGGGACACATCAAAGAAGTACTAGTACTAGTAGTAGTAGTCCATACTGCGTCCTTTCCGATTAATATGGCTTAATTTGAAACGAGAAAAATACACTGGCGGTCAACGTATGTAACAGTACGCTCTTTACGGTCACTATATATAGTTTTGCGGCGATTATGCGATCACTAGCTCATCGTAGAGCACCGTATTGCACCCTACTGACGGGCCACATAGTCGACGTGGCACTTTGTTGACTGGTTAAATTGTCACCTGGTTTCTGGGTCCCACCTGTCAGTTGGCAGAGCAAAGAAATCAGTTAAACAAAACTTTACGCAGGTGCGACATGAGTCCAACCCTTGCGCGCGAACCGCCCTGGCTGTGTATGTGAGTGCATGCACTTGTCCTCCCTCGGTCTTCCAACAAAGAGTGTACTACATGATGTACATCTACACTTCCAATGCATTTAGCCTTTAATCTACTAAAACTATATTGACTGACTAATGCACCAACTTGTGTTGTAGGTATAGGCTACATGTCTATCCTTAATTACAGCATGCAACGGCCTTCATTTGATCTTCTTATCTCAATGGTCGCATGCACACATAAGTCTGCTACTTTTGGGAATTAATTATGCCCTGGTCAATGTGTAAATCTCTAAATGTACAGTCTTTCACGGACGTAGGGAGTAGGTTGAGCACTTGAGCGTGAGCGTGTGTGTTGCATCATGTGTTGTGTGCTGCATGGGTGCGTGAGTGTTGCGTGCGTCCATGTGTACGTGTGAGTGTTGCATGTTGCATGCATGCATGCATGCATGGGGCTTACTCCCTCCCATTGACATGTTCATATTTCAAGCTTCCTCTGTTCCCTCCATATGGTGATACTCCCTCTGTTCCCAAATATAGTACAAAGTTGAGTAATCTAGTTTGGAACAGAGGGAGTAGTACGGAGTAAAAGCCTCCCTCTATTCTCAAATACGGAGTATTTGTCTTTCTACAGATTTCAACAAGTGACTAGGTACGGAGCAGAATGAGTGAACTGAGCGTAGAGGCATAGGGATACTGTATAAAGGAAGTCCTCGCGATCCATTTATTCCCCATCTCGGTCAGAGAGAACTATTCAACTAGTCTTCGCAGTGAAGTGACAATACACGCTGCAGCAGATGGGACACGTAATTAATAAGCTGAACCAGCGTGTTGGTGTTACTAAATCAGCCTTACCCAGTACTGCCATCATGTTTGCCAGTAGAGCATGCTTCCGCAAATACGCCTACGCACCTCTGTCCTCCATTAACAGACATATGGGCCCTGTTGTGGTAGACCCACATGTCATCGGTGTAACTATTTACACTCCGAAGGACGGTATATCCTGGTAGTAGTACTAGTAGAATTGAGATTGAATGCACTTTCTTCCCCGTCTTCCACTCTTCTTCCTCCTCTCTTCTTCTTCCTCCTCTCTTCCCCATCGTCGGCCGCACACCATTTACCCCCGCTCACTGCTCGCCCGCCCGCGCCATCTTCCTTCGTAGCTCGCGCGTACCATACCCCCCCGCTCACTGCCCGGCCACACGAGGAGAAGCTTCTTCGCTCGCCCGCCCGAATCCACATCCCCGCTGGCTCGCAGGCACCGAAAACCCCAATGGCAGAACCGACTGACACGCAGAGCCGCGATTGGAATTCCCTCCCCGATGTTCTCTTGGAGCAGATCTGTAGTCATATGGACCTACTCAGCACCGTCTGTCTGGCCGCATGCTCGGTGTCTTTTTACCTTCTACTCGTCTGCAACCGACCGGCTCTTTTCAAGACACCCTGCTTGCTGATGCCCGATCCTCGCAGGTGGCCCAGACACCGACTTGACGATCCTACGGAGGTTGTCGTGGTGCCCCTCGACATGCTACCACTACCCGCCCACCTGCCCTTCATGCGCGGCCACTACTGGGCGGGCATGAAGGCCAACTGGGTCGTCCTCATCCACCAATCTGGTAGTCCATGGCGTCTCGTGGATATCTACACCCAGCGAGAGATCACCCTTCCATCTTTGGATACCGCCGCCATCGAGCCTCGCGGCCCGCCGGACACTCCTGCCTACTACGCACAAGACGCGTCAAGCTTTTGGCTCGACCTCTGTTTGCAGAATGTTGTAATCTGTGAAGTGCCCACACCATCAGAAGACTACATGGATTACAAGCTCGTTGCCTTGTTCAACAAGGGATTAGTCTATCTGGAATCCGGTCGCCATATATGGTTATGGCTCATCATCAATCCTATTGAGGAAACATTTCTCTCTGATGCTATAGTGCATGATGGCATCGTTTACGCGGTCGACGCACAGATTGGCTACCTATAATGGTGGAATCTATTGTCGTGTAATTGTTCTATCTCATCTCATCTTTACCTTATGAATACGACTGCCTATTCATTTGTTACAAATTTAGAATGCATAGCATGTCTATAACCACATCATTGCTATATGTTCCTCTCATTTCCTAGATTTTTATGACCACACATGTTATTGTTAGAGTTGATATGAGAACAATTGGCATCTAATGATTGTTAGAATACATATTATGAGCATAACATCATGATTGCTATATGTTACTCTCGTTTACAAGATTTTTATAACAACGCATGTCATTGTTTAGAGTTGATATGAGAACAGTAGTAGTAAGTGCTATGGTAGAATATGAGTAGGCGCTATCATAGTTGTTTTCCTATCATTGTTACATGATGTTTGAACCATGACATATTGCTAGAATATGAAAGCCATTGGCTTATTTTTTTAACTTGGGGTATCATTATGACCACGGCATTGCAATTCTCTGTCTATGTTATGTGTCACTGTTATAATAATCTTAATTCCACACATACTCTGAACATGATTGTTTATTTTTGTCCTTTTGGTCTCCAATTTGAATTGTTGCAGCAGACGCAAATGCGCTGGCCTTCATGATTCCAGGACCTGGAATCATACCAGCCGATGGGTGGTGGTTTATGCTTGTTCAGCTGACGGCAGTCATTTGATGCTCATTCGCACGTACCAAATTGACCAAACCATTACATCAAACCACATGCAGTACAATGTGTGGGGCGTTCGTGACATTGATGGCTATGGCTGCTTCGTGTTCGAGAAAGATCACAGCTCCGTTGGGCCAGGCGTATTCAACTGGAGGCGAGTTTACAGCCTCGGCAACCACTCCTTGTTCCTCGGGCTCAATTATTCGATCATCCAACCAATCATCGATCATATCACCGGTGATGATTACTGTGCTATGCAACTTCCATTCGCGAGGGGGGGCTGTGTTTACACATCATACCATGGGTTTCATGAATCACCATATCCAGAGATTCGTCAAAACAGCTTGTTGCCAGATAATCGTCAGTCTGTGAAAGGCATCAAGCTTCCATGCGATGGATGGCTTTTGCAAACCCGACATGCAGCGATGTGGTTCATGCCAATAGCAAATATGCACAACTTGATTCGTGCTGATATCTAGACTGAGCCATGTATTCTGCTGATGTAGCACGACCCTCTTTTGTTGGATATTATGTACTGTTGTTAGTTTGAAGCACTCCTCTGGTTTGAAGGATAGATACCTTCCTGGGATCAAGTGCATCCTAACTCACCTGCGTAGGATGTACTAATAATGATGATGGAGATGCTGTGCAGAAGCCATATATATATACATATCAGTTAGGCTTCAAGTGCGTACTTGTTAGTTAAACCTATGCATAAATTGTGACACTAAATACGACTAGTAAGTAGTACAGTACCAGTACTAGTATACGTCGGTAAAATTATTCATCATGTCCACACATTGAATTGACGTGACAACACGCTGCGCGTGAGGTGACACAAGAATCCCGGCGGTGTGTTCGGGTATTCTGGAATTACCGATGCAAGTCGAAGAAGGATTGGCCCAACCTGAGAAACTTGAGGCCAAAGTGAGTGCTAACAGCGCGAGATTTCAGTCTCTCATCGATGTTCATGCCAACCATCGACAGCGAGCACGACATATGTTACACCCAACCTGAGAAACTTCCAGGTAAGACACCGATCGGCCGTCTACTTGCACAAACATATTCCTTTGTTTATAGCTCTATTTTTCTTTTTACACGCAGACCTGGTGAAGCAATTACAATTTGACAGTTAATAAAAAGTGAAACAAGTGACTGCAACATGCCAAAGATGTTATGAAAATGCCAACTAGGTACACTAAAACATGTATTCCACAATACTGCAGGTATCACACAGAGTGGCCGGAAGCATTTCTTCCAGCGCAATTCCAGGGCGTTCAAAAGGGGCGCGTGGACGCGTCGCAAGATACAGTCGGAGTGCCGCATGCACGCGATGTGGCACAAGACCGGCAATACCTTGCCGGTGATGGTCAACGGCCGGCAGACGGGCAGCAAAAAATGTTCTGGTGCTGCACACCAACAAGAACTTCGACTAGCAGAGGACCAACTGGGTGATGCACCAGTACCACCTCGGGGACCTGGAGCAAGAGAAGGAGCGGGAGCTGGTCCTCTGCAAGATTTTCTACCAGACGAACACTAGGGCCAGGAGTAAAAAGATAATAAGTTAGTTTGGTATTGGTAGTTGTACTACCTTGTCGTCCGCAAGTTGGTATTGTTGTTAACGATCTTTTGGTATGAACTTGCATTTGCTTCCAACCATCATGCCGAGGGTCGACGTGGATATAAAGCTGAATCATTTATTTTCGAAACGAATTTCAGGCACCTGATTTTTATTTGATGGGTAGCATAAGCACCCGCCGTTCGAATTCCCAGTTCTCCAATTTTTTCGAAGCAAGTGCATGCACTTATTATCACGATAAAAAAACAATATCCGTGCTGCATCCCAATTATCAGTCTATACTTGCAGAATTCTCTCGTTTATTGAGCACGTATATTGTTTTTTCAGGTTGAGCAAGTTTCAACTGAGCTGTAGATTGCCAGGGTTGTTTTGTTTTTAACAGGCCCAGCCCATGACGACAACAGGGCACAAAGATCCAACAGGTTCTATTTTCTCTTACAACATCCGCAGGCAGTTTGGCCCGCCAGCGTTAGTTATATTTTGTCTTACAACATCCGCAGGCAGTTTTTTTACTGAATCAAACACACAGCCCAGTTCTATTTTCCTCTTGAAACGCATGTCCTACATCCGTTTTCTAAGCTCTACCTATAGTTTTACTAGTTCGTATACACATATCATTATATTGAAAACACATAAAATTCCCTTTTCGTATTTACATCCTTATTTTTGTTGTTTTTTCCCACCCAGCGCTGATTGTTTTACCACTGGTTTTCCCTTAAACCAACTAAATTTGTCCCACGTCTTATTTGCTTACAAAAACAAAACAATTTTTTGGCAACTCAATAAGTTCTTAAAAAAATGTTTATCATTTTGGGATTACAATAGTTCGGACTCCACCGAAATATGCAAAATAAGGTTGGACTTTTTGACCGTGGTCCTAGGCAGAAAATGGGTTGTAATAAATTACTTGAGAATTAGCAAATGGGCTGCAAATTATAAAAAATAGCAAATGGGCTTTATGTTGTCTGCCACAGATTTGGAGGCTGACTAGTGGGCCTACTAAGTTCATGCGTACACAAGGTTTCTGAAAAAAGAAACTTAGTCAACAATCGACTCTACCAGCGTCAGTCCGTTAGATGTCAATCTAACGACAATCGTGCTTCTACAGTCTCTGATCCTCCTGCCCCAGCCGCCCAAACCAGCGCCATCGGAACCGCCTGCTCCCGCCTCCCGTGGCCGGCAGTGCTGCCAAGAAGGCCTCACGGCCCCATCATACTCGCATCCCTGGCCTGTCTATCCCTCTACTCACCCACACCTCCTGTTATTTTCCGGCGACGGCTGTCGGATTTCGGGTTCCGGCAGACCCTTAAGGTTCGAACACTGGGGTGCGCGCGGAGATTACGCCTTCAACCTCTCCGTCTCACAAGGATCTAAGCTACTGAAAGAAATGCACAAGAGACACGAGATTTATACTGGTTCGGGCCACCGTTGTGGTGTGATACCCTACTCCAGTGTGTGGTTTGTGGATTGCCTCTTGGGGCTGGTGAGGATGAACAATACAAGGAAGAACAACCTTGCGAGGGTCTGTTCTTGGTTGGTGGATGAACTGCTAGGGGAGTGCAGCCACCCTTCACTCTCTCTCTTTCTTACTCTGCATCCTATCAGTCTCTCACTGGTCGAACCGTTGAACCCCTTGCAATGTGGGTGGCTAGTCCTATTTATAGAGGCCCTGGTCCTCTCCCCAAATATTGAGCGGGAAGGGATCCAACAATGGCGGGCTAATTTGAAGGGGGACAGCTAGTACATCCATCCTGACAAAAGCAGTCTTTGCCTGCCAAAGGCTCTGGTGATGACGCCGCGCTGGGCTCCATGGTGACCTCCGTCTTGTAGTCCGCTTGGTCCTGGTCTTGTTGCACCGAAGAGGCAACCTTTGCCTGATGCCTCGGTACCCCGCGGCTGCGCTTGTCCCCTTTGCACCGAATAGGAAAGAAGGACGCTGCGCGCGCTGGCACCCGCCTGGTGCCCTGGGTCGCCACGGCTCACGTCATGGGCACCTCGCGAGGTACCCCGCCTTGATGTCTCCGCCTCCTCACGAGCCTGCCTGATGAGGCTTGGCCTGAGGAAGTGCCGTGTCGTCCACCTCGCGAGGCTTGGCCCCTCGCGAGGGTCTTGAGTCTTGTGCTGATGAAGATGGGCCATGTTGGGCCTCCAGTTGAGCCACGCCGCAGGCCGCAGGCAGGCAAGTCTGGGGACCCCCGTTCCCAGAACGCCGACAGTAGCCCCCGGGCCCAAGGCGCGCCTGGACTTGGCCGTGCCGAGAGGCGAAAGGGCAAGGGCTAAGCGCCGCGGGCCCTAACAGCCTGCGGCCTTGGACGCCGCATGGCGGTTGATTGGACGTGGGTGCCTTAACAACTGCGCGGGTTGCCAAGGGAGAGGCATCTTCCTAGACTTCACCCTTGCTTTCTCTGGTTGCTGCTCAGATCCCCTTTCTTGCGCCTCCCCTTTCTTCCTCCAAACTTCCAGATCTTCTCCGGTTGCGCGGCCTAGAAAACCATGGCGCCTCGCCAGCCTCCGGCCGCAACTTGGTATTCTCCCGCTCTGGATCCGCCGAAAGTGTCCGAGGCCAGCCTTGCCCGGCTGCGCCGGATGGCGGCGGCGCAGGGCGTCGACGGGACGGAGGTGTTCAAGGTTGGCTCCGCCACCCCTGAAGGTCGAGGGAGAACCTTTTACCCTCTCTTTGTAAGTGCCATTGCAGCGGGCTTGGTGCCTCCCTTCTCCAAGTTCTTCTTCTCTGTCCTCCGCCATTACAAATTGCAAGCTCTGCATCTCCACCCCAACTCCGTTCTTCTTCTGGCGATCTTCGCTTACTACTGTGAGGCCCATGTTGGGGTACAGCCCTCGGTGGCCTTGTTGCGCCACTACTTCTACCTCCGGACCTCTGGCAGTTCTCCTTCTGCGTGCGCAAGCTTAGTTGCGTGTGGCAGCACCAATGCCATCTCAGGTCCCGGGAAGAGGGCTGAGGGCTTCCGGAACAAGTGGGTTTTGGTAGATGCTGGATGCATCCACCCTCGGCTGATCCTGCCCACGGAGCAGCCTGTGAGTGCCGGCGACTGGCTCCGGGAGGAGCTCACGGATCCCCGCGCGAAGCTGGTGTTGGAGAAGATGGACGCGGACTTGAGGCCGGCCTGTTTGGAGACAGCGAAGTTGACCGGTGCGTCTCTGCTGAGGGAGTTCCTGGAGCAGCAGCTAGCTCCACTCCGGAGGTACTCTCCTCCCATGTGGAGGCCTCATCTGAGCCTCGAGCCTGTGGACGATGGGGATGTGGACGCGGTTCTTCAATCTCTGGTCGGGAGCGCGGTGGCAATGTTGGAGGGCGCTCCCATGCCCTTGTTCCTTTGCGACGACTGGAAACGGGTGGTGAAGTCCATGCCCATTTTCAACGGGGACGGGCTCGTGCCCGTGGTGTCTCCTGGAGGACCGGTGGATGTGCCCTCCGGCGACTCCAGTGAGGAGGAGGACAAAGAGGAGCGGGGAGTGGAGCCCGATTCTGGGGTGACCGACGGGGAGTCGAGGGCTCCCCTCCCTCGGTGCTCGCCCCGTACTCTCCGCCTTTCGCCGAGCGATGATGATGATGATGATGATGATGACGTGCTGGGCAGCGGGAGCTCGCCCCCGATCCCGAAGAAGGACAGGACCGGGCTGATTCCTCGCGGGTCTGCCCCTGCCCCAAGGCAGTCCGCAGACGCGCCTTCTGCTTCCAAGGTCGACCCTTCCAGCCGGCTGTTTGGCTTGAAGTTGGGCCGGAAGCTGCCCAAGCCCGCCGGCGATGACCCGTAAGCGCTTGATCCTTGTTCTTTTGTTCCTTGTTCTACCGTCGAGGCTTGATGATTGCTTCTCTTGGATAGGCTGGCGCCCTTGGCAAAGAAACCGAAGAAGGCTCCCGAGGCTTCATCCGCAGCGACTCCGCCTGCGGAGGGGGGTGACTGCGGCGCGCGGGCTTCTCCTGCCCGGTCGCCCTCGGGAGGCCTGGCCCTGCTGGCTGGGGCGAGCTCAGCCCCCATGTCCCAAGTGACTCCAGAGGTGCCCTCGTCAGGCGCCACCGCTACGGCTGTGGGGACGCAGCGGACTCCGCCTCAGGACACGGCGGCCCTGCCACCGTTACTTCCTCCTCCCGCTGTCTTGGAGCGCACGGATGTTTCCCCGCCTTCTTCTTCCATCCTGGAACATGCCGTTGCTGAGCTGGACCGGCTGCGGCAGGATCCTCTCGGCGCCGACCCTCGCCTGGTGGCCGGGCGCTTGGAGCTGGCTTCTGGATGGATTCGCTCTGATACTTCGATCCGAGCGGCGCTGGTTCAGGCTTCGACAGCCTGTGACGAGGAGAGGCAGGCTGTCCTCGAGGCGAAGGCTGCCCGTGACTCGGCCTTGGGGGAAGCAGTCAAAACCCGCGATTGCTGCAAGGCGTTGGAGGACGAGCTGCAAGGCCTACGGGGCCAACTTGCGGAGGAGGTTCGCCTTCGCCAGGAGCAAGAGAAGGGGGCAAAGGCGCGTGAGGCGGCGCTCAAGGGCCGGGAGGCCAAGCTCAAGAAGCGCCGCGACCGCCTAAACGCGCTGTAGGAAGAGCTGGAGGCGACGAAGACCGAGCTGGGCGCCAAGGCTCAGGTCCTCGCCGAAGATCGCGTGGCCTTCGCAGACATGGAGGAGGACGCCCGTGCTTCGCTGAAGATGCTTTACGAGAGCGGCTTGGACAGCCCGCTATCTGGTGACGAGGATGGCCCCGCCAAGCTGCTTCCCTTCCTGGTCAAGGCTCTTGGGGACGTTGTCCTCGGCATCGGCCCCGCGGCCGAGGCCGAGGCGCACGTCATGTCTTCGGTTGCGCTGACGCGGGTCTTCGCCCACGTCTACCTCCGCGATCCCAACGCCGACCTCGACGCCCTTCTGGAACCGGTGAGCGGCGAGGGTGCTGCTGCCGCTGTCGAAGCTGTGAAGGGGCGCGCGGAGGCGTTGCTGGAGAAGTTCTGGGCCTTCAGCACCAGGCCGAAGCAAGGAGCTGCCGACCCTGCCGTTCCACGAGGCGAAGCCGCCGCCAACAAGTGACCCCGTTCCGTCGCTGCTCTTCTTTTAGTTTCTGCACATGTATCACGCCTCGGGGAGGCATTTAAACTTGCGTTTGGTACTGAGACGGCAGTATGGGTTGTAATATTTGCTTTTTAAGTTCCTTGGATTTTATGTTTGTCTTCCCTACTTGCTTGTGTTCTACGCCGGCAGAGCCCGGCCCCGCGCATGCCTCACCCAGCATTAGCCCCGACCGGAAACCAGGATGGGACCAAAGGAGTGAGGGGCCACGTGACAAGTTAGGCTCCTGAGTCGCGATGCTCAGGAGTCCCCCTTGGCACACGAACAACAAGTAGGGAAGCGCGATGTAGGCGTGTCTTCCGTTCTACGTCTACAGAGCCCGACTCTGCGCGTACCTCACCCAACATAGCCTTTCGGAACTAAGGAGTGAGAGGCTACGGAGCCAGTTAGGCCCCTGGGTCGCGATGCCCAGGGGTCCCCCTTGACGCGCAAACGGCGGGTGATGAAGCGAGGTGTAAGTGTGACTACCGTTCTACGTCTGCAGAGCCCGGCCCCGCGCGTACCTCACCCAGCATAGCCTTTCGGAACTAAGGAGTGAGGGGCTACAGGAACAATTAGGCCCCTGGGTCGCGATGCCAAGGGGTCCCCCTTGACGCGCAAACGGCCTTCGTACCTTGGCTCCGCTCGGGGAGAGACGTGCGGCGAGCCAGGCCCGAGGGGCCCGTCTGGGCGGCGTACGTCTGGACGTGACCCAGCAGTAGCCCCCGTGCCCAGCCTCCTCGCACGGCGCTCCAGAGGGGAGGTGTTGCGATGAGTCCAGCCACTGAGCTCTGGGCTCCCTGAGGTTAACGCGGTCCGAAGGCCACCCTCAGTTGTTTATCACCAGCGCGGAGCATAGCACTTCCGTATGTGTACGGGCATAGTCGCTCCTCGGCAGTGTCGTCAGCCAGCCGGAGCATGGTGCTTCCACTGGTACGTGGGAGGGGGATCCCCTCCGGGAGGAGCCCCCGGGGCGTATACAGCCCCGCGCTGACACGTGACCGGCACGGTAGAGCTAGGTGAGGTGTATCTGGGCACCCGTGAGCCAGCGCGGGACTCACGAGGCCCTACCTTTGGGCGGGTTGCGCCCGGCACTGGGCCATATCTTGAAATGTGTCCCTACAAAATTTGGTTAGATGCCGGTACTCTACGTCCTCGGGTCCTGGCCCTCGAGCTTGTCTGGACCGTCGCTGGTATGCCAGGTCGCGATGCCGTGGACAAGACCAGAGGGTGAGGGCTGTTGAGCCAGTAAGAGCCCTGAGTCGCGATGCTCAGGCACCCCCCCTTTAACGTGCAAGTAGTCGACATGGAGAAGATGGGATGCCATGGGCAGGCATCAAGTAATCATGCATGATAGGCGAATGCATAGCTAGAAATAAGCGCGATGGAGATACACGCCGCTGGGCCCAGCCCCAGCGCCTTGGGGATGATGCAGCCCGAGGGGCGCCCCCAACAGAGCAGACTAACGACCTGAAGGTAAAAGCAGATACACGCCGCAGGGATGGACCCACGCGGCCTGGGAGTGATGCAACCCTGGGAGGGCGCTCCCAGCTGAGAACGAAACTTGGAAAATGTCACCTGAGGATGCCGTTGGCGAAGTGGTGTTGGTGTAGTAGGCTCGGTGGGCTGCGGAAGCTGATCCTCACGAGCCCCTAGGCCCCGGGGCATCGGGAGGCTCTGGAGGCCCTGGTGGCTCCTCGCGAGCTGCCTTCATCTCCGTCAGTGCCGCAGAGCGCCTGTCTTCCTGAGCCTCCCTGATGCCCCTCGTGAGGCGCTGGCACGCCGCAGCCACGCTCGGCAGGCCGTGAGGCATGCGAACACGGCTGTGGGGTGGTCCTCCGCAGCGCCCCACTCGCGAGGGCTAGAGGCGCTCCGTTGTGGCGATCTGATTGAGCCCGGGTACGTCGATGCAGACGCGCAGCCCACCATCTTCGCCTGGATGTGGGGCCACAGCTGGTGGGCGACGGCAACCTCTCATGATCCTTGCCTCCTGTAGCTCCTGAACGGCCTCGCTGACGAACTCTTGCTGGTCTGGTCTTCCTTGCCTGGCTCCTCCTTGAGGGAGACGTGCTTTGAAGCTCGCCTCCACATGGTGCCCAAGCGCCTCCCTCGTGACCCTGGCTAGGTCGGTGGCCCTCCAGGTGAGAGCCCCCAAGCCCTGCCTGAGGAGGGCGCTGGGCGCGCGTTCCTATGCGATGGAAGGAGGGTCCTCCCGAGCAGGCACGGGCCCTGAGGTGCCTACCTCCTAAGGGGCTGAGCCTGGCGACATCTTCTTCTTCTTGGGGGTGGTCTCCGGAAGCCTCCTGCTTCCGCGATCTGGGTCTTCAAGTGACGCGGCCTAAAAGGCTCGCTCCAGGGAACACACTGCATCTCTCTCTTCGCAGGGCACGGTGATGACGCCTCCACTCCCGGGCATCTTGAGGACGTTGTAGCTGTGGTGAGTCACGGCCATGAACTTGGCCAGCGCTGGGTACCCGAGGATGGCGTTGTACGGCAGGCGGATGTCGGCGACGTCGAAGTCGATGAGCTCGGTGCGGTAGTTGCTGCGGGCCCCTAAGGTGATAGGGAGGCGGACCTGCCCGATCGGGACCGTGGAACCGTCGGTGACTCCTGAAAAAGGCTTGGTCGGCTGTAGCTGGTCGTAGGGTACTTGGAGGTTGTTGAAGGTCTCCACGGACAGGACGCTGAGCCCTGCCCCTCCGTCGATGAGGGTCTTGGTGACCAACACGTTGCTAATGACTGGAGAGCAGAGCATCGGGAGGACTCCGGCCGTGGCCGAGCACTTGAGCTGATCTGCTGAGCTGAACGTGATGGCGCACGCCGACCACCTGAGGGGGCGCGTTGCTTCGAGCTTGGGGAGAACTGCATTCACCTCGCGGGCGAACTGCTTGAACATGCGTTGGGAGGCTGGGGCTTGAGCTCCGCTCAGGATGCAAGCGATTGCGCGTGGCTCCTGGAAGCCCCCAGCCCCCTCGTCCTAATGGCGGTCTTCATTCCTTCTTGGTGGAGGCGGCAGAGGAGGCAGGCCTGCGTTGTCGTGAGGGCGATCCTCACGAGGCTGATCCCTCCAGTCCCCCTCGCGAGGCAGGTCTCGCCAGCGGTCCTCGCGAGGTTGGTCGCGCCACCCTTGGCGCGGGCCGCGGTCTTCCCAGCGCCCTGGGTTTCTTCCTCCTCCTCGGCCGTAGCCCCGGTCGGCACGGTCAGGGCGGCGGCCGATCCTTCCTTGTCGCACGGCGCGGAGTTCTTGACATTCGTTGGTGTTGTGGGTGTGGAGGTCGTGGTATACGCAGTACCGGCTGCCTCTGGAGGAGTCGGTAGATCTCTGCCACGCTTGGTGTCTGGTTTGGCCGCGAGCACGGCAGCCCCCTTGCGCTTCACGTCCTTGGCCTTGGGCTTCTTCTCTTCTGGGTCCGCAGTTGGCAGCTCGAGGAGGGAGAGGCGCCCCTCCTCAGCCCTGGTGCATCTGTTCGCCAAGTTGAACAGCTCCAGGGCGGTGCAGAGGTCCTCATGCATCGCCAGCTCCTCCTTAATCTTGACGTCGCGCACGCCATCGGAGAAGGACGAGATGATGGCCTCCTCGGACACCTTGGGGATCTTGAGGCGCGCGCTGTTGAAGTGCTGGATGTACTTCTGCAGGGTCTCTCCAGGTTGTTGCTTGATGCGGCGCATGTCGCTCACGGCGGGCGGCCGGTCGCGAGTACCTTGGAAGTTGGCGACGAAGCGGGTGCGCATCTGGTCCCAGGAGGAGATCGTTCCTGGAGCCAGATTCAGGAGCCAGGTGCGAGCTCCTTCCTTCATCGCCATGGGGAACCAGTTCGCCATGACCTTCTCGTCCCCTCCGGCAGCCTCAAGGCCCAGCTCATAGAGCTGGAGGGACTCTGCGGGGTCAGTTGTGCCGTCGTAGCGCAGAGGCAGGTCAGGCTTGAACTTGGCGGGCCACGCGACGCTGCGCAGCTCTGGGGTGTAGGCGAGGCAGCCCGCGGTGGCCACGAAAGGCCTTGGTTGGTGAAGAGCTCGGTCTTGAGGGTCCCCACGCGCTGCAGCTAGGAGCAGGGCAGGGTCTTGGTGTGCTGGAGCGGGAGCGGGCAGTGCCCTGGCAGCCCCTAGCGGGCGAGGGATTTCTTGGCAGCTTCGTTCTTGCTGCGTCGGCACCTGGCGGAGCGGGTTCCGCCCAGGGGCCATGCGCCTTGGAGCCATGGGGTCTTCTTGGGGAGGAGGCTGCTGGCTCGCCCCCGGAGCTTCGTGGCCCACGCGGGGCAGAGTGTGACGCAGCGGAGCGGACGGCGCAGGAGAGCCCCCTGCGGCGCGGATGAGCTCGGCGACGCGGTTGAGCCACTCCTCGTAGACGTCGTCGACGGGTCGGTAGCGCAGGAGCTCGTTTGCCGCGATGAGCGCAGCTCGAGCCTCCAAGGGTGCGCGGAGCGCGCGGGACGAAGAGCCGGCTGGCGCGAGCGACGGAGTGGCGGTGCGGCCGTCTTGCCGCACGGACGGGTGCTGAGACGATGCCTGCTGCTCGCCCCCCACCGGGCCGGTGGCGGCGTTGACGGCGGGCGACGGGGAATGATGAGGACGCCCACCGACGGGGGCGGTCTAGGCGACCCGAGAAGCGATGGCGGCCCGGCGCTTGGCGCGGGCCCGACGAGCGTCAGACATGGTTGTGACGGTCGGAGGAGAACAGAGCGATGGAAGATGAATTCCGGCGCACCCCTACCTGGCGTGCCAAATGTCGGATTTCGGGTTCCGGCAGACCCTTAAGGTTCGAACACTGGGGTGCGCGCGGAGATTACGCCTTCAACCTCTCCGTCTCACAAGGATCTAAGCTACTGAAAGAAATGCACAAGAGACACGAGATTTATACTGGTTCGGGCCACCGTTGTGGTGTAATACCCTACTCCAGTGTGTGGTTTGTGGATTGCCTCTTGGGGCTGGTGAGGATGAACAATACAAGGAAGAACAGCCTCGCGAGGGTCTGTTCTTGGTTGGTGGATGAACTGCTAGGGGAGTGCAGCCACCCTTCACTCTCTCTCTTTCTTACTCTGCTTCCTATCAGTCTCTCACTGGTCGAACCGTCGAACCCCTTGCAATGTGGGTGGCTAGTCCTATTTATAGAGGCCCTGGTCCTCTCCCCAAATATTGAGCGGGAAGGGATCCAACAATGGCGGGCTAATTTGAAGGGGGACAGCTAGTACATCCATCCTGACAAAAGCAGTCTTCGCCTGCCAAAGGCTCTGGTGATGACGCCGCGCTGGGCTCCATGGTGACCTCCGTCTTGTAGTCCGCTCGGTCCTGGTCTTGTTGCACCGAAGAGGCAACCTTTGCCTAATGCCTCGGTACCCCGCGGCTACGCTTGTCCCCTTTGCACCAAAGAGGAAAGAAGCACGCTGCGCGCGCTGGCACCCGCCTGGTGCCCTGGGTCGCCACGGCTCACGTCATGGGCACCTCGCGAGGTACCCTGCCTTGATGTCTCCGCCTCCTCACAAGCCTGCCTGATGACGCTTGGCCTGAGGAAGTGCCGTGTCGTCCGCCTCGCGAGGCTTGGCCCCTCGCGAGGGTCTTGAGTCTTGTGCTGATGAAGATGGGCCATGTTGGGCCTCCACTTGAGCCACGCCGCAGGCTGCAGGCAGGCAAGTCTGGGGACCCCCGTTCCCAGAACGCCGACAACGGCAGCCGAACCAGCCAACCCTCGTACTCTCCACCGCGTGGGCAGCCACTGCCATGTCCTCCCCGGCTCCGTGTCGTTCCCTTCGTAGGCCTCGCCGTCGTCCACCGCCCTGGTGCTCTCGGCGCGGCGTGGCCAACGATGCCCATCCAACGACCGTAGTGCTTCTTCAACCTCTAGTCTTCTTGCCCCAGCTGCCCAAAGCAGCGCTGGTCGTGCCGCATGCTCCTGCCTCCCGTGGCCGGCTGTGCTGCCGCGGAGGCCTCACCATCCCCATACTACTCCCACCGCTGGCCAAGCCATCCCACCACTCACCCACTCCCCTTGTTATTCTGCGGCGGCAACAGCCTCACACCGCAGTCGAACCAGTGAACCCTCGTACTCCTCCCCGGGTGGGTATCCACTGCCGTGTTTTCCCCGGCTCCGCGTCGTCCCCTTCCTAGGCCTCGCCGTCGTCCACCGCCTTGGTGCTCTCGGCGCGGCGTGGTCAACGTGGTCAACGACATTCCATCGGATGAGTACTGTACGTGGAGAGGCTGACAGCTGGGTCCACGGCCACAGCCCAGTTTTTTTGTGATTTACCAAGTAAGTCACTTTGTCAGGCCTGTTGGTCTGCAAATCATTCAAGACGAAGAGGAGAGCTTTCATTCGGCTGGCCGAGAATATGGCCCATCAGTAATGAGAAATGGGCTATACATTTTTAAAACACATCACACCGACAATTAGTTTCAAATATCTTTTTTTTTTCATTTCGAGATTTGAAATTACATTAATTTTTATGCGTGGAGAATTTGTTGGATTTTATATTGATATACATTTATTTTTAAAATCAGTTTGAATGTGAGTCAAAATTTCGGGATTAAAAACAGTTCGAACCGCACCAAAAAAAGCAAAATTATCGTATAATTTTTTAACCATGGCCACAATATGGGCTGTAATGCTAACAAAAAGAATATGGGCTCCAAAAAAACCTTAATAATTAGCAAATGGGCTGTAAATTATTAGAAATAATGGCAGATGGGCTGTATGCTGTTTCCCACAGATTTGAGGCTTTCCTAAAAAAAGGTTGACGCACAAGCAGTGACTGTTGGATGGCCATCCAACGGCCGTCGTGCTTCTTCAATCTCTGCTCTTCCTTCTCCAGTCGCTCAAACAGTTGCCGGCGGGACTGCCTGCTCCCTCCTCCCCGCGGCCGGCTCTGCTGCCGCGCAGGCCTCAGCGCCCCATTGTACTCCCATCGCTGGCCTAGCCATCCCTCTACTCACCCACACCTGCTGTTATTCTCCGGTGACGGCAGACGAACCAGTAAACCCTCGTACAGTCGTACTCACCTCCGCGTGGGAAACAACTACCGAGTCTTCCCTGCCTCCGTGTCGTTCCCTTCCTAGGCCTCGCCGTCGTCCACCGCCCTGGTGCTCTCGGCGCGGCCTGGTCAACGTGGTCAACGACCGACATGCATCTGAAGTGGACTTTAGGTGGAGAGGCCGATAGCTGGGTCCACGGCCACACGCAAGGAAATGCCTCCTTATTACGCGCAAAATAATGATTCCTCCACCTGACATCTGGGACCCACCGAAAGGGCCTCCGTATTTCGTGAAAAAAATGTTACCGCCGCTGACAGCTCAGACCCACCAGCTATATCTTCGCACGCAAGGAAGTGCCTCCTTATTACGCACAAAAAAGTGAATACTCCCCCTGTTAGCTGGGACCCAGTATAGTGGCAGGCTGACTTGTGAGCTTACTAAGTTGACGGGGACGGAGGGCTTTGTTAACTTAGTCAATATGCACGATTCTAGCTCCAGTGACCGTATGATGTCCATCCAACGACCGTAGTGCTTCTTCAACCTCTGGTCTTCTTGCTCCAGCCGCCCAAACCAGCGCCGGTCGTGCCTCGTGCTCCTGCCTCCCGTGGCTAGCTGCGATGCGGCGGAGGCCTCACCGCCCCCTACTACTCCCACCACTGGCCAGGCCATCCCTCTACTCACCCACACCCCCTGTTATTCTGCGGCGACAGCAGCCTCACACCGCAGCCGAACCAGTGAACCCTCGTACTCCTCTCCGCACGGGCTTCCACTGCTGCGTCTTCCCCGACTCCGCGTCGTCCCCTTCCTAGGCCTCACCGTCGTCCAGACCACCGCCCTGGTACTCTTGGCGCGGCGTGGTCAACGTGGTCAACGACCGACTTTCATCGAAAGAGTACTATACGTGGAGAGGCTGACAGCTGGGTCCAGGCGGCCGCAAGGAAGTGCCTCCTTATTACGTGCAAAATAATTATTCCTCCACCTTACAGCAGGGACCCACCGGACGGGCCACCTTATTTTGCAAAAAAAACGTTTCCCCCCTGACTGCTCGGACCCACCGGACGGGCAAGCGTATTTCGCAAAAAAAACGTTCGCCCCGCTGTTAGCTCGGACCCACCGGAAGTGCCTCCTTATTACGCACAAAAAAATGAATACTTCCCCTGCTAGCCGGGACCCACCATGGTGGGAGGCTGACTTGTGGCCCTACTAAGTTGACTGGGACGGGGGCCTTTGTCAACTTTAGTCAATATGAACGATTCTAGCTCCACTGACCGTACGATGTCCATCCAACGGCCGTAGTGCTTCTTCAACCTCTAGTCTTCTTGCTCCAGCCGCCCAGAGCAGCGCCGGTCGTGCCGCATGCTCCTGCCTCCCATAGCCGGCTGTGCTGCCGTGGAGGCCTCACCGCCCCCTACTATTCCCATCACTGGCCAGGCCTTGCGGCGACGACAGCCTCACACCGCAGCCGAACTAGTGAACCCTCGTACTCCTCTCCGCGCGCGCGTGGGCTTCCACTGTCGCGTCTTCCCCGGCTCCCCATTGTCCCCTTCCTAGGCCTCACCGTCGTCCACCGCCCTGGTGCCCTCGGCACGGCGTGGTCAACGTGGTCAAGGAACAACTTCCATCGGACGTGGACTGTACGTGGAGAGGCTGACAGCTGGGTCCACGGCCGCAGCAAGGAAGTGCCTCCTTATTACGTGCAAAATAATTATTCCTCCACCTGATAGCGGGTACCCATCAGACGGGCCACCGTATTTCGCCCCCCTGACTGCTGGGACCCACCAGCTACATCTTCGCAGGCAAGGAAGTGCCTGACAGTCGGGACCCACCTGGTCGAAGCGTACTTAGCGTTGTCATTCTGGTCGCGAACGTGTACGTACATATATACTGGTGGATGTATAGGCGCGCACGTGTCGTAGTAGAGGCGGCCATGGTGCAAGAAAGAAAATACGGCCATGTATGTGTACATACGGGCGGGGTCTCGAACGCCTACTCGCGCATATGTACGGCGAGGGCTCATGTACATGGCTGGGTCGGAATGGAGAAACAGCTTCGTCGTCGTGTTCATGGGTCGGAACGGAATGCGTGGTCGTGTTCATCGGGAGGGTTTGTACGGAAGAGGCGATGGAAATGAGGCCTGGCGTACCGCACAACGGAGGAAACGGACCTCCTAGGGTCGAAATGGTGGTCCTGTTGATCGGGAGGGGTGTGGCGTACCGCAAAACGGAGGAAACGGACCTCCTACGGTCGAAACGGGGGTTGTCGGTGTTAAAACCGGCGGATCTCGGGTAGGGGGTCCCGAACTGTGCATCAAGGTCGGATGGTAACAGGAGACAAGGGACACTTTATTTTACCCAGGTTCGGGCCCTCTCGATGGAGGTAAAACCCTACTCCTGCTAGATTAATATTGATGATATGGGTAGTACAAGAGTAGATCTACCACGAGATCAAGGAGGCTAAACCCTAGAAGCTAGCCTATGGTATGATTGTGTATGATGATGGTTGTCCTACGGACTACAACCCTCCGGTTTATATAGACATTGGATAGGGTTAGGGCTATACAGAGTCGGTTACAATGGTAGGAGATCTTCAATATCCGCACGCCTAGCTTGCCTTCCACGCCAAGGAAAGATCCTTCCGGACACGGGACGAAGTCTTCAATCTTGTATCTTCATAGTCCTGGAGTCCGGCTGAAGGTATAGTCCGGCTATCCGAACACCCCCTAATCCAGGACTCCCTCAGTAGCCCCTGAACCAGGCTTCAATGACGACGAGTCCGGCGCGCAGATTGTCTTCGGCATTGCAACGCGGGTTACTCCTCCAAGTTCTTCAAGAAGATTGTAAACACCAAAAATAGTGTCCGGCTCTGCAACATAAGTTTCCACATATTGCCATATAGAGAATAATATTAACACAAATCAAATCTGCTGACGTATTCCGCAGTGCGTCATAACACTGCGGCCAAGCTCTTTATATAAATTGTTTTCATTGTTCCACCTCAGCGTGTTTAGCGAGGCGATTTCCTTGGCACGTCTTGTCAAAGAAGAGATCGTGTGCCCCTTTTAACGGGATTCTCATCAATACGGACGTGGGTAACCCAACCGCGCCATTTACCATGGCGCTTGGGAGGCAAGTGAGTTTTATTAGGTAGGTGGGGATGCCTAACCGCACCCGCTTGTATAAAGGGATAATGATTCACCTTTTTACCTATGCCTTCTTCCTCCTTTGCCAATCCATCTCTCGCGCACTCAAGCTCCAGCGCCCAAGTCCGCTCTTCCTTCCTCAACCTTCTCCAACAATGTCCGGAGCGGGAGGCAAGTGGATGGCCTCCTCCGTTACGGAGGCCCAAGTAAAAAAGCTAAGGAAAGCTGGATACTTGTCCAAGGACATCCCGCATCGGCTTCCTGAGAAGGGGCAGCTTCTTCCTACCCCAGGGCCCCATGAGAGGGTAGTTTTTCTTCCCCACTTCCTCCGCGGACAGGGCTTTCCACTTCACCCATTTGTCCAGGGGCTCATGTTCTACTATGGCCTGGATTTCCATAATCTGGCCCCGAACTTCGTCCTCAACATCTCGCCGTTTATCGTCATGTGTGAGGCCTTTCTCCGCGTCCGCCCCCACTTCGGCCTCTGGCTCAAGACCTTCAATGTCAAGCCCAAGGTGGTGTCCGGCACCCAGGTGGAGTGCGGAGGCGCTATGGTCGGCAAGATGGCCAACGTCCTCTGGTTCGAGGGCTACCTTGTGGAGTCCCTAAAGGGGTGGCAAGCCGGGTGGTTTTACATCACCGAGCCACGCGATTCGAAATGGGTCGCAGCCCCCGAATTCAGATCTGGACCCCCCACGCGGCTCATGTCCTGGAAACAGACGGGCCTGTCGTGGGGCAACGAGGAAGAAGTGACTGGGTTGCAAACGTGCATCCAGTCCCTGGTGAACAAGCCAATCCGGCTGATCAATGTGATCCAGGTCATGCTCGTCCGCCGGATCCTCCCGTGCCAACAACGGGATTTTTACTTTGTGGGAATTCGACCCGGCGCAGCACCAAACCCTCAGTAGGCTCTTCGACATGACGTATGAAGACGTCTGGAAGGTGCTGACCCAAGGCGCCGAGTCCCCCACATCCGCTTCTGAGGACCGCGGATACAGCTCGCAGCGTCACGCCAACGAGGTAAGCTATCTATACCTTTGACAGGTTCGTTGAGCTCTTCTTCATAGATTAACTCTATGCGGGATCTAAACTCCCTTTACCTTTGACAGGCTTGGCGGGCTATATCCGGACCAGTTAACTGTCCGGCTCCCCTGCCCGAAGACCCGGCCCCAGCTCTCCTAGCGAAGCTGTTGACTCCGGCACCTTACGTGGTGCCGGAGAAGAAGGCCAAGAAGAAGAAAACCACCGGGACTCGAAAGAGTTCCCGAAATATGGTGGTGTCGGACTCGTCATCTGACGAATCCGCAACGCTCTCCTCTCGTGAAAACGAGGAGGAGGAACAAGAAAGTTCTCCCCCCCAGCAGGGGGAGAAAAGAAGAAGAAGGCTACCCCAACGGGGGAGGCCGAGGGTCGAGGAAAAGGAAGACCCCTCCGCCGGACTACTCCCACGACGCCGAAGAGGGCGAAGAGGAGTGGCTGGACAGAGCCAAGCGTCCGGCGAAATCATAAGTACTTATATACCAGAGTGACTCATGATATTCTTTATTGCACTGCTTTTCCTAATGTCGAATATAATTATGCAGCCCGCCCCGGGACGAACTCGATAACTCGTCGAGTGGCTCCCTGGATTCGTCGGACGTGAACTCAGTTCCGCCCGCTGTTTCCCCTGCAGGGCAGACGACGCTGAAGTGGCGTCGCAGCAAGCTCCGGGGCAAGAGGATGTGGTCCTGGAGGAGCCGCAAGGCAATCCTCCGGACCCCAGGAGTGAAGGGGATAAGACCCCCCAGGGCTCCAAGTCCGGCCTTGAGCCGGACGGCGCGCCGGACTCAACAGTCCCGGTTCGCGGCGGGCGAACTCCTTCCAAGAGGAGCAAGCCCTCTGAGCCGGCGGCCTCCGTCCAACCAGAGGCGCCAGACAATCTGCTGGAGCTGCTTGACGGCGCCTCCATAGACGAGGAACACCGTACTGTTATCAGTGCGGTGATCCAAAGGGTTCAGTCCGCCAAGAGCGGACTGACTGAAGCTTGCGCTAGCCTTCTAACCGGCTTCGAGGTTAGTAAAAATATGTCAAAATATTACCGCATAGACAGTAGCCCCTGATGCTCTGTTCGGTGTTCGGAAAGAAAAGCCGAATAGAGGATCTAGTAATTTTCGCAGGAGTCTAACAACCAAAAGTCAAATATGCGTATGCAGGCTTCGCTGCTATCCACCGCCGCACTGACTGCGTAGGTGGATGTCCTTAAAAAGGACCTCGGGCGGACCGAGCAAGAGCTCGGCCTTGCCAAACGGTAGCTCGAGGAAAAAGAAGGTAAGAAATACCCTAAAAAAAGAAAAAAAGGTGCCTATAGAGAGGCTTGATTGCGGAAAGAATTAACAGGATTGTACTGCTTATTGTAGGGGCCACAACCGAGGTGGCAACCCTGAAGCAGGCGCTAGCTGAGGCCGGAAAGAAAACGGCCGAGGAGCGCACCGAGCGAGAAAGGCTTGGGGTTCAGGTCGGCGAGGTGCAGCAAGAGCTGCAAGCTCTCATGAAAAAGCATGAGAGTTTGGAGCTTCAGTCAAAAGCGCAAGCATCCGAGCTCGCGTCGGCCCTTGAGACCGCCAAGAGTGCCAAGGCCGAAACCCAAAAGGCCCTCCTAGAGTTGGAGGAGGTGAAAAAGGTAGCAGCGGGTAAGGCATTCTTAATGCAAAGTAGGAATATAAAAGTAAACTACCTGTTACTTACCCAAATCTGGAGTTCTCCAGGAGCGTTCGCCGATCTTCCCCGCAGCGTATCCGACGCCGCCGCGTTCCACCGAGCTAAAGAGGGCAGCTCGACGGAGAGTGTGTTCTGGTCTCAGTATTCTGAGGCCGGACACCCTGTGCCTTTGAGCGATCAGCTGAAACAGCTGGTCGAGCTCCACAAGGCGGCCGAACAGGCCATGAAGGGCTTACTAGTTCGGCTGTGGCCTGGAGAGGCCCTGCCTGGGAGCTATTTCAGGCTAGTGCGGCCGCTGGTGGAGGCCTGTCCACGAATTGAGGTCATCATGCGCTCCGCCTGCATTGAAGGTGCCCGGAGGGCCCTTGCCCGTGTAAGGGTACACTGGGGTAAGCTGGACGGAGAGAAGCTGGTGAAGGACGGGCCGCCGCCGGGGAAGGAGCATCGCAAGCCCGAGAACTACTACAAGGAAGTTCTTGCCGGAGCCCGCCTTGTCGCGGATGAATGTACTAAAGATGTAGTATTTGAATGAACTCGCTCGTTTGTATCTTGTGCGCTGAAAACTTGTTCATATGCGCTAAGCAATGCTTATTGAATTTAAAATATATTTTTCTGTGCGGCCGTTTATCAAAAATTGAGAGATGGCCAGTCGTCGGCTTCTGCCCCCATGCCACTAGTGCTGGGGTGTTCGGGATAAACCTAAGCGCTCTTTTTCCCATAGTTGGGTCCTTCGAGGGAGGCGCTCAGCACAACGAACCAGGCAATCGGACTATAATTCTTGAACACTCTCACTTAGCCATAGAACGTTATAATTTTAAATTTCGAAAAGCCCCTAGTTCGGAAGGCCGAATTCGGGGCGCTATCCACGCCTTTGGCCGGACATAGCCAGCTCCTTGCTCGAAGCGGCATAAGTCTTTAAGGACTCGAAAAACCTCTCGAACAGCGACCGGTCTCGCGCCTTATCATGACAGTCTGTTTTAGCTTTCTCCACTGAGGTGCTTAACCCGGCCGAACCGGGGCACAATCGCAGTGGTTCTCCTAGTGCTACCTTAGCCAATATAGCATAACGTAAGGCACCAAAACATAGGAGCCGAGCAAACCCAACATGTGACCAAAATCATGATTCGGAGCCGATGCATATAGTGCTATAAGTTCGGGGTGCCGCACTTGTGAAAGTGTACGAACTTCTCACACCAGATAGAATGGTAATGAAGCCCCTGGCGTGTTTTGCCATACCATGGTGTACGGGTGCGATCATGTTATTTAATAAACATATATATTAAAAGAGGACAACGCAAAAAATAGGCGAAAAGCTATGCATTGTTTATAAAGAGTCTATTTATCAAAGCAGAACGATACAAGTAATGCGATAAGCAAAAAGATATTAGACTATTTAACATGTCCTGACCAGGGGCAGGCCGCGGAATTTAGAAACAGATATACCGCTCGAAATAGAGACCACCTGTGAGTTCCATAATGCGGCGTAGCTTTGTCTGCTTCCCTGGGTCTTGCATCGTCTGTGCGGCAGCAAAGCCGAACAGGTTATCCAGAGTGTGGAGTCCTGAAAGTAATAAGAAGAATCCGGCAGCCCCTAGTACGTTTGACGCCGTATTGTAAGCATGTGATTAATGTGCCCCTCCCCCTGTGCCCATGGAATTTCAAGGGCATAATTGTGTACTCGAGGTACTAGTTCCGCTATGTTGCGATGGCTGGGGTTGGGGCCGTATTGCTACGCTTGCTCCGAACGTGCCAGGCGGTCTTGTTGCAGGTTACTCCGGGCGCACTTTGCATTGTCCGGCTTTTTAACGGCCGGACTGGAGAGTTGCCTTGAAAGGCTGCTTTGTACTTCTGCTGCGAGGGCCGCCGTGTGCTCCTCCGTACGGAGGGAGCGTTCAGTGTTTCCGTTGACCGTAATTACTCCTCGAGGACCTGGCATCTTGAGCTTGAGATATGCGTAATGCGGCACCACATTGAATTTAGCGAATGCGGTTCATCCGAGCAGGGCGTGATAGCCACTGCGGAACGGGACTATATCGAAGATTAACTCTTCGCTTCGGAAGTTATCCGGAGATCCGAAGACCACATCAAGTGTTACAGAGCCTGTGCAATTGGCCTCTACACCTGGTATGACGCCTTTAAAGGTCGTCCTTGTGGGCTTGATCCTTGATGGATCTATGCCCATTTTCCACACTCTATCCTGATAAAGCGGGTTCAGGCTACTGCCGCCGTCCATGAGGACTCTTGTGAGATGAAATCCGTCAATGATTGGGTCAAGAACCAATGTGGCAAAACCGCCGTGACGGATGCTAGTGGGGTGGTCCCTTCGATCAAAAGTGATCGGGCAGGAGGACCATGGGTTGAACTTTGGGGCGACTGGCTCCATCGCGTATACGTCCCGTAGCGCACGCTTCCGCTCCTTCTTGGGAATGTGGGTCGCGTATATCATGTTCACCGTCCGCACTTGCAGGGGAAACCCCTTCTGTCCATTGTCGTTCGGCGGCCTGGGCTCCTCCTCGTCGTCGCTATGCAGCCCCTTGTCTTTGTGTTCGGCTCTTAACTTGCCTGCCTGCTTGAACACCCAACAATCCCTGTTGGTGTGATTGGCTGGCCTTTCGGGGGTGCCATGAATCTAGCACGAGCGGTCGAGTATCCGGTCCAAACTGGACGGGCCCTGGGTATTCTATTTAAATGGCTTTTTCCGCTGACCGGATTTCTAGCCTCTGAATCCGGCATTTACTGCCGTATCCTCATTGTTGTCGCTGCTAACACGGCGCTTTTGCTTAGTTCGACGTGTCCTGCCACTTTTGTCCTTGGTATCCGAATTACCAGGGTTCTTTGATAAGTTGTTGCTGCGAGCTAGCCAGCTATCTTCGCCCGCGCAAAAGCGGGTCATGAGTGTCATGAGGGCTGCCATAGATTTCGGCTTTTCCTGTCCCAGGTGCCGGGCAAGCCACTCGTTGCGGATGTTATGTTTGAAGGCTGCTAGGGCCTCTGCGTCCGGACAATCGACTATCTGATTTTTCTTTGTTAGGAACCGTGTCTATAATTGCCTGGCCGATTCTTCTGGCTGCTGAATTATGTGGCTTAGGTCGTCGGCGTCCGGTGGCCGCACATAGGTCCCCTGGAAGTTGTCGAGGAATGCGGCTTCCAGGTCTTCCCAAGAACCGATTGAGTCCGCTGGTAGGCTGTTAAGCCAGTGCCAGGCTGGCCCTTTGAGCTTGAGGGGGAGATATTTGATGGCGTGTAGATCATCGCCACGTGCCATGTGGATATGAAGGAGACAATCTTCAATCCATACTGCCGGATCTGTCGTACCATCGTACGACTTGATGTTTACGGGTTTGAAACCCTCTGGGATTTTATGATCCATTACTTCATCCGTGAAGCATAGTGGGTGTGCGGCGCCCCTGTACTGGGCTATGTCACGACGCAACTCGGAAGAGCTATGCCTGTTGTGTTCGGCCCGGCCGGATTTATTGTGTCCAGAGTGAAGATCATCATCACGTGTCGTTGGGCGTCTGTGCGATCCATAGATCGATCTTGTTTGCCTTGCTTTATCCTCCAGTACATCTCGCAGGTCTGGCGCATTTTCCCGTGCCTTAGTTGAGTGGCGCCGGGGCATGGCTTGTTTAGAGGTTCGACAGGCCTCTCTGTCGCGGCCGCGAGGTGGCCGGTCTGCCATGTCATGCGTTGGTAATGTAGGTGCTTCCTCCTCTGATTGGGGTAGCGGCCTGCGGTTAGGATAATTTTTGGAGGGGCGCTCGAGTTCAAACTCTTCGGCCGCAAGGACTTCAGTCCATCTGTCAGCTAGCAAATCTTGATCATCTCTAAGCTGTTGCTGCTTTTTCTTTAGGCTATTCGCCGTGGCTAGAAGCCTGCGTTTGAAACGCTCTTGTTCGGCGGGGTCTGATGGTATGACGAATTCGTCGTCGTCGAGGCTTGCCTCGTCTTCGGAGGGAGGCATGTAGTTATCATCCTCAACCTCGCGCTCTGCCGCTCTCTCATGAGGGCTGGCTTCTCCATCTTCCTGCGCCGAATCTTGCTGGATTTGGTGTTCTTCGGCGCTATCTGGGGTAGTATTATCTCCCGTGCCGGAATCACCGTTTCTGCTATGGCGGGATTTAGAGCGGCGCCGTTGACGCCGGCGCTTTGGCTGTTTTTTCAAGGTGTCATCCTCCGCTGTTCCATCGCTATCTCCATCCTTTGGAGTGTCCACCATATATATGTCATATGACGAGGTGGCTGTCCAGCGCCCTACGGGTGCTGGTTCTTGTTCGTCTCCTCCTTCGTCGTCCATACCATCGAAGTCTTCGGAGCAGAAGTCAAGTATGTCGGTTAAATCATCGACAGTGGCTATTAAGCTGGTGGTGGGTGGGCTTTGAATTTCTTCGTCGTCCGAATCCCAACCTCGCAGACCATAGTCCGGCCTGGGCTCTCCTGACAAAGAGAGAGACTTGAGAGAATTCAGGATATCACCGAAAGGTGAGTGCTGAAAGATGTCCGTGGCGGTGAACTCCATTATAGGCGCCCAATCGGATTCAATCGGTAGGGGCACGGGAGGCTCGGAGTTCGGAGAAGAATCCGGCTCCTCGGAGTCATGGGCCATGCGGAGTGTGGGGCTGGCGTTCGGCTCGGTCGCCTTCAAGATCGCAGCCCCCGAGGTGACGTCCAGCCGTTCATCCTCAAAGAACGCAGCGGGCTCCGAGTCGAGGATCGGGGCCGGTGCGTGTGCAGCCTCCAGGGCACTGTTCGGAGGCAGAGCTATATCATGCCCCTCGAGGTAGTGCGGCGCGCTTGGCTGTGGCTCGAACCCGTCGAAGATCAGGTCTCCGCGGATATCTGCCGTGTAGTTTAAGCTTCCAAACCTGACTTGATGGCCAGGGGCGTAGCTTTCGATCTGCTCCAGACGACCAAGCGAATTGGCCCACAGAGCGAAGCTGCCGAAGACGAAGATTTGTCCGGGGAGGAAAGTCTCACCCTGGACCTCATCGTTGTTGATGATCAAAGGAGCCATCGGGCCTAAAAGCGACGACACAAAGGAACTCTCAATGAAAGCACCAATGTCGGTGTCAAAACCGGCGGATCTCGGGTAGGGGGTCCCGAACTGTGCGTCAAGGTCGGATGGTAACAGGAGACAAGGGACACTTTATTTTACCCAGGTTCGGGCCTTCTCGATGGAGGTAAAACCCTACTCCTGCTAGATTAATATTGATGATATGGTAGTACAAGAGTAGATCTACCACGAGATCAAGGAGGCTAAACCCTAGAAGCTAGCCTATGGTATGATTGTGTATGATGATGGTTGTCCTACGGACTACAACCCTCCGGTTTATATAGACACCGGATAGGGTTAGGGTTATACAGAGTCGGTTACAATGGTAGGAGATCTTGAATATCCGCACGCCTAGCTTGCCTTCCACGCCAAGGAAAGATCCTTCCGGACACGGGACGAAGTCTTCAATCTTGTATCTTCATAGTCCTGGAGTCCGGCTGAAGGTATAGTCCGGCTATCCGAACACCCCCTAATCCAGGACTCCGTCAGGGGTCCTGTTGATCGGGAGGGGTGTGGCGTACCGCAAAACGGAGGAAACGGACTTGTGTTGGAGCACTACGGTCGAAACAGGGGTCCTGTTGATCGGGAGGGGTGTGGCGTACCGCAAAACGGAGGAAACGGACTTGTGTTGGAGCGCTACGGCCGAAACGGGGGTCTTGTTCATCGGGAGGGATGTGGCGTACCGCAAAACAGGACTCCACGGGATACTGTTCATCTCCACCGTCGACCCCCTCCAGCCTCCACGAGCTACTGTTCATCCACCATCGACCTCCTCCAGCCTCCACGGGCTCCTGTTCATCCAGCCTCCACCGTGCGCTACTCCACCGGCTACTATTCAACCACCCCTCCACCGTCTACTGTTCATCCAGCCCTCCACACCACGGGGTCCTGTTCAACCACCCCTCCACGGGCAGCCCTCCACCATCTACTGTTCATCCTGCCCTCCACACCACGGGGTCCTGTTCATCCACCCCTCCACGAGCACCCCTCCACTGTCTACTGTTCATCCAGCCCTCCACCACACCACGGGGTCCTGTTCATCCAGAGGCAACGCCACCGCTCACTGTTCATCCACCCCCCCCCCCCCCCCCCCCCCCCCCCCCCCCCCGCAACGCTCACTGTTCATCCAGAGGCAGCATCGATCGGCTTCAGTTAGCAGCAGTAGCCAAGGAATCGCTCGATCGGGTTCAGTTAACAGCCATCGATCGATCGCTTGGGTTCAGTAATGCGTAGCCTGCAGTGCAATCGCTCGGGTTCAGTTAGAGCCTAACGCCTCGCTCGGGTTCAGTTAGAGCCAACGCCTCGCACACACACGCGTACGTGTATGAGAGAAACGCGCATCGCTCGGCCCCCGACCTCCCACCATAACCGGGAACTCCCCGAAATTTTCCTCCCCCTTGCTTCTACCACGGTTTTTTCCGTCATG
Source organism: Triticum urartu (assembly GCF_003073215.2). Classification (NCBI taxonomy): domain Eukaryota; kingdom Viridiplantae; phylum Streptophyta; class Magnoliopsida; order Poales; family Poaceae; genus Triticum; species Triticum urartu. The sequence goes on along the minus strand of NC_053027.1, from coordinate 70,339,637 downwards.
GACGACCCAAAGAATTTCATGCAGCTGCGTCTCCGGCCCGCCCAGAACGAAAAGCCCATTTTCTGTCATGATTTTTTGTCATAGAAGTAGGAGCCCACCACATCTAGGATGATACCGGGTTTTGTCACAATTATCATCATAGAAGTGTCATATGTATGACAGAAAAAAATTCGTTCGGCCCAAAATGTCACGGATGTGTCTTTTTTTTGTAGTGTTTGAGGAAGGTATATGGTGGATGTATGATACCGATGAAAGGTGCACGGTATTAGAGAGGCTAGCAATGGTGGAAGGAAGAAAAGTGCGTATAATACATGGACTCAACATTAGTCATAAAGAACTCATATACTTATTTCAAAAATCTACAAGTTATCAAAGCAAAGTATTACGCGCATGCTCCTAGGGGGATAGATTGGTAGGAAAAGACCATCGCTCGTCCCCGACCGCCACTCATAAGGAAGACAATCAATAAATAAATCATGCTCCGACTTCATCACATAACGGTTCACCATACGTGCATGCTATGGGAATCACAAACTTTAACACAAGTATTTCTCAAATTCACAACTACTCACCTAGCATGACTCTAATGTCACCATCTTCATATCTCAAAACAATTATCAAGCATCAAAATTTTCTTAGTATTCAATGCACTCAAAAGAAAGTTTTACAAATCTTGAATACCAAGCATATTAAAATTTATCAAGCAAATTACCATGCTATTTAATACTCTCAAAATAATATAAGTGAAGCATGAGAGATTAATAGTTTCTATAAAACAAATCCACCACCGTGCTCTAAAAGATATAAGTGAAGCACTAGAGCAAAACTATATAGCTCAAAAGATATAAGTGAAGCACATAGAGTATTCTATCAAATTCCAATTCATGTATGTGTCGGCGTTCTGGGAACGGTGGTCCCCAGACTTGCCTGCCTGTGGCATTGCTTAAAGGGGGGCCCAGCACGGCCCGTCTTCATCAACACAGACCCAAGACCCTCGCGAGGGGCCAAGCCTCGCGGGGCGGACGACACAGAGCTTCCTCAGGCACGGCCTCGTCAGGCTGGCTCGCGAGGAGGCGGAGAGATCAAGGCGGAGTACCTCACGAGGTGCCCATGACGCAAGCCATGACGACCAAGGGCGCCAGGCAGGCGCCAGCCCGCGCAGTGTCCTCCTTTCCTCTTTGGTGCAAAGGGAGCAAGCGTAGGCGAGAGCATCAAGCAAAGGCACCCGTTTCGGTGCAACGAGACCAAGACCAGCCCAATGGCAGGGAGGAAGTCATTGTGGAGCCCAAGACAGCGTCACCACCAGAGCCTTTGGCAGGCGAGGACCAACTTTAGTCAGGATAAGTGTACAAGATGTTCCCCTTCAAAATGGCCAATTGTTGGCGCCCTTCCCGCTCAATATTTGGGAAGAGGCCCAGGGCCTTTGCCTATAAATAGGACTAGCCACCCCCAGGGTAGAGGCAATCCAAATGAGGATAGAAGCAATTAGGATCAGAATCGGATCAAGTAGCATCACACAGAGAGAGATAGAGGCGACTGAACTCCCCCTAGCAGTTCATGGCCCCTGCCAAGAACAGACCCTCGCGAGGCTGTTCTTCCTTGTATTGCTCACTATCATCAGCCCAAGAGGCAATCCACCACACCACAAACTGGAGTAGGGTATTACACCACAACGGTGGCCCGAACCAGTATAAACCATGTGTCTCTTGTGCTGTTCTTTTCATAGCTTAGATCTTAGTGTGGCGGTGGGGTGCAGGTAGGTAGAGGGCGAAATCTCCGCGCGCACCCCAGTGTTCGAACCTCAAGGGTCTATCGGAACCCGAAATCCGACATTTGGCGCGCCAGGTAGGGGTGCGCCGGAATTCGTCTTCCACCGCCCCGTTCTCCTCCGACCATCGCGTCCATGTCCGACGCTCGTCAGGCCCGCGCCGAGCGCCGAGCCGCTCTCGCTTCCCGCGTTGCCCAGACGGCTCCTGTCGGCGGGCGTCCTCGCCATTCCCCGTCACCTGCCATCAACGCCGCCAACGGCCCGGCGGGAAACGAGCAGCAAGCGTCGTCTCAACATCCGTCCGTGCGGCAAGACGGCCGCACCGCTACTCCCTCGCTCACCCCAGCTGGTTCTTCGTCCCGCGCGCTCCACGCACCCATGGAGGCTCGAGCTGCGCTCATCGCGGCAAACGAGCTCCTGTGCTACCGTCCCGTCGATGACGTCTACGAGGAATGGCTCGACCGCGTCGCTGAGCTCGTCCGCGCCGCAGGGGGCTCTCCTACGCCGTCCTTTCCGCTGCACCGCACCCCGCCCTGCGCAGGCTACAAAGCTCTGGGGGCGCCCCAGCCGCCTCCTCCTCAAGAAGGCGCCCTGGCCCCAAGGCGCGTGGCCCTTGGGCGGAACCCGCTCTGTCAGGTGCCAGCGCGGCAAAAGCAGAGCTGCCAAGAAGTCCCTCGCCCGCGAGAAGCTGCCCGGGCGCTCCCTGCTCTAGCACGTCGCGACCATGCTCCTGCTCCCGCACGTCAAAACCCCGCGCTGCTCCCAGCTGCAGCGCGTGGGGACCTGCAAGACCAAGCTCTCCATCACCCAAGGCCTCCCGTGGCCACAGCAGGCTGCCGTGCCTTCACCACCGAGCTACGCAGCGTCACGTGGCCTGGCAAGTTCAAGCCAGACCTGCCTCCTCGTTACGATGGCATGGCCGACCCTGCGGAGTTCCTCCAGCTCTATGAGCTGGGCACCGAAGCTGCCAACGGAGACGAGAAGGTCATGGCGAACTGGTTTCCCATGGCGCTCAAGGACGGGGCCCGCACCTGGCTCCTGAACCTGGCTCCAGGCACGATCTCCTTCTGGGACGAGATGCGCACCCGCTTCATCGCCAACTTCCAAGGTACTCGCGACCGGCCACCCGCCGTGAGCGACATGCGCCGCATCAAGCAACAACCCGGAGAGACCCTGCAGAAGTACATCCAGCGCTTCAACAACGCACGCCTCAAGATTCCCAAGGTGACCGAGGAGGCCATCATCTCAGCCTTCTCCGACGGCGTGCGCGACGTCAAGATGAAGGAGGAGTTGGCGATGCACGAGGACCTGTGCACTTCCTTGGAGCTGTTCAACTTGGCGAACAAGTGCGCCAGGGCGGAGGATGGGCGTCTCTCCCTCCTCGAGCTGCCTGCCACGGACCCAGAAGAGAAGAAGGTCAAGGCCAAGGATGTGAAGCGCAAGGGGGCTGCCGTGCTCGTGGCGGAACCAGACACCAAGCGGGGCAGAGATCAGCCCGAGTCTTCCAAGGGCAGTCCGTACTGTGTGTACCACGACCTCCACACCCACAACACCAACGAATGTCAAGAGCTCCGAGCCATGCGAGAAGGAAGGATCAGCCGCCGTCCCGACTGCGGTGACCGGGGCTACGGTTGAGGAGGAGGAAGGAATGCAGGACGTTGGGAAGACCACGGCCCGCGCCAACGGTGGCGTGATCGACCTCGCGAGGACCGCTGGCAAGACCCGCCTCGCGAGGGAGACTAGAGGGATCAGCCTCGCGAGGATCACCCAGGCAACGCAGGCCTCCCTCCGCTGCCGCCGCAGCCAAGGAGAAACGAGGACCGCCATCAGGACGAGGGGGCTGGGGGCTTCTAGGAGCCGCGCGCGATCGCCTGCATCCTGGGCGGGGCTCAAGCCCCAGCCTCTCAGCGCATCTTCAAGCAGTTCGCCCGCGAAGTAAATGCAGTCCTCCCCAAGCTCGAAGCCACGCGCCCTCTCAGGTGGTCGGCGTGCGCCATCATGTTCAGCTCAGCGGATCAGCTCAAGTGTGCGGCCATAGCCGGAGTCCTCCCGATGCTTTGTTCCCCAATCATCAGCAACGTGCTGGTCACCAGGACCCTCATCGATGGTGGGGCAGGGCTCAACGTCCTATCCGTGGAAACATTCAACAATCTCCAAGTGCCCTACAACCAGCTTCAGCCAACCAAGCCTTTCTCCGGAGTCACCGACGGCTCCACGGTCCCGATTGGGCAGGTCCACCTCCCTGTCACCTTCGGGGCACGCGACAACTACCGCACCGAGCTCATCGACTTCGACGTCGCTCACATTCGCCTACCGTACAATGCCATCCTTGCGTACCCAGCACTGGCCAAGTTCATGGTCGTAACTCACCACGGCTACAACGTCCTCAAGATGCCAGGAAGTGGCGGAGTCATCACGGTGCCCTGTGAAGAGAAGGACGCGGTGTGTTCCCTGGAACGAGCCTTTCAGGCCGCATCACTGGAAGACCCGGATCGCGGAAGCAGGAGGCTTCCCGAGACCATCCCCAAGAAGAAGAAGACATTGTCCGACCAGGCCCCTCAGGAGGCAGGCCCCTCAGGGGCCACGCCTGCCCAGGGGGAACCTCCTTCCATCGCATAGGAAAGCGCGCCCGGCGCCCTCCTCAGGCAGGGCTCGGGGGCTCTCCCCTGGAGGGCCACCAACCTGGCTAAGGTCACGAGGGAGGCGCTTGGGCACCACATGGAGGCGTGTTTCGAAGCAGGTTTCCCTCAAGAAGGAGTAAGGCAAGGAGGGCCAGACCCTCAGGAGTTCGTTAGCAAGGCCATTCAGGAGCTACAGGAGTCAAGAGTCATGAGAGGCGGCCGCCGCCTACCAGCTGTGACTCCCCATCCAGGCGAGGATGGTGGGCTGCGTGTCTGCATCGACATACCAGGGCTCAATCAAGTTGCCTCTCTGGAGCACCTCTGGCCCTCGCGAGTGGGGCGCTGCGAAGGTCCACCCCACAGCTGCATTTGCATGCCTTACGGCTTGCCGAACGCGGCTGCCACGTACCAGCGCCTCATGAGGGGCATCACGGAGGCTCAAGAGGCCAGGCGTTCCGCAGCCTTGGCGGAGATGGAGATGGTCCGCGAGGAGCCACCAGCGCCTCCGGAGCCTCCCGAGGGCCCTGGGCCTGGGGGCTCGTGAGGATCGGCTTCCGCAGCCCACCGAGTCTGCTGCACCAACACTCATTCATCCTCAACATCATCAGGTGACATCTTTCAAGTTTCATTTCCAGCTGGGAGCGCCCCCCAGGGCTGCATTATTCCCAGGCCGCGTGGGTCCGTCCCTGCGGCATGTACCCCTTTTATTTCATGTTGTTAGCTTACTTTGTTGGGGGCGCCCCTCGGGCTGCATCATCCCCAAGTCGCTCGGGCCTGACCCAGTGATGTCCGCCTTCCCAGCATCCATTTGAATGAATCCACTCCTTTGCGGCTAATGTGTTTGACCCAGTTGCCCGCTCAACTGACGCCAACTGACGGAGCTGCTCCCAAAACGGCACGACGCTTGCGCATGGGTCCGTCCCTGCAACGCTGACAAACTTGAATGGCTGAGCTCTGGTCGCGGCAGCCCCGCATGGCGCCACCTCATCAAGCCTTCAGTGCCTCATCACCCCTCGGAAGCAACCAACGGCTGACTGTCAATTGTCATGGCAACCCCTCATTCTTTCTATGATAGGTCTACAGGATGTCCTAAAGGAGCTGCGTCAGGCGAGGCCCTTGCGGTGCCTCCTCCACTCTCGTCCGCCTGAACCGCTTGCACGTTAAAGGGGGGGTGCCTGAGCATCGCGACTCAGGGCTCCTACTGGCTCTCCAGCACTCACCCTCTGGCCTTGTCCACGGCATCGCGACCTGGCATACCAGCGACGGCTGAGACTCGCTCGAGGGCCGGGACCCGAGGACGTAGAGCAGAAAGGGGAGCAAAGGCGAGAGGAGAGGGACACGCGAGGACATCGCCGAGCAACCTCACGCCTGCCGATGCACGGACCCGACGACACACCAGGGAGCGGTCCCTGATTCTCGAGATAAGTCACCACCCGGAAGCACCACCTACCATGGCACCGTCCCCGCACCTAATGCAATCCCGTGTTAGCGACGCCGCTCTCCTTTCTCACCGAACGACGGCTGCTTGGGCGCTAAAGGGGACCTCCTGAGCATCGCGAATCAGGGGCTCTTACCGGACCCCGGGTCGCTCACCTCCTGGCCTTGACCACGGCATCGCGACCTGGCATACCAGCGACGGCTAAGGCCGCCTTGGGACTGGGACTTGTCAGCGCAGAGCGCCAAGCCCTCGTGAGGTTTGAAAGGGAGAACTGAGCTAAGACGGAATGAGCAACTCGCACAATTCTACAACAAGGGTTATATTAACAAACAGGATCACAGGAACCTTACAAGCCCCCACAGGGCGCGTCTTTGATTCCTCGCAGGGAACAGATCCTAAAAGGACGCTAACTACACGCGCCCCTGCAAAAGACGCCATCATCAACAGTGGGCCGTCAAGCACCGGCGCCAACCCCATCCAGATCAGAGTCGGCGACGGCCTGACGAGCCCGCCCTGCTCCAAGAGCGGCGCCGGCTCGGGGCTCGTAGCTGTCGTTGCTCATCTCCGGAGTCACGAAGAGCTCGCCGGAGTCGCTGGATCCTCCGCCGCCTCCGCTGCCTGAGGAGCCGCCAAGGGAGCGGTCGGCGGGCCCAGTCCTCGCCGTAGCAGGGTCGCGACCACCTCTCCCGGGGCAGCACTCCAGCCGGCGCCCGTTCGCATCGAAGACCTTGAAGAACATCACCGAAGCACCGTCGTACTCCAAGTGGATCGCGAAAGCGCCTCTTGTCCTGCAAACCCGGGCGATTTTTCCCCAGCCTCGAGTCATGAAGACCTCGCTCGGGGCGACGACCGCGACCTCTGCCTCGGTCGCGAGTTTGCGGCAGCCGGCGTGCTGCAGCCAAAGCTCCAGGGGTTCTCCCTGCAGGATGATGGAGGCGAAGAAGGGAGGAAGGCGAATCCAAGACTGAGGAGGCATGGTGGCGTGGAGCACGAACTCTCGGGAGGAACCCTCGGTGTGGACCCCAGGGGGGACGACCCACACCTTCGTGACCCGTCGGCGCCGACGGCGGCGCCGCCCGTGGCGATCGGCATCGACTCCTTGAGAGCCCTCGATGTGGGCGTACAAGGGAAGCGAGAACCCCGGCGGTGGCCGCTCGCACCAGGGCCCCGACACCACCTGATGGGCCCCTCGTCCCGGTGGCGGAGGGTGAGCCGTTTCTTCGGCAGGAGCGGGTCTGGTTCCTCTCGGGGAGCCTTTCCCTTCTCTGCCGCCGAGAATCGGCAGAACGAAGCCATCGCAGCAAGACGGAGCAAGGACCGGGAAAGAGGAGAAGCAAGAAGAGATGGACTGGAGGGGCGCGTGCCGTTCCGTACTTACGGCCGGCGAAGGCCAACCGCCGACCTCCACGATCGCAGGTAATCATGGCCCGCTTTGCATGCAGGGACTTGTCCAATCCGTGCAGTTACCGAGGCGTCGTGGGGAAGTGGAGACGCTCACGTCCAATCAACCGCCACGCGACGCCCAAGGCCGCAGGCTGTTAGGGCCCGCGGCGCTTCGCCCTTGCCCTTTCGCCTCCCTGCACGGCCAAGTCTGGGCGCGCCTTGGGCCCGGGGGCTACTGTCGGCGTTCTAGGAACGGGGGTCCCCAGACTTGCCTGCCTGCGGCCTGCGGCGTGGCTCAAAGGGAGGCCCAGCACGGCCCATCTTCATCAACGCAGACCCAAGACCCTCGCGAGGGGCCAAGCCTCGCGGGGCGGACGACACGGAGCTTCCTCAGGCACGGCCTCGTCAGGCTGGCTCGCAAGGAGGCGGAGAGATCAAGGCGGAGTACCTCACGAGGTGCCCATGACGCAAGCCATGACGACCAAGGGCGCCAGGCGGGCGCCAGCCCGCGCAGTGTCCTCCTTTCCTCTTTGGTGCAAAGGGAGCAAGCGTAGGCGAGAGCATCAAGCAAAGGCACCCGTTTCGGTGCAACGAGACCAAGACCAGCCCAACGGCAGGGAGGAAGTCATTGTGGAGCCCAAGCCAGCGTCACCACCAGAGCCTTTGGCAGGCGAGGACCAACTTTTGTCAGGATAAGTGTACCAGATGTTCCCCTTCAAAATGGCCAATTGTTGGCACCCTTCCCGCTCAATATTTGGGAAGAGGCCCAGGGCCTTTGCCTATAAATAGGACTAGCCACCCCCAGGGTAGAGGCAATCCGAATGAGGATAGAAGCAATTAGGATCAGAATCAGAATAAGTAGCATCACACAGAGAGAGAGGCAACTGAACTCCCCCTAGCAGTTCATCGCCCTGCCAAGAACAGACCCTTGCGAGGCTGTTCTTCCTTGTATTGCTCACTATCATCAGCCCAAGAGGCAATCCACCACACCACAAACTGGAGTAGGGTATTACACCACAACGGTGGCCCAAACCATTATAAACCCTGTGTCTCTTGTGTTGTTCTTTTCATAGCTTAGATCTTAGCGTGGCGGTGGGGTGCAGGTAGGTAGAAGGCGAAATCTCCGCACGCACCCCAGTGTTCGAACCTCAAGGGTCTGCCGGAACCCGAAATCTGACAGTATGGCTCTCACAAAATGTGTGTACAGCAAGGATGATTGTGGTAACCTAAGAAACAAAGACTCAAATAATACAAGACGCTCCAAGCAAAACACATATCATGTGGTGAATAAAAATATAGCTCCAAGTAAAGTTACCGATGGAAGTAGACGAAAGAGGGGATGCCTTCCGGGGCATACCCAAGCTTTGACTTTTTGGTGTCCTTAGATTATCTTGGGGGTGCCATGGGCATCCCGAAGCTTAGTCTCTTGCCACTCCTTGTTCCATAATCTGTCAAAAGATTTCACCCAAAACTTGAAAACTTAACAACACAAAACTCAGTAGAAATCTCGTGAGCTCCGTTAGCGAAAGAAAAAAAAGACCACTTCAAGGTACTATAATGAGCTAATTCTTTATTTATATTGGTGTTAAACCTACTGTATTCCAACTTCTCTATGGTTTATAAACTATTTTACTAGCCATAGATTCATCAAAATAAGCAAACAACACACGAAAAACAGAATCTGTCAAAAACAGAACAGTCTGTAGTAATCTGTAACTAACGCAAACTTCTGGAACTCCAAAACATATACCAAAATAGGAAGGCCTAGATAATTTGTTTATTGATCAGCAGCAATTGGAATCAGTATTTTATCACGTTCTGGTGATTTTTAACAATTGTTTTCGTGAACAGAAAGTTTCTGGAAATTACAGCAAGATCAAATAACTATCATCCAAGAGGATCCTATAGGTCTAACTTGGCACAAACACTAATTAAAACATAAAAACACATCTAACCAGAGGCTAGAACAAAGATTTATTCCTAAATAGAAGCAAAAGCAAAAAAACTAAAAAATAAAATTGGGTTGCCTCCCAACAAGCGCTATCGTTTAACGCCCCTAGCTAGGCATAAAAGCAAGGATAGATCTAGGTATTGCCATCTTTGGTAGGCAATTCCTCAATGATGCATCTACCTTCCTTAGAGATTTCTTTATTTTTAGTAATTATCAAACTTTTAGGCACAAAATCGAAAAATTCATTTGTAGCAAATGGTTCCTTAATGATAGCAAAAAGATTGGGATGAATACTTATAGATTTAAGATCCGCAGTTTCCTTACTAGAGGATTCACCCTTATTCTCAGGAACATACATAAGCTTAGCAACTTTATTAGAAGGACTTGGAGTAATCTTAACAAAAGTAAAAGCGGTTCCCAAGTTGGTAATGATACCCTCAAGTTTATCGATTCTAGTGGAATCTTGATTTATTCTCTCATTAACGATGGGTTCCTTCTCCTTAATATTTTTCAAAGTTACTCCCACCTTAGATCCATATTGGGTAATTTTATTGTGGATCTTTTTATCTAGATTTTCAATTAATTTGATGGTAGCAACTTTATTTTCAATAATTTCAGGTCTTTGCATTACATGCTCCAAAGTTAACATAGTTCCATTAACCAAAAGAGGTGGTGAGCCAAATAAATCTATCATAGCATTGTAAGAATCAAAAGTGTGGCTACCCAAGAAATTCCCTCCGGTAATGGTATCAAGGATATATCTATACCAAGGATTAGCACCTACATAAAAATTGCGAAGAAGAACTGAAGTAGATTGCTTCCTGGTAGATCTATTTTGAGCATTGCAAATTCTATACCAAGCGTCTTTTAAATTTTCTCCTTCCCTTTGCTTAAATTTTAGAACTTCGTTCTCGGGAGACAACGGAGAAGATATAAGACTAGCCATAAGCAAGCGAGAAAAAGGCAAACGGAAAAGAGAGGGCGAATAAAACGGCAGGGGTGAAGTGGGGGAGAGGAAAATGAGAGGCAAATGGCAAATAATGTAATGCGGGAGATAAGGGATTGTGATGGGTACTTGGTATGTTGACTTTTGCGTAGACTCCCCGGCAACGGTGCCAGAAATTCTTCTTGCTACCTCTCGAGCACTGCGTTGGATTTCCCCGAAGAGGAAAGGATGATGCAGCAAAGTAGCCTAAGTATTTCCCTTAGTTTTTGAGAACCAAGGTATCAATCCAGTAGGAGGCTACGCGTGAGTCCCTCGTACCTACACAAAGCAAATAACTCCTCGCAACCAACGCGAATAGGGGTTGTCAATCCCTTCACGGTCACTTACGAGAGTGAGATCTGATAGAGATGATAGATAATATTTTTGGTATTTTTGGTATAGAGATGCAAAGTAAAATAAAGGGCAAAGTAAAAAAGCAAAGCAATAATAAAGTGATGGAAGGTTAATATGATAAAGATAGACCCGGGGGCCACAGATTTCACTAGTGGCTTCTCTCAAGAGCATAAGTATTCTACGGTGGGTGAACAAATTATTGTTGAGCAATTGACAGAATTGCGCATAGTTATGAGAATATCTAGGTATGATCATGTATATAGGCATCATGTCCGAGACAAGTAGACCGACTCCTGCCTGCATCTACTACTATTACTCCACTCATCAACCGCTATCTTGCATGCATCTAGAGTATTAAGTTAAAAACAGAGTAACGCCTTAAGCAAGATGACATGATGTAGAGGGATAGTTTCATGCAATATGATAAAAACCCCATCTTGTTATCCTCGATGGCAACAATACAATATGTGTCTTGCTGCCCCTACTGTCACTGGGAAAGGACATCGCAAGATTGAACCCAAAGCTAAGCACTTCTCCCATTGCAAGAAAAACCAATCTAGTAGGCCAAACCAAACTGATAATTCGAAGAGACTTGCAAAGATAACCAATCATATATAAAAGAATTCAGAGAAGATTCAAATATTGTTCATAGATAGACTTGATCATAAACCCACTTCATCGGTCTCAACAAACACACCGCAAAAAGAAGATTACATCAAATAGATCTCCACGAGAGAGGGGGAGAACATTGTATTGAGATCCAAAAAGAGAGAAGAAGCCATCTAGCTACTAACTATGGACCCGAAGGTCTGAGGTATACTCACACTTTATCGGAGGGGCTAGGATGATGTAGATGCCCTCCGTGGCGGATGCCCTCTCCGGCGGAGCTCCGGAATAGGCCCCAAGATGGGATCTCGTGGGTATAGAAGGTTGCGGCGGTGGAATTAGGTTTTTGGCTCCGTATCTGATCTTTTGGGGTACGTAGGTATATAAAGGAGGAAGCAGTACGTCGGTGGAGCAACGGGGGGCCCACGAGGCAGGGGGCGCGCCCTAGGGGCGCCCCCACCCTTGTGGCCACCTCCCTTCTTTCTTGACATGGGGTCCAAGTCTCCTGGATCATGTTCGATGAGAAAATCATGTTCCCGAAGGTTTCATTCTGTTTGGACTCCGTTTGATATTCCGTTTCTTCGAAACACTGAAATAGGCAAAAAAACAGCAATTCTAGGCTGGGCCTCCGGCTAATAGGTTAGTCCCAAAATAAAAGTGGAAAATAAAGCCCAATATAGTCCAAAACAGTAGATAATATAGCATGGAGCAATAGAAAATTATAGATACGTTGGAGACGTATCATCATGTTTTGAGTCTTACTCAACTTTACACCTTGCAATATAGGCAAGAACTCCTTCTTTGACTGTTCCATTTTGAACTACTTCAAAATTCTTGTCATGGTATGTATTCATTGAAAAATCTTATCAAGCGTCTTGATCTATCTTTATAGATCTTGATGCCTGTCGGTGTCAAAACTGGCAGATCTCGGGTAGGGGGTCCCGAACTATACGTCTAAGGTCGATGGTAACAGGAGACAGGGGACACGATATTTACCCAGGTTCGGGCCCTCTCTATGGAGGTAATACCCTACTTCCTGCTTGATTGATCTTGATGAATATGAGTATTACAAGAGTTGATCTACCACGAGATCGAGATGGCTAAACCCTAAAAGCCTAGCCTGTATGACTATGGTAATGAGTATGTCCCCCTCTAGACTTAGTCCTCTAGTTTATATAGACACTGGGAGGATCTAAGGTTACACAAGGTCGGTTACAAAGAAAGGAATCTACATATTCAGTCCCCAAGCTTGCCTTCCACGCCAAGGAGAGTCCCATCCGGACACGGGTGCAGTCTTCGGTCTTCGTATCTTCACAGCCCATCAGTCCGACCCATGGCTAACAGGCCGGACGCCCTAGGACCCCTTAATCTAGGACTCCCTCAGTAGCCCAATATGTAAGCAGCTTCACCGAGGTCTTTGTTTGAAAACTCCTTTCAAACACTCCTTTATGCTTTCC